>NC_142082.1:35449704-35769454 GCF_054644295.1 Miniopterus natalensis
TTTGCTGGAACAAAAACACCTAAACATACACTGAGAATTAGACTCTACCTCATCACTTATGAGGAATGTATAAATTGACGTCGTATTAAAAGTACAAAGGCTCTGCCTTAGCTAGTGTTGCTCAGTGGTTAGAGTGTCGATCCATGCACAGGAGGGTCAAGGGCAGGTACCTGGGTTGCAGGATGGATCCCTGGCCCCTGCTGGGGTGTATATGAGAGACAACCAATTGATCTCTCTCTCACATCGATATTTCTCTCTCTCTCTCCCTCCTCTCCCCCCCCTTCCACTCCCTCTAAAAATCAATGGACAAAATATCCTCGGGTGAGGATTAATTAAAAAAAAATTTAAGTACCAGGGCTCTAAGTGTATTAAGTAAAATTATATTTGAGATTGGCTTCAAAATAATTGAGGTGGGGGAAGTAGGTGGGATTCTACAGATAAAACAAAACTGAACATGAGTTGGTAAATGTTGGACCAGGGTGATGGGTATACTAATCTTGTTGAATGTCTGTGTTAAAAGTATGGGGGGGAAATTATATGCACCCCTTCTTTTAGGTGAGGCAATGCATTAGATAGACAAGGAACCATTTCTGATTACTTTTTTACTGAACAAGTATACTAAAACATTCAAAGGATGTAAGTGAAAACTAAGTTTCCACTAACAAGACAGGTCCCCTTTCTTGGAGCAAATAAATGTGACTGGTTTCTCATTATCCTGGCGGAAATATTCTACCAATAAATAAGCAAATGCATGAATACCATAAGATATATTTCATATCTTATCTTTTTAGTCTAATAACATCATGGAGATGCTTCCACATTTGTACACAGAGTTGCCTCATTCTTTTTGATGAATGAGGCAACAGAGCATTCAACCGTGTGTGTATTCCGTAATTGAAATCTTCTATTATGAACAGCACATCCTCTTTTTAAGATAAAAAAAATAATAACAACAGTAAAATCCTTTGCATCCAGATTAGTTTCTAGGAATGAAATTGTTGGGTCAAACTATATACTAAACTAATATTGCCAAACTGCCTTCCATAAGTTATACCAATTTACATTCTCACAAACTGCATCAAAGCGCTCATGTCTTCAATCCCTCAACACATTCTCGTATCAAATACTTTAATTTCTGCCACTGTACCAGGGGAACAATCTTACACTGCACTTTTAATTTGCATTTCTCTTATAATGAATAACTATGTTGTATCTTTTTATTTGTTTCAGAACCATTTGTATTTCTTTTTAATGGACTCTTCATGTCCCTTGCCCAGTTTCTTACTGGATTTGTTTTCTTAACGATTTTAGGATTTATTGAGGAATTAAACAATTTGTGTTTGTAGCAGGTGTTAAAATATTTTCCCAGCCTGTCCGGGCATGGCTCAGCGGTTGAGCGTCGACCTAGGATCCAGGCGATCGGGGTTCGATTCCTGGTCAGGGCACATGCCCGGGTTGTGGGCTCAATCCCCACTCGGGGCATGTAGGAGGCAGCCGATCAATGACTCTCTCATCATTGATGTTTCTATCTCTCTCCCTCTCCCTTTCCCTTCCTCTCTGAAACCAATAAAGATATATTTAAAAAAAAAATTTTTTTCCCATTTAACATTTATCTTTTTACTTAATGGTATTTTACTATTCAGATTTTTAAATGTAGCAATCATTTATTTTATGGCTTCTGGCTCTGTCACACTTATAAAATTCTATCCTTATCCAAGATTTTAGCTAACTTCACGTGTTCTACTATTTCATAGTTTCACATTTTCATCTAAATCATTAATTCTTTCAGTATAAGAAATAGAGTTGTTCTCTACCTTATTGTTTTCCCAGATAGCCATTCATTTTATCCAATACTATGTATCCAATCTGTTTTCTAAAATATACTTTTGATAATCTCCCATTCTAGACTCATTATTATTATATACAGAAAATGTTTTCTTGGAATTTTTTTGGTTCACCAATCCTTCTAAATCTCTCTTTAGGATTGTTTTTTATTTTCTGCTAAAGTATTTCTATAGAAATTCCTTCATTGGAGGTCTGTTTGTGGTCAACTGTTTTATTAATCTGAAAAAAAGTACATCATCTTTATTTTTGAAAAGTAACTTCTCTGGATACATGATTCTATGTAAGTAGTTAATTTCTCTCACAAATTTAAAGATATTATTCTTTGAACTTCTATTGCTAATTTGTTTATCCTTTGCACACGCTCAGTCTTTTTTTCCTGTGGCTGATTTTTGTTGATGTAGGTGTGGATTTCTTTTTTTTATTTATTCTGCTTGGGATACATTGTTTCCTTTATCTATGGATTTTTATCTTTCATCTGCTCTGGAAAACTCCTAGCTACTATTTCTTTTTCACATATTTTATACTCTGTAACTAACAGTTCTAATATCTGAAATCTTGGGGGGGGTGTGTGTCTAAATCTGTTGTTTATTGTAAATTTTTGTGAATTTCTGCTTACAGACGATATTTTGTTGATCTTAAATTGTGGTAATCCTGCAGCTAAATTTGGGAAACTTCCCTTCATAGAATTTCTACTTGAATCTGTCAAGAATCAGAAGGCACTTACAAAGCTAGAATCATTTTGCTCCCCTTCGAGAGGCTAGGATTAATGTAGGAGGAGACTGAGGTTCAGCTCCCTCACTAGTGACCTAAGATTTAGTGTTCTAAATGGTTCAAGACTTGATACAAGCATCGACAAAAAGGAGAACTTCAACCTCCTATGCTTGTGTTGCTTCCTACTCTGGCCTCAGCTCACTTTTTTGGGGTGGGGGGGTAGTGTAACAGAGTGGGGAAGAGAAAATAATAAAAATTTGAGTTTTTTTGTATTTATGATAAGTCTCTGTGGTTCTTGTGGAAATTTTGTTAAAGAGCTGCTACGAATGAAAAGCTATAAAATTTATAACATTATGCAACTTAAAATGTCTGAGAATAAATGAGGTTGGGACATTATATTACTCTGAATATATCAAAAGGTTGAAATAATAAATATTTGGTTAAAATTAATTTTTAATTAATTTTTTACAAAAGTAAAACTTGCTTGGGAGTGATTCCATTCCACTTTGCTGTTTCACACACTGGGTGTATTCTGGGAATGGAGACTCTGACAGAGCTGACAGTACATAAATGAAAAAGAAGACAGAGCTAGAGCTGTGCACCTACACCCATTCTGCACCACCTACTGACAGATGAGGCTGCGAACAGTTCAGTTCCGAATGCTGTGGTGACTGACTTTCCAGAGAATACCAATTCTTTACGATCATTTCTTATTTGAAAATGTGAATTCAGGATAACTTTTGAGAAGAATGTTTTAAAAGCACATTCTGTCAAAAGCTATTATTGAAACCCTCTCCATATTAGGGGAACCATTTTGCAAAGTACATGACTGTTGAATCACTATCCTGTACACCTGAAACTAATACAAAATAATACTGAATATAAACAGAAAAGAAAGTACAAAGACAATGCATGGAAGACCAAAGAACGGTTCAAATATTTCACTCACCGTAGAATCCATTTGGTTGTATCTGGCAATATCTTTATGCAGTGTCCGCAGCATAATCATAGCGACCATTCCAGACAAGAAGAGGACAATGACCAGGGAATTCATAATGCTGTAGAAATACGCACGTCAGGGTTAATCTGTAGCTTAATATTTGGAACAGTGAAACTCTTTTTTAATTATTTACTAGTAATATTAAAACAAGATTTTTCTTGTTTTAATTTGTTGAATTTTAGGTAAAAATTTTATTTTATTTTAGGTAAATACAAATTTTACCTAAAACTTAACAAATTCAACGAGCTGTGTTCTGCTATGTATCCTTCTAGAGGATATATAACTTTATACAATTACAATATAGTTTTGTGTTCTGCTGAGAACTAGAGTTATTTTCGTTCATGTTCAACATTATTAAATAACTACTGTGCCCAAATCTGTGCAACACAAGCTGCAAGAATCAACAAAGGACTGATCTGTCTCTCAAGAAATTTACTGAAGCACAAATTTACTCAGTAAATTAACGAGTGTCAAAGGGTAGCTGGCGAAGTAGGAAAAAGAGAGTGATGAACCAGGAACAGCTTTCTAGATGGAAGTTTTGAGTCACGCTTTTAAGAGGGAATAATAATAAATAGTCATAACAACAGCAGCTGCTTGTTTACTGAGCATTCTTCCTTCCAGGTAAGGTGCTCAAATGCTCTGTTTCATTATCTCCTTTAATCCTCAGAACAGTCCAGAGAGGCAGACATTTCTAGATAAAGAAATGGACTCTGAAATACCTAGTGACCTGGCCTGACTCATAATCGGTAACTTAAACCCAGAATTAAATCCATCTCAGATCCAAAAGGTCAGACTTTTGAGTAACTGAGGAGAATCAGAGTGAATACGACAGATGTTCAAAGGGACAAAGAGTAAAGAATAACTACAGAGCAGAAAGCAGATTAAGCTGTCGTCTTACCTGAACCACTGAATGTGGGTATGAGGCATAGATTCCAGAATATAGTCCCATCTAGATGCCCACCTGATATTTTTATCTTCCTACAGGTAATAAAAACAAAACTCTTTAAATAAGCATTTGCTGACAAAGTATATTAAGAATCCAAAAATTTCCATTCTCAGCTTTACCTTCCATTCAGTCAATAAATGCAATTTCCCATTATCATAACCTGGGTTAATCATGAGATTCAGGGAGTTTCAATTTACTCAAGTCTCAGGAAAATCAGGATGAGAGTAAACAGTAAATAAAAAATAATAAGAGTTCCTAAAGGTACCTAGTTACTTGTACTTTTCCAAAATCTTGCTTTAAATTTTAAATAGCAAGGGTTTATTTTAGATGTCAAAATTTAGGGCTATATTTAATTTTTTCAGAAAATTGAGTGGAATAACTTACCCGCTTTAATGCCATCTACTTATGCCTTTGAGACACCTAACTAGACCAGAGTCATAACCTAGGTACACTGAACATCTGGTAGGTGTCACCCACATGGAACTCTTAATATGTAGAAATATATATTGTTTACTGCACTAGGCTTACAAAATTACACACTATATGGGGATAGTAAATGTCACAACTATATTGGATTGCCAAAATAGTTTATTAAAAATAGAGGTGGAATATGGCCTAAGATCCTCATAAAATAAACTTTTACTTTCCTCCTAAAAAACTTCTCCATTAATTAAAACCCTCCCTCGAATTCCCTAAGAACCTATATAAATCATCTACCATCAGGAAATGTTCCATTTAAGTTTATACGCAAACCCAGATTTTTAAAATGGTGTTGTTTTCCCAAATGCTTGTAGCATATATCTTTGACAATTTCACATGGATCTTCTATGCCTACTTTCTATCTTTTGCCTTATATGTATCTCTATTGCGTAACAATTAATCAGATTCAATTCTCCAAGTTGCTATACTTCTCATTTAAATGAAGACTTAGTTTTGAGTATAATTATGTTGCCTGGTGCATTGATATAAACTATTCCAAAAATCAGCTCATTAAAAGCTTATCTATTTGACAAGCTCAATCATTAACATTTTTAATTAGTTTAAGGAGTATGAATTTAAAATCAATTCCCGAATTATATTAAAGATAAAAACAAACTCACCTCGAAGCTAATAGAGTAAGTATAGGCAATTTTGATCTCCCCAGAAGCCTTGTTATTTATATCCATGGGGCCTCCAGAGCAGTCTGGATTATCTGTATGGGTATGTTTGAAACTGTGGGAAGAAACATTTTGGCAAGATGCTGATAAAGTACAGTTTTAAAAAATGGGGTAAAGTTAGAGATTTTGTACATATTTCACAATGCTGCTGATAATCAAATGTGAAATTATTTATGTCACATTTAATAGTATAAACATTTACATCACATAAATAATGGGCACAGTTATAAGAATGTGTACAAATTATTACTCAAAATTAGAAACAAACTTGAAAACACCATACTTGAAAAGCATTAAGTGCCCTGGCTGGTGTTGCTCAGTGGTTAGAGCATCAGCCAGTGAACTGAAGGGTTGCAAGTTCAAATCTCAGTCAAGGACACATACCTGAGTTGCAGGTTCCCTCCCCGCCCCTGGTGGGGCAAGTGAGGGAGGCAACCAATTGATGTGTCTCTCTCATATCAATGCTTCTTTCTCTCTTTCTCTCTCTCTCTCTCTCTCTGCCCCCCCTCCCTTCTCTCCCACTCTCTCTGAAAAAGCGATGGAAAAAATATCCTCAGAAGAGGATTAACAAACAAAAAAACAAAACAAAAAAAGGAAAGAAAAGCAGTAAGTAATCTTAAAAAAGCAAACACAGTGAGTTAACTGCCACCTTATTATGGTGTGCATTTCTTTACTGCCAGTGAAAATGACTAATTCTAATGGGCGGAGCCAGGGGGGTGGACACAGAAAAAATGAAATAATCAAAAAGGACCTCACAAATAACTGATAGATACTTTCACACTAAAAATGTTGACAAGCTAAAGAGATGCCCTTTTAATGACTTGTCACATACTGGTACTAACATTGCATGGAGACTTTCAAAATGACACCACTTATCAGCTCATTTGGGCTTCTGATGAGAGGTCAAGTTGCAAATATTTGAAGCAACACTTTTCCATTGTAAAGGGAACTCTGTCCAACCACCTCACATTCTCCATTCCAAACTGACACGGAAAAGGTTGTCAAAATTTCCTGACTGAAAAGCAAAACAAAAAGGCACCCTGACTTGACCAAGAGACCATGAAAGGAAAAAACCCGGAACTCAGTAACAAATCATGCCAAAGGGAGTTTTAGTAAAATCAATCCTGAAATGTCAGATTATATACTAGAATACTGATTAAGGAAAAAATTAATTAGGCCCCAAATATTTATTCTTTGGGTCTAAATTTCACTTACATTTATTTACTTTTTATGTTTGTATAGTTACCTTTTTGGTTCAAGTTTAGCAGCCACTAATCTTGCTCCCATGGACCCAGTTTCAACAACATGGTAGAGTATTTTGATATCAACATGGTTAAAGATGTAAAATGTGTCTCTTTCATGGAATTCTGGCTGTGGAACAGAACTTAAAGGTAGAAAACTGGCTATACAAGAGTCAAATCATAAAAAACTTCAAAATGAGTCACAACAAGTAGGAAAATTTAAGCTTGGACAGGATTTTAATCCTTCCCCATTAAAATATTTCAGTTTTAAGCTTAAACTCTTTATAAGCCAAAACTAATTGGCGGAGGTACAAATTACGCTTCTTTAATGTTTTAATTCTTACATAAAAGTTATTAAGTGCTTGTTAAAAAGAATATATTTAATATTTTCTAGCTCTTTACCACAATATAACAAAATAAATGTTAAAATATTACATTATGAGCATGCTAAATCTTATACATTTTAACACTTTTCCTCCACGTAAGTTTGTAACTTTGGTCTAAACCAATAACCTAAATTATTCAAGTGTCTCTGCTCAACTCTCACAAAAGTGTTAATTGACATAACTAATTTCATGATCAAGCCCATGCTAACTTCTACAAAGTCATATTCATTAAGAGATTAAATCAGGGTGACCTGATTATACAAAATTTCATTTAATATATATCCCTAATAATTTTAATATTTTCTATATTAACATCTTCACTTTATTATTGTTTTTAAATATAAAAGCATGACCTCAAAGACAGATACTTTTTAAAAAAAGATATAAAACCAAACTTTTACAATACAATATTTTATGGACTTAAATTTGCAATACAAAGTTCATGGATTTACAATGAGGTCTTTTTGGCACTATATTATCTATATATTTTTTTATATATGATTTATGAATCTAACTTTTAAGAGTCAGAACATACAAAGTCCTAGCCCTTAGTATAGTGCTTAGCATATAACAGACCCTCTCAGTAAATACTGAACTAAATCTGAATTATTTTTGTTCTAGAGTTAAATTTGTATACACTGTTCATTTGACTTAGGTTTAAGATCTAAGTAGTTGTACTTCAGAGCATCTGAACTGCTCTCATTTGATGAGTATAACAATTCTTGTCTGGGTAAAGACTGAATCCTTCTACGAAAAAGCCGTACTTAAAAAAGAAGCATGAGAGTTTATCACGAACTTACATTAATAACACAGGCATCTTTCACATGGCCTTTATCTGTAATGTAACAGCCAATAGGAAATCCAGGATTACAGAACTTCTGATTGTCTTCAACTTCATAACACCATGTTACAGGCATATTATCCACAATCCTACACACAGAAATAAAAATCACGTTAGAAATCACTAAAAATAACTAAGAATTACTTCTCAAACATGTGTCATTACTTCATCAAATTTAAATGTCTATAAATGCCTTAAGATGTCAAAACTTCAAAGAATTTTAACAAAATGTGGTATTTCATAAGTAATAGCATTATGCCAATATCTGATACACTGTAGTGAAGAAGAAAACCTTTATAGCTGAAACTATAAATGTATGTAGGAAAGGAAGTTTAATTAATGAATTGCAATTGCTAACTTAACAACATCATTATCTAGATACCTAAGTATAATTTACTTTTAGCAGAACACTCAAAAGCTCTAAATGGGTTCAAAGCAATATATCTAGTTCCGTAGGAAAAATTTGTAGAACAGTATAGAAGAATTTCTTTTATTATTCAGTCAATGCAATAAAAAGGAAAAGAATCTAATTGCAAGATATGGGAAAATATTCAACTTAAGGGCCAGGTGGAAAGTGAAAATTATAGTATTATCTATTAAAACTGTGTAAATCCAACTTATATCTAAAAGAAATGCTGTGATAAAGCTAGAGAAATAGATCTTTCAAGTTCTTTAGCGAAAAAAGAACTTTTTAAACAAAAAGGATAAAAGTAAAGAATAAAGTTCTGTAGCACTGTCTAACCAACTACATTAAAGTCAGGGCATGAGGTCCCCTATGCCCAGAGCACACTGTAGGATACAAATAAAAAAAATTACTAAAAATATACAAGGTGTATTACAGTCATAAGACAACACTCCAGGGCATGTTTTATTTGTTAATTAATGTATGCCTTGGGAAGTAAAATTATGATTTTATATCCCCCAAGGTGAACATTAATGACCTAATAAAACATGTCTCATCACGTTTAAATGCTATTTAATAGTACCCAATGTACCAAGTTTTAGAATCACCTATACTATTAAGTTGCTTATTATTATAACCATTAGGCTAGTGGTTTCCATGAAACAACACCTATAAAATATTAGAAGCTTGAAAGCAATGCTATATAATATAAATAATTCAGATTTTCTGGAGATCAAAAGAATGAGTTAATTGCTTTAATTTTTTAGAGGATGAAGTTCAATCAATGAACATATACTAGCAACATACTAAATAAAATATCTTTAAGCTAGCATATCAGAGAATGTACTACATAAAAATTATAGTGCTAGTAACATAATGAGAAATTAAGTGGCAATTTAGGTTTTTTATAAAGCAAACATCTTAAATTTATCGTTTATCTAATGACACAATAAACCTTTTCCTGGTAATAGGAAGCATTAAAAAACAACAACAAAACCTTGGAAATAAATGTAAGAAAAATTAAAGAATATAATTCTCAATTACTGCCTTGCTTGCTAAGTTAGGGAGTAGTTATTTGAATTTATAAACAAAAAATATTAATATCATATTTTCAATCTCATATAGCAAAAAAGACTAATAGAGAGAAAACTCAAAAGGATAAAGATTGAACGATTGGTCCCAATTTTTTTACCATTAAAGACTCCTTTCCATTATTTCCCTCTACCCTACATGGGTTCCATTCGAAACACTTTTATCAATCAAGCTTCATTTATTAATTCATTTTCCTAATATATTAATTAAATTCCCAGAATTTCTGAGAAGACTAGAATAACCATACTGCTAAAATACACTAAAAAATTTGCAGACAAAAATAAAGAAAGTTGGCATCTAAGTAGTTTTTACATGAGTAAATTTACATTATCCATTAGGATTCTGAATTATTAAAAATAGCACATCATTCCCCTTTGTTAGCTTGGTGGGATCCAGGATCGAAATTCACTAGACAAAAAATCTTCAAAGACTCCATTCTGTCCAAGAAGCTACAGTCCAAGGGTTCTATGATACTAAGAAAATTTAAGTACTCTAATAACGAATTAAAGAATTATACTTTTATAAATAAAATGTGATAAAGTTTTGGAAATTTAGGCAAGAAGTATAATCACAAACAATGGAGAGTATAGTTGAAAGGAGTTCAAATGTCTGATGTTGGTATCAAAACACTAGTCAGTCTTGAATTAAGAATTAACTTAGGTACTGACAGAATAAGCCAAGAAGTTCCTCAACTTATGTTCTAAAGTCCCAAATAAGAATAAAACATAGACAAGAAAATTAGCTATTGTTAATTAACTGACTATTCTCTAAAATGAGAGTAAGTTGGTATATTAACTAATATTCAGTCATTTTAATCATTCAAAATGTTATGGGGAGCCCAGCTGGCGTGGCTCAGTGGTTCAGCGTCAACCCATGAACCAGGAGATCAAAGTTCAATTCCAAGTCTGGGCACATGCCCGAGTTGGGGGCTCAATCCCCAGTAGGGGGCATGCAGAAGACAGCTGATCAATGACTCTCACCATCGATCTTTCTCTTTCTCTCTTTCCCTTCCTCTCTCTGAAATCAGTAAAAACATATTTAAAAAAGCAAACAAACAAAAAATGTTATGGGGAAAAATAATAGTTCATTCATGCTATGGAATGCTATATACTATGAAAAGAATGAGGTAGCTGTAGATCCACAGAGGTGTTTTACATGGAAAAATGCCCCTATTTTCTTAAGTGAAAATTAGCAAGTTGCAAAATAATGTATACAATATTTTGGTTGTGTTATTTTTAAAATGTACACACCCCTTCATATACCTTCATATGTATAGAAAACCTAGAAACATACATAAGAAATAATAGTGCTACCTCTGGGGAACATAATTAAAGAAACTGAGGGTGGCAGAAGACTCTTACTTTTTATTTAATATTTTTCTAAACTGCTTATGTTTTTTCACAGGCATGTATTTATTGCTTTATAATTTAGACAATGATTACGCTCTCCCCAAAATGTCTCAGTGTAAAGGTTAATAAGACATACTGCATTCACAATAAAATTCCATAATAGAACACTATACTTTTTTAAGGCCTTTCAGATCTTTAAAGGTTCTTGCTTTTTTATGTGTCAACTCTGTCACCTATGCTCAAAATCAAGTTACATAGTATGAACTTTCAAAAATAAGTCAAGGACAGAAATATACTCAACTTACAGTTCAAACAATTAATCAAAGTGAATCAACATTTTCCAAGTGTGTAATGAACTGATTTAAGGCCTAAAGCCCACCGCCTAAATTACCAGATGCAGCTTAGATTTTTTTTTGTTAATGGATTCAGACTTGAAATGATAAACTTTTCAGATTCAACTATGAAATCATTATTCATCAACATTTTTCCAGGTTTGCAACTGATATACCTATCACAAATTGTTTAATAAACTGTGCTAACAAATGCTTTCTAACTTTGTAAACTATTTTAAATTATTTATTCTTTTTGTTATTAAGCATCCCAACATCAAAATAGTACCTATGTTAAATGGATCATTAGTTAGTTTAAAATATTTCTAAGTACATTACTGTGAGGAAGTTACTGAAGAGCTACTTCTATTACCTCTAGGAGCAAGACTATCTACAGTATTCTAAGAACAGAGGATAGAAGAGACAGTTAAAAATCACCTGTCGGCCTTAAGGGTCATTTTTTCATTTGATCAACAAATGAACAGCTGTCAGAGAAAACAGAGGTGAATGGGGCTAATATGTAAATGTACGCACTGAGCCTTAAATCAGATTTTGAAGGTTGTAAAGAATAATTTGAAGTAAAGAAAAAAACACTAAGGGAAATTTCAATTACTTATAAATAAACCAACGTACCCAAATTACATCAATTCAACTACTAAGTAATATTCTCACAGTAGCTTAGAGGAAAAAAGCTCTTGGTTTACCAGAAGCCAAAAAAAAAAAAAGGAGACAGAAGAGACTTTTAAGTTCCTGTTTGCACTAAAGGTCACATGAGAAAGAGTCTGACACTAGCACAATGTACAAATTTTCTTCCTTCTAACAGAGCTCTGCTATGAGAAACTAATTTCTGTATGGTTTAGGTGTATACTACCCAGGTCTGGTTAATCAGAGTGAATCGCCCTAATCACAGACTAGTATATGAATAGACATGTGACCCAAGATTGCCCCTCCCTATGACTTTTTTGTATTAAGAGGAGGGAAAAGAACTGAGGGGCCAAGAGGGAATACGTGGCTCCCACCATATTATTTGAGCCACCGGATCTGGTCATGTCCAAACTGAGATCAATGGTTCCCAACCAACCTGGGTGTGGGCAAATGGTTCAATCTGAGATACTGATAAGACAAACATTCAAGAGGAAGGACATGAAGATAGTCATCAGTTCACCACCTCCAGCACCTTATACTTTTTAGAAGAGGCAAAACATGTAAACCATGAACCCACATATAATAATACAGACATTTGTTGGAAAACACCTAGAAGAATAACCATGATTATATTTGAAAAGTTGGATTTTGAGAGTCTGCATACTGTATAATAAGTAAATGCTACTTTGGAAGCAGAAATGCTTTTTAAATGCTTTTCGATTGCAACACAAACTGGTAAAAACCTTGTTAATGTTGCATCATGTTTATAAAATAAAAAACAGGTTACACAAAATAGAAGTATTTTATTTGAAGATGCTATTTATCAAACATCAAACAAAAGTTAAATTTTGTCTTCTAACCATCTTTTTCATGGTGTACAAGTATAAAATAACAGTATTTTTCTAGAAGATTGATTCAGGTACTTTCCCCAAAGCATAAATATGTTCTTGTTAACTATATATGAATGAAAGTGCTCTATGTTCCAAAACAAGTACCAGATATTAACGTGATCTAAGCACAATTACAAGATAATACTTCAAGCTGTCAACCTCAGCAATCCTCTTGCAAGAAAGTCACTACTTCATGCTAATACTAATAATAAAAATAGGAAATCAATTAATTTGCTATAGTTTATAGTCAATGAAGTAATTTATACATTTAGTGAAAAAGGCTTTATCTTGAAAAGGAAAAAGTAAAAAATCCAAAATCTCCATGTCTTACCAGTGATGTTGATAATTCAGTAGCATGCTTTTTTTCAAGAATTCTAACTTTTGTTTGTCTTCAGCTTTCTCTGTATTGTATGATTTTGTACAAACAAGTTTACAAGTCTCCTTCTTGTTAAATGTAAACTGTATTAAAATAAAGTGGAAAGCAAATTAAGTAAAAATATCCAATTCCGTCACACCTATATCATAATTAGAGTAAAAATATTGGTCTCGTTAATTACTTAAGTGCATTAATATTTATAACAAACATTTTTAAATTTGTCGTAGCTCAATCAGGTTTAAAGTCAATCTAACTCTTTTCTCTAAAAACTTACCATCTAACCAATATCACTCCAATAAATTCAATAAAAAATTTTTAATTAAAAAAATAAAAATAAATAAAAATTTATCATCAATTTTTCTTTTGATAAGTAAGAGCTTTTATTTTTGGTCATGTCAATCAACTCACCTTCTAAATGTAAATGAGTCCTAGAAGGCAAAAAACAACTAAACAATAAAACCTACATGGAGAACAAAATGGAAGATCAGTCTCTCCACAGTAATGTCTCCTGACAATGTTTTAGAAATTATGAATTTGAAGGCTTTCTAGTACAAAGCAGACAAAGTGTTTATGTCCCTATATTCATTTGGTGGATATTTGTTAAGTGCCCCCTACAGCCAGGTAATGGAGATTTAGCAGAGGATAACATGGACTGTGAATGTTACAAGTGAAATTTGTATATCTAAAATCAGGGTAAACATGATTTTTTTTACTCACATTTGAAACAATTTGTCAATTTTCAGGATCTTATTTAATAATAAAATTGAAATAAAATAATAACATTGAAACAAAAATTGGTAACTTTTTAAACCAAAGTTTAAAAACTAAAAATTCCTCCAATTTTGGAGTCTAGGATTTATTTCATGTATGTAAAAACGATATTCACAAAATATTACATAATGTATGTTTATTTTATCAAGACCTTTTTGTGTCTTAATTTAAAAATATATATATTTCCTGGTATTCTAAAGGCTGTAATTTACTAAACTAACTATATATAATCCCTAATTGTGTACCTTTTAATAAATTTGAACTTCATTACAGGAGGTAAAAAAAAACACCTGCATATGTTTTACTTCTAAGTAGTCCATCCTTTTGTACATCATTTATTAAAATCCCTAAACCAGTTTCTGTGCATGTGTTGAAAAATGAATGTTTCAAATGTGGCCCACTGCTGCCATCTATCAGGGGAGAGTTTCACTCTGGAGGCATTGTACTTCTCTAAGCACAGCAATATTTGTGCAATTATTTAATATTTTTAACCTTATGTAAACCTTACAGGTTCCTTTTTAAAGGGTGGAATAATTTGGGGTGATGATGAAGTACATATATTAAAAAGATTATCTTATTGTGCTTAGATTGGTTTAGCTGATGTCCTAAAAATATATAAAAGATGTTCCAAATATACTTTCAGTGGTAAAAATAGAAAGGTTAGCTTCCCAAAAACCCAATGAAGGAGTCAAAGTAGTGTTGTATTTGCTAACAGAGAAAGTCTATGGACACCACGCACAAAGAATGGAAGGAAATGTAGAGCAGCTGGGCAACTTTTCATGACTGAAGCCTGGGTTCCAGGTCCCTCTGTAGGGTGAGGCAAGGGGTCTGAGCACAGTCCTTTGGGCTACCACCTTATCATTTATAATACTGGTTGTATGTGTGTTTGTTAAATGAACTTATCCATGACGTATCGTGAGAAGGGGAGGGATCCTTCTAAACTGTGACTTTGAGAAACTATTCTGTGATGCAAAAGAAAAATGAATTCCTCTTTAGCTATGACAGCCAAGTTATCTCAGAATTTTCTGTAAGGGAAAAAAACTGCAACTAAATAACATTTAACACTAAATACAAACCTTATATGGTGAAGGTTCAATTCTTTCCCCAAATAATACCTGACCAAGATTTTCAGATGGGCGTTTTCCTTCAGATGCTTGGCAAAAATCAAACCTGAGGAAAAGAATATTTAGGTTTTTGAACATAAAAGAAAACAATAAAGATTAGGTACTGATCATTATAGCACCTCCAACAGATGAGTAAGAAATATATTCATACTCAAGTTCCAAACAAACAAAACCCCCCCAAAACATCAGAAAATTATACCTTAGAATGCTTTGATTTTTAAATAATACTTATAATGAGAAGTAAATTATGGAATTTTTATAACTGATACATGATAATTTATTTTTATTCCAATGATAAAATGATTTACATCCTTATTCTTCAAGTGAATTTTATGTAACTTACCTCCTTTTGTTATAACTTTCTAATCTAAATATTTACATTTCAGGAAGATGTGTCAATTTTTCCTAGGTTTCTGTCTCATGCTGATATACTGACCAACATGTCCCAGACATGAGAAGCTTGGCTAAACAGATCCTCTGGGAATGGAATAAGCTGTAAGTGTCTCTCTGTGTTGTAATTCCTTTGTATTACTAACCATATTTTAATAAAATTTTGTTTAAACATTACAGACAACTTTCAGCTTTGCTATTAAAAAATTAAGAGATGGTTCTGTGTTCACACTGAAATAATATAGAGAATTTGAGACCAGCATAATGATAGCTACAGATTAATTAGATTCCTAAGAGGAAGATGAATCTCAGGTGGTAAAAAACTGGGACTGGGTAGGCCTCAAATGAAGACTCTCCATCTACTGGATGTAAGAGATCCATTGAGTTTTCCCAGGAATAGCCACAAAGATTTAAGGAGAGATGATTGTTTATATAATAAAACAAACAAAAACTAGAAAAAGCATTCAAGTCTCCAATAGTTTAATATATGTTATGGTTGATCTATTCATGAATTTTGTACTCTCTTCTCATACATATTTAAGCATATGGATTCTTATAGGATAGTCTTACTTTTTTGAGTGTGCACTTTTCTTAGAGTAAACACACGTTTTTTTCAAAAATTCTTAGATACTAGAAAAATTTAGAAGCCAACTAAAATTTAAGAACTATGTTTTATACCCAATAGGGTATACAATAGTCAAATGAATAAAGGATATTATGCAGCATTTTTATAACATAAATAAAATGGAAATAACGAAATGGTCAAAAAGAGAATTAGTTAAACAAATCATACATGAACTATATACAATTTCTACAAAGGAATAATAAACAGCTACTAAAAAGACTGAGGTAGCTGTTGTATTAACATGAAAAGATGCCCACAACAGATTCAGTAAGAAAACCAAGGTGCAAATCAAGTATAATAGTATGAATCTATTTTGTTTAAAAATGTGTAAATGTGGTTATGTAAATTAGAATGTGGAAGAGAAAAAAGGTGGAGGGGCAGAATTAAAGTAATTATTTCTGGGGGCTGATTATATGGCACATAAGGATTTTGTTTAAAAATGTGTGGGGGTTGGAGGATTCCAAGATGGAGGCAGATTAAGTGAAAGCTACACTGACACTCTCCCAGGACCAAACTGGAATTACAACTAAAATATAGAAAAACCATCCTGAATAACCAACTGAAGACTAGCTGGAGAGAACCCTTATAACCAAGGACATAAAGTGGAGACCGCATAGAGACGGGCAGAAAGTGCAGAGGCGGAAGAGGGCTGGCTGGGCTTCCACAGGGAGCAGCTGAAGTTCTGGAGGGATATCTCAGCTGTGGGGGGGTGCACTGAGAACTCTGGGGTCTAAACCCCAAGCTGGGCTCCCCAGCCCAGAGCACCAGAACTGAGAAACGTGCCCACATAACATTTAGCTGTGAAAAGCAGTGAGGTTTCTGTCTGCCAGGGAGTGTTGGCTGGAAATGCAGACACCCTCTTAAAGGGCCAATGCACAAAGTTTCATGTGCAGCCACTCACCTCGGGCTCCAGCAGAGAGAAGGAGGAGTGGATTAGAACAGAGTGAAATGAACCCAGGATTGCGGGCTGTGAAGATAGAGCTCGGAGGGCACCCGTCTGGACTCGTGTGCTTAGTCATTCCTCCATACAGCAAGGGACATCTTTGTCTGGTAGTCTTTTACTATCCAGGCAGCTTTTAAGTAATGGGGGAATAACTGCCCAACCCTGTTGGAAAACTTCTTGCCCCACCCTGTGGAGTTTCTACAGCCTGAGGCTCATTAAGAGACTGTGAATAACAATCAGCTTCTGGGTGCTTTATCTTTGCCTAATTTGCTTCTGGACCCGAGCTTGGGAAAGCAGACCCTGGTGCACATCTTGGTCCTTTCCAAACACATTCAGCCCCAGCAGAGGGAGCCACAAGCTGTGGATTGCGGAAAGCTTCAAACAGGCAAGCCACAAACAGTGTCTGGCATTGGCCTGCACCAGAGATCATCCAAAATATGGAGAGTCCTAGCAGATCTACCTAACACTTAGAAACAAATTCAAAAGGGCATGCAAAATGGGGAGACCAAAAAACAAGCCTCAAGTGAAAGAATAAGAGAATTCTTCAGAAAAAGAGATAAATGAAATAGAGATAGCAATCTATAAGATATAGAGTTCAGAATACTGATCATAAGGATGCTCAACATCATGAGAAAAGATATGGAAACTATGAAGGAAATTAAGAATGACACAGTAGAAATATAAAATACATTGTAAGGAATAAACAGCAGATTACAGGAAGCTGAGGATTGGATCAGTGAATTAGAATACACTGTAGAAAAAAAACTCAGACAACCAAAAAGAAAAAACAATTTTAAAAAAGGACAGTTTAAGGGAGCTATGGAACAACAGGAAACATAACAATATTTGCATCATAGGAGTGCCAGAAGATGTAGAAAGTAAGCAAAAGTTAGAGAACCTGTTTGAAGAAATAATGGCAGAAAACTTCCCTAACCTGGTGAAGGAAAAAGCCACAAGTTCAGGAGGCACAGACAGTCCCAAGCAAGAAGAACCCAAAGAGGCCCACGCCCAGACACATCTTAACTTGAATGACAAAAATTCAAGACAAAGAGAGAATATTAAAGGCAGCAAGAGAAAAGCAATCTGTTACCTACAAAGGAGCTCCCATAAAGCTGTCAGCTGACTTCTCATCAGAAACTCTACAGGCCAGAAGGGAACGGAATAAAGTATTCAAAGTAATGAAAAGCAAAGATCTGAAACCTACAATACTTTATCCAGCAAGGCTATCATTGAAAACAGATGGTGAAATAAAGAGCTTCCCAGACAAAAAAAGGCTAAAGGAGTTTATCACCACCAAACCAGCATTGCAAGAAATGTTAAAGGGGCTGCTCTCTTAAGAAGTTGAAATAAGAGAGAAAGAGAAACACAGGCATAAAGAAATAATATGGCAATAGATATGTACCTATCAATAACCTTAAATGTAAATGGATTAAATGCTCCAATCAATAGGCATATGGTAGCTGAATGCATAAGAAAACATGACCTAAATATATGCTGTCTACAAGAGTCCCACCTCACAACAAAAGACTCACATAGGCTTGAAGAAAAAAAAAACTTCTCGAGGACTTTAAAGGAGAGATCAACAGGAATACAGTCATAGTAGGGGAATTAACATTCCACTGACTTTACTAGACAGATCTTCCAGACAAAAAAATCAATAAGGAAACAGTGATTCTTAATGACACACTAGATCAGATGGATTTAATTGACATTTACAGAACATTTCACCCCAAAGCTGCATAATATACATTCTTGTCAAGTGCACATGGGACATTCTCAAAGACAGACCACATGTTAGGACAGAAAAAGTAGTCTCTACAAGTTCAAGAAGACTGAAATCATATCAAGCATCTTCTCAAACATTTACACCCATGGAATACTATGCAGCTATAAAAAAGGATTCCTTACCCTTTGAGACAGCATTATGGGACCTGGCGAGTATTATGCTAAGTGAAATATGCCAGTCAGAGAAAGACAAGTATCCCATGCTCTTACTCTGTGTGGATTCTAATAAACAAAATAAACAGATGAACAAAATAGATCTAGAGACGCAGAAGCATGGAACAGACTGACGAATCTCAGAGGGAAGGCAGGGGTGGGTGGGTGGGGAGAGATTAACCTAAGAACTTATATGCATATATGCATAACCATGGACACAGACAATAGTGTGGTGAAAGCCTGGGGTGGGGGGTTCAAACGGGGGGACATCTGTAATACTTTCAACAATAAATTAAAACATTTTAAAAAATGTGTGTGGGAGGGTTATTATTAAAAAATTTAAAGGTGCCCGGCCGGGCATGGCTCAGCGGTTGAGCGTCGACCTAGGATCCAGGCGATCGGGGTTCGATTCCCGGCCAGGGCGCATGCCCGGGTTGCGGGCTAGGCAGCCGATCAATGACTCCCTCATCATTGATGTTTCTATCTCTCTCTCTCTCCCTCTCCCTTCCTCTCTCTGAAATCAATAAAGATATATTCAAAAAAAAAAAAAAAATTAAAGGAAACAAAATGGCTTTTGGTCCAGTCAGATGAAAAAGGAAATCCATTGTTTTAGTTGGTGCTTCTATTGTATTGCAAAGGGACATAAAAAGATCACATTTTACATCTTAATAATAAAGACTACCCATTTAAAAATGTTTTCAGGCCCTGTAAATTTTTAAAAGCATGTAAATTTATCCATAATTTTGGAGAAAATAAAATTCTAAATGCACAAAATTCTGATGAATCGCATAAAATTTTATATAAAAACCAAGCTAAAAACTTACGCCGTATATTCATAAGGAAGAACAGATTCCACTGAGTCAAGCCTGTTCACGAATAGCTCTATTTCAGCCTGAAAACAAGGAAACACATAATTAGAATATAAACAACTGAAGATCAAAACTTAAGTAATGCTTAGGATTTTAAAAAAATTTGACATGCTTGAAATGTGAATTATTATGATATCCAACCCACTTTAAACAATTATTTTATAAAACCATTCATTAAGTGAGATTTATATACATTTAAATTACATCAAAATAATTTTTAGAGATGCAAATGTCTCCAATATTTTCTAAATGCTTTTTAAGTTCTAAAATTTCTATAAAATTAAATAAGATATTTTAATTAAATCATTCACCACATCAATATAGATGTTTTTAAAAACCTGGTTTGCAAACTTAGTATTTCATTCTGCAGCACACACAAAATTTTTATTTTTTAAGTGATTTTTTAAAACATTCTCATTGCAATCAAGACATGCTTCTAAGTAGGTAAGAAATTTCTAGATCACCTAGAGTAACAATAGAATCCCATGCACTTGAGTACTCTTAAACAAACAGGAGATGGACAATGACTACATAGCATAACTTTGGGGCTGCTTTGATCAATTTCAGAATGCTGAACTACATGGTAATAACAGCAAAGAAATTTACAAGACAAGATCAAGTTCAACAATGGGGGAGGGAAAGAAAAGCAGTATAAGCTTCCTAGAAAATATGGGCTAATTTAAAGCTACATCTTCCTACTGAAGCTCTCCAAATTTCTCCAAGGTGTATTTCAGGTTCTTTCTTCCACAGAACCCAAAACACACGCACACTCTCTCAGTAGGGGCTCACTGCTATTCATGACAGAATTCTTTAGTAGAAGAGGCCAGTAAGTAATTTGTGTGATAAACAAAAAAAATTAAATAGGAGCTGTTTACTAGGGACAAGTTACTTTTACAGAGTTAATCCGCTATGGCTGCCTCTGGAGTCCGTGATTATGAGGCTCCCTGGAATAGCATAAAGCCACATTTGTCACTTTCATCTCATTCACTAGTGCTGTCAGCCATCCTCTATACTTAATATCCCAAAGCAAGAAAATATATTGATGTACAACAAGCAAATAATAACACTGCCATGGGAAAAGCCACAAAACATAACAGGAAAGAAGTGTACAGACTTGGGCCAGTTTGCCTGGGTTCAAATTCTACTTGTGTGACTTTGGTCAAGTTATTTAACAATCTGTTTCCTCATGGGTGTTTCAGTTCTCTTATCTACAAAACAGGGGTAACAGTATTTACCTCATATGGGGTATTGATGAGTTAACACTTCTAAAGTACTTCATAGATAAATAAAACCAAATAAATTTTATGATATTCAGAATTGGGAATGCCTAAACTGTACTGCTTATTCACTAAAATGCTCATTCAATATTCATGTTGTAAGATGGAAGACAAAACATTAGCCTTTATATACAGTACTGAACACAGTGTCATATGCAACCCCTAAACTTCTACTCAAATGAAATAACTCAATGGCAACACTATCTCAAACACACAAAGAAAATGTGTCTCTTTGCATAAAATATTCAGGACTACATCTGGTCATTTTAGCTAAAAAGATAAGCACTATAACATGCCTGAACACACAAATATATTAACTGTTGTGAAGGTAAAATTCCAGTTGATAGCTTACTGACAAAATAATGTTCACTAATTATAATTTTCACTGCTTTGAAGATACATCAGAATCCAAAAGCTCTATTTCATATATTTTAATGATGACTGAAAGGTCTCTAATAAGCTAATCCAGTTCACATCTCTATATTTCTCTATAGAAAAGAATGTAGCTATTATAATTCTACACAACTTTCTATGTTTTGAGTTTCAAAATCTGGCGAACCACATTTTCACCACATAAGCTAAACCCCTTGTGCTACTATTAAGCATATTCCTTATTCTCAATTTTGTACAGTACAAAGTGAGTCAAGAACAGGGACTTTGAGCCAGGCTGCCTGGGTTCAAATCCTGACTGCCATTTACTAGCTGTGTGATCTGGACAAGTTTACTTCCCTGTGCCTCAGTTTTCTCATTTGTAGAATGGAGGTAATACTAATCCCTGTTTCAAGAGTTCTTTGGGAAGATTCAAGAACAGCCCCTGGCACAAAGTACTATGTAAATGTTTACTATTATGTAGTAACGTCCAACAGAACTTTAAGCAATGAAGGAAATATGTGCACTGTCAAATATAATAGCCCCTAGATACACAAGGCTATTGGTTACTTAAAATGTGGTTAAAGTGGCTGAAGGATTGAATTTAAAATTTAATTTTAATTACATTTAAAAGTCACAGGAGGCTAATGATATAGTATTAGTATAGTAACAGAAAAGTATAAAATACTGCTTAGTATCTCTTCATACACTTAACAATTTAGTCACTACAGTCTTTTCTTTACCTAGAAAAATAACTCTAATGTTAGTCTATCCCAGGGATTGGCAAACTTTTTCTTAAAGGGCTGGGGAGTAAATATTTCAGGCTTTGCAGGACTCACAGTCTCTGCTATTGCAGTGCAAAAGCACCCATAAATGGTACATAAGTGAATAAGAATGGCTGTAGCCCAATAAAACTCTATTTATGGGCACAGAAATTTGATTTTCTTAGTTCAAGGACCCTACAAAATCAGGCAGCAAGCTGGATTGGACTCCTAGTCCATTCTTGCCCTTGGTTTTCTAGGTACTTTTCAATGTTCTTTAAATTCACATCTTAGAGAACCTAAAACAGGGCACTGGGTTCAAAGAACTCATGTTATGTGAAAAATTTTAGAACACTGTTCAAGGGCATATAAATTTAGGGTAAAAGTTTCTTCCATTTCTACCCAATGGATGAGGCAAGAATTCTGCTTAGCCTATGATGTTCTCTCTGAAGTTTCAAGGTACTTCTTCACGCTACAGGATTCTAAGACACAGAAAAACCCTATTCTCATTTTCTGACTTCTCTCATATCTCTAAGCCTAAATCTTTCAAAATGGAAAGGTCTTAATCTTTTGAATCATCTGTCTCCTTGATCATGCCAGTTGTTTTTCTTGGGACCTTGCCCTACCCGCATACCCTTCTTAAAAAGTATGTGATTGAGAATTACAGGCAAAATTCAAGGGCTAGGCATTAAAGTTTCACATAGGCATATAGAATGACATTGTTACTTTTCATTAGCTTTTCTGGCCAAAAGCATAATTCTTCAATGATATTTTTCATCTCTTTCCTATGTTCTATAACTGATACCTTAGAGCACATCATCTAAAAATGTAATTGTTGTTTTCTCCAAATATACTTTCTTAACTTATTCATGACCAAATTAACATCAATTTTTGTTCCTTCATATAACTTTAAGAGAGCGCCAGGAAATACATTCCTTTTATTTTGGGTTACACACAGGAGCTTAATCTATGAAACATTTTAAGTTCATTCTCTGCTAAATTTAAGATCCAAATTAGCCTCAAGCACCTGTCCTGGAAGTCTGTTTTCCCCATAGATTTATTCTCTACCCCACTCTGCCCATAAGCTAACCCACACCACTTTAAATTCCAATTTAATCTTTAAGAAAAAAAAAAAAATCTGCCAAAACTTCAGAAATCAAACTCACTGGCCTCCTGCAAATAAGTCTACTGCAAGTCTTTGAATAACTCTACAAGTCAGGAAAATTTCTCTTCCAGAAACCATGCTAGTCTCTTGTTTATATAACTTAGAATCATTTTAACTGATTACTACCACACTTACTCCATTTTAGTCTATAGCCCAAAGACCCATACACCCTTTCCCTCCCTATTTTCTTATTTGTACGTTATTAGTTTTTAGCCATCTTCTTGGCATTTTATGTAATATTAAATCCCCATTAAATTGACCTTATCTGTCAACTTTTCCTGATCTGGTGAATAGCTTTGAGTTCGACTCCTAATAACAAAGGTGCTAATGCCCAGCAAGCATATGTTTTAGCTTTGCTTTGTGATTTATAAGGATGTCCACAAGCCATCAAGGGCTGTCCCCAAATTTTCCAAAATAGCAAAATCCAAAAAACAATTTTTCTCATGAAACTTTCACCTAAGAACAAAACTAATTATAACACACAGCACATAAATAGGAACCACGACTTCAGTTTGGAGGCAGCACTGCATCAGACTGCTAGGTTCATTGCAAATCCTAAGTCTACTCTTAATAAACATGAGCTCTTAAGCAAGTAATAATTTTGAATGTGAGGAATGAATTAGGTAATAATAAAACAGAAACAACACAGAAGCTGGTCCATAGTTGGTATGCAACAACTGAAAGTTAAATGACTAATAAGCATAGCTGTTACCTATTATTTTAGAGAAAATAGACACTACTGAATCTGAACCAGCATTAGGATAGCCTGAGGGTTTCCGTGAGAGGCCCTCCCTCTTCTCTTTCCATTGAAGAGCACTGAGACAGTCTGCTTCCCGATCTACTGTTTATGCCTATTCATACCCTCTTCTCTGCTCTAAGTCTAGGGAAGAGGAAGATAATTATCAAGCACAATGCTCATAACCTTCTGAACTAGGGATTACTTGCTCTACGTTAAGAAAAGAAATTAAGTTCAAAAACTGGACTGCTGCCTCAAAGAAAGTAAACTCAACTGTTGCTATTACCACTTTTAATTTCTGCTGCTCTCAGTCCTCTACTTTTCTGACTTCTTGTCTCTTTTGACACTTTTCCACACTTATTCTTATAGGAAAGTTAGTGTATCATAGATATCACCACTAAATTATGGACCTATTTTTGTTGTTCAGTGAACTAATCAAAACACACCTTGGATATTCAGTTCATCTGGGCTATTTTTTTTTTTTTTTTAAATCTGTTCAGATTTTATTTTATTTTTAAATATATCTTTATTGATTTCAGAGAGAGGAAAGGAGAGGAAGAGAGAGAGAGAGAAACATCAATGATGAGAGAGTCATTGATCGGCTGCAGCCCACAACCTGGGCATGTGCCCTGCCCGGGAATCGAACCCCGATCTCCTGGATCCTAGGTCGATGCTCAACCGCTGAGCCACCCTGGCAGGGCTGGGCTATTTTTGTAGCAGTTTCATTCATCCTTCCTTTTTAAATATGAAAATTTAAGAATTATCATCTCACTTAAAACATGCTAAGAGATGTAAATTAAAAGTAATAATAACTTTAACATAAAATAGAGCAATTTACAACATCTGTAAATATGCCACATTTACAATACTCTGTTTTAAATATTGATCCTTATAGTGAAACAAGAAAATTTCAAAAGTAATAAGGATGGGATCCTCGTAATATGGCAATATAGCAAATGTTAAAAATTGAGAAAGGAGAAAGGAAATGAGATACTAATGAGTTTATGTGGTTTCGATGAAGGGCAAAAGTACACTACAGACATCATGACATTCATCCCTAAAAAAATATAAATTCAGCCCTGGCCCGGTGGCTCAGATGGTTAGAGCATCATCCTGTACACCAAAAGGTTGTGGGTTCAATTCCAGATCGGGGCATATACAAAAGACAACAGATCAATGTTTCTCACATCAACGTTTCTCTCTCCCTCTCTTCTTTCCTCTCTCTCTCTACAAATAAATAAAAAAAGAAAACATATCCTCGGGTGAAGATTTAAAAAACACACACAAAAAACACACATACACAAATACGGAAAAATATAAACTGTTAATTCTAGGGGCTAGGTGAATATACAGATGATCATCATACTATTCTTTCAACTTTCCTGAATTTTGAAAAATTGTCACAATTAAGAGTTGGAAAGCCTGGATGGTGTGGCTCAGCAGTTGAGCATCAACCTATAATCCAGGAGATCCTGGTTTGATTCCCAGTCAGGGCACATGCTCGGGTTGCGGGCTCGATCCCCAGTAGGGGGCATGCAGAAGGCAGCTGATCAATGAGTCTCTCATCATTGATGTTTCTCTCTCTCCCCCCCCCCCGCTCTGAAATCAATAATGACATATTAAAAAAAAAAAAAAAGAGTTGAAAATAGAAAAGGCTTTAAAGTTGAGAGCAGGCTTTTAGTCTTACTATGAAACAACAGAAGCCAAATCAAAGCAGTAAGAAATAAGGTGAAAGAGTACACTTTACAGTGGAAAAATGTTTAAGCAGGAAAGTTGACTTCAAAAGTATTAAATAGGGGGAAATTGTAGAATTTGCAATGTATGTGAAAACTAAAGAATATTAACAACAACAAATCCTGAGAAACCAGAAGAAATTCAATCAGCACATTTATTCAATACCATGTCCTGTACCAGACATTGTGAGTGATATAATACAAATACATCAATACTTGCTTTCAAAGAATTTATAATCCAGATGGGGAAACAAGGCATACATCTGAGAAAGTAAAAGTGACAAAGCTATTTTTATATTCTTGGGGCACACACTACATCTCTATGGGATTTAATTTTATTACTAAAATAGCAATGTGCTACGAGAGGACAATATTTGATGAATTTTAAGGTCACTTTCCTCTCTAAACTTCTTTATTCCTCATCCAAAAGTTAAGTGCATCTCCTTCTGGAAATCTGCCTTAACTAGAGGGCCAACTCCAAAATATTACTAACATAACTTGAAAGAACCTTAAGGGTTACTTAGTTACTTCACAATCCTGCTTTCAAAATGTCCCAAACTGAGTTATTACAAGCATGAAAAGTTGTTACAACATTAAACGTTTTGAGGAAGACACGGATAAGTCCTAAATTAAGACTATAAATTCTAAAGAAAAACTTACGCCATAAAAACTTTATAATGGAAATAGTTTGATTTAATTTAGAGTTCTAAGTCCATCTCCTTCCAAATGTACAATTTTATTTCTAGTCCTAATCTGTCCATTTTACATCTGATCCCAGCTTTGGTCACAACTACACTCTATATTACTGCCTTAAGGCACACGGGGCCATGCCACAGGACTGCATTTCCCCCCCTATTTCTTTGTTCCTTTGTTTCTGCTTTTATAATCTTACCTCACTGTCATCACATCTGTCCCACCCCACACCTACAATTAGTTTTCAACACAGAAAGAAATCTCAGTGAAGAAATTTGACTTCGTACAAGGATCAAAGCAAATGACTAGTGACAAAAGGGTTTGAGATCCCAAGGCAGAGCTACAAAAAAGAAAAACTATAAAAATTTCCACTGTTAAATACTGAAGTATTTACAGTGGCAAAAATTCTGAAGAAGAAAAATCTTAAATCAGACAATAAAAATGGTGGAACACACAAATGGGTATTCATGAACTTTGAGTTATCTGACCAGCAGTTATGTGACCTACCTATGTATTCTTGAGAGGGTTACTATGTCTTACCCAGCTTCAGTTTCCCCATCTAAAAATCACAACAATTATAATACAAGTGTTGTTTTTATACTTGTATTACAATTGTGTGTCAGGTTAATACAAGTGTCATCTTAATCATTATTATTATTAGCAAAGGGCAATCAGTAGGTTTGACAGTTGAGAATAACAAGAGCAAAGAAAAAAAATTTCACAAATTTCCTTCAAAGTCTTTCATGGATACTTAATTTTAACGGCAACAGAGAATCTCCTTGTAGAGCACACTCATAGTCGCTACAATTAACTACGACACTTACTGAGTGGACACTGATATAAAATTGCAAAGAAGAATAGGAACTGGGCTCTAAGGCTGATAACACGGACCAGTCTCTAGACTTACTTGTGTCTGTGTGATTATGTTGAGATGTGGGATGTGGAGCACGTCTATGGTTTTGTTTCAGGTGTTCAAGAATAAATCTTTGGAGGAGCTTCCCTTTGTGGAGAGCCAAAGACAGCAACACATTGTTATTATTATTTTAATCTCCCTTTACCCGAGAATATGTTTTTCACTGATTCTAGAGAAAGAGGAAGGGAGAAAGAGAAACATCGATCAGCTGCCTCCTGCATGCCCCCTACCAGGGATCAAGCCTGCAACCCTGGCATGTGCCTGGACCAGGAATCAAAATCAGCAACCTTTAGGTGCAGGAGACGGCGCCCAACCAACTGAGCCACAGCCAGGGCTCTTAACCTTTTTTTAATCCTCAAATCAGGATATGTTTTTACTGATTTTTAGAGAGAAAGGAAAGGGAGCTCCAGTGGCACAATCAGTTAGGGCACGGTACTCATAGAGAGAAAAGGGGAGGGAGGGAGAGGGAGAGGGAGAGAGAGAGAGAGAGAGAGAGAGGGAGGGAGAGGGAGAGAGAGAGGGAGGGAGAGGGAGAGAGAGAGAGGGAGGGAGAGAGAGAGGGAGAGAGGGGGAGAGGGAGAGAGGGAGGGAGAGAGAGAGAAACATAGATTGGGTTTCCCCTGGTACTGCACCCTGACCAGGATCAAACTTGCAACCTAGATATGTGCCCTGACCAGGAATTGAACAAACTAACCGCCTTTCGGTGTATGGGACGACACTCCAATCAACTGAGCCACCTGGCCAGGGCTAAACATACCCCCTTTAAAAAGCTACTAGTGAGTATATTTGGTCATTTTTTCTTACTGGTCAGGAAAAAACAGCTTAATCTTTCCTCTAAGAACATGACTGTACATCAAATAGTGAAAGAGTGACAGATGTTTGGTGAGTTTAGTTGTTAGGTCTGAATTCATGTTGACAAATCAATAATTACTTGAAAGTTAAAAGCAGCAACAATGAATTGCTCACTAATCTTCAGCTATCAGAATACCACTGAGCACATTGAAGACTCACTCTAAAGCTGAACAGCATGTGGCAGCTAACTGAAATAGCCAAAACTTTTACAAGTCGATTAGAACTGCACATTTTATCCTGTGAAGATTTGTTCACTTCTGATCAGAGCTTTATTCTACTTACTGCAGTCAACTTATTGTTCCCTGATTTAATAAAGTAAAATGGATTCTAGAGGAAAGAAATACCATAGTTCAAAACTTTATTACTCTGGTTTCAAAAACTGACAAAATAAGGCAAATAAAAAACATAAGACAGAGAAACCTCAATAGCAATGAAAGTAATGCTAAGTGAAATGTCAGTCAGAGAAAGACAAGTACTACCATATGATTTCACTCACATGTGGAATCTCATAAACAAAATAAACTAACAAATCAGAAACAGACTCATAAATAGAGAACAGACTAAAAGCTGTCAGAGGAGAGGGGAGTTGGAGGCTGGGTGAAAAAAAAGTGAAAGGATTAAGCAAAAACAAACAAACAAACACACACCAAAAAACCCAAACAACTCATAGACACAGACAATAGCATGGTGATTACCTGAGGAAAAGGGGGTAGGAGGAGGTAGAAGAGGGTTTGAGAAGATAAGTGGTAATGGAAGGAGACTTAACTTGGAGTGGTAAACACAATATAATATATAGTTGATGTATTATATAAATGTACACCTGAAACATATATAATTAATCAATATCACCCCAATAAATTCAATTAAAAGTGTTTTAGGTACCATCACAAAGCTATTTAGTTGATATATAAAAATTTTAAAATACTGTGGAGACACGAAATCATTTAGCTAATGGCACTGTAAGTCAAACCTATCTTTCTTAAAAGAACCCTTGTAACATTAATAGAGCTATAAAAGTGTTTCTTGCTTTTAACCTAGTAATTTTATATTTGGGAATATGCAAGTAATTCCTACTAAATACATTCTAGCAAAGCTGTTTATAATAGAGAAAAATTGGGACCAATCTAAATGCTCTGCGAGCAAGAAATGGTTAAGCAAACCATAGTACATAATAGAATGAAATACTATATAGTCAATAAAACCAATAACAATGTGCACTATTCATATGTACGTGCATGTAATGATGGCAAGCTAAAAGAAAAAAAGTAACCCATTTATGAATGCTAATAAAGATTATAAACCGGCCAAGATGGCGTGGCTCAGCAGTTGAGCATCAACCTATGATCCAGGAGACTGAGGTTTGATTCCAGGTAAGGGCACGTGCCAAGGTTGTGGGCTTGATCCCCAGCAGGGAGCATGCAGGAGGCAGCCGATCAATGAGTCTCTCATCATCGATGTTTTCTCTCTCTCTCCCTCTCCCTTCTTCTCTCTGAAATCAATAAAGACATATAAAAAATAAAAAAAGATTATAAATCAGAAGTCAGAGCAATATAAATAGAATTTCATGTTCACTGAACTTCTGGTTCTCTGCCTCTAAACTGAACATAAAATAGTTTGAGAGGTGAAAATGACCAAATCCTTTTGATTGTCTCTCTCTCTCTCTTTCTGTGTGTGTGTGTGTGTATAGTGTGAGCTAAATGCAGGACATGAACTTTACAGTACATATAGAGACTATGCTACATAGGCCCTGGCCCAGTAGCTTAGGTGGTTAGAGCATCGTCCCAATACACCAATGTTGAGGGTTTGAGCCCCAGTCATGGCACATACAAAATCAACCAATGAATGCATAAATAAGTGGAACAACAAATCGATGTCTCTCTTCTCTAAAATTAATTTTTTCCAAAAAAGACTACATAAATTATATTTATGTTGAAGATATCCATATCTGTTTCATCTATACACTTATGTTTTATATCACAATTATGATAAATATTGTACCTAGCGTCTAAGAAATGTATAATACCTTTCAAGGGAAATATATAATAAGGAAATATGATTATCCCTGTTACAGGAAAAACTGATGCAAATTATCAATAACCTGCCCAGTTCATGCAACTCCTGATTCCCTACTCTAACAGCATCTTCTGGAAACAATTACTCCCATTTCTAATTTTTTTAAATAGACTTTTTCAACATTTAAAAAATTTTTATTTTATTTTATTGATTTTAAAGAGAGGATGGGAGAGGGAGCGAAATAGAAACATCAATGATGAGAGGGTAACTGATCCACTGCCTCCTGCACGCCCCCTGCTGGGGATGGAGCCTGCAACCTGGGCATGTGCCCTGACCAGGAATCCAACCTTGATCTCCTGGATCCTAGGTTGATGCTGAACCACCGAGCCCTGCCAGCTGGGCCCCGTTTCTAATTTTTAAAATAAGTCCCTTCAGCTTTTCTGAATAGTGTACACAAGACTGTTCTTAACAAATATGAAATGGATGAGGAATAAATTAATGAAATGTTAAACTGTTTAAGAGAAGAAATATTAAGGTTCACTTCAAACTCCCTATAAGAGTTAGTCAAATAGTAGGAAAAACAAAAACTGCTAAAAGTATATCTCTCTTCTCATCAAAGAGTTGTTTCCATTGACCAAGATCTGAAAGCAGCTGGCAACAAAGATGAAGCCCAAACATTTCAGTAAAATGTGCCTTGCCTGTTTTATCCCTATACCTTTGAAAATTAAAAATCCAAAAGGACTCTCTGAAATTAGCCAAAAGTCAACTAAGAAGTAGCTACTTAAAGAGGACCTGTTGAGAAAACAAAAATCATCTAACTGGCAGACCAGCTGTAAATTTCACTCATAATCATTTTCTGAAGTCCATCTCAAATGTCACTTCCTCTCTGTAGCTTTCCCTGAAGACTCCAATCCACAGATGTTTCCTCATTTCTGTTGTAGGGCACCTTGGACATATATCTTCAATAGCATATCAGATTTCTATAATCTGTTGAAATACTTATGCCCTTTACTTTGAGGTTCCTAGAAGACAGATACATTTTTTGTCTCTGAGGCACTAGGAATACAGTACACGATTGCTGTTAAATTTAAATTTACCACATACTAGGTTCTAAAGGCTGGTTACTAAAATATTTAGTGGAAAAGCCAGTCTGCTTGTGAGACTAGCTTTCCCTTCCACTTGGAAGCACTACATCCTTTCAGTCAGAACGCTTCTTACGCTACAAAGTATGAGAGCTAGTTTCAAGGGCTAACTATTGACTTGAGTAAACCTTAAAGATCCTGAGACATTTTCAGAGATCCAAGTTTTAAACAGAAACTGTAAAATGCTATGAAAAATTTAATAGTTTCTTTAATGCCCTAAAATAAGCTCAGTATTAACAGCTACAGTAAAGCTGGCAGTAATAAACACCAGCTTTTAAAAAAATAAAATCAAACTTAATAAACAAACCTATTTACAGACTGTGAAAGCTTGCTAAACGATTTGAATTGTCAAAATTATTAATGGTTTCAAAGAGATCCTCAAGCCCAAAACGTTGTTTTACCAACTTAGAATAATTGTGTATATCATTATGGCCTTTGTCAAATAATCTAAAAGGAGTTTACTTTTACTTATGTCTCTTTTGCTAGCAGTTAAACCGAAAACCTTGAGTGTGAACGCCTTAAAAGAGATTAACGTTTTCAAGACTTGCTGGAAGAAGAAAACGCCAGTTTCTCCTGACGTCTGCTCCTTTTAAGTGTTTAAAACAATCTCGGCAAAACTAAATCGCAGGACCTTACATATTTTTGTATATTAAAATTTTCTTTTTACACTTAAAAGATAGAAATTAACTGATTCAACCATCACAGCAACTCTTGATGAATGCAGTTTACGCGGTTCAGGGTGTTATATCCCACAAACGAACTAACTGTTAAAGGTGAAGTTCAATGACCAAAGCCCTATAATGAAACAGGAAGCAATGAAATAAAAAGTTACTGGAAGACCTGGTCGTCCACTTGCTCGGACTGCGTGACAGCGCTGTGAGCGATGACTTTCACTCACGGGACGCTCGCTGGCGTGTCGCACGCATCCGACTCCAGGACAGCGCCGTACACACAGTCCCTGTTCCAGGAAAACCGAACACAGTTGCTGGTGCAACCTGGCCCGCCAGGCGGGAGACGAGCCTGAGGCCCGGAGTCCTCCAGAACCTAACCCCGCACAAGGGCCATTCCAGAGCCTCGGACCCAGAGCGGGGCCAGCCCCGGAGCTACGGGAGACACCTGACCCCACCCACTGCTACGCCCCCTTCCCCTCGGACCCCATCTTCCAGGGCAAAGGGAGGCGTCCCCTTCCGAAAGTGCACCCGGAGGTCCACCAGGTCTCACCGACCTTGCACTCGTCGCTCTTTTTGTCTTCTTCGCAGAAGTTGACCGGTGCCAGGCCGGGCAAGTAGAAAGCGGCGCCCGGACGCGGGCCCTGGGCCGCCCCCAGCAGAAGTAGCAACAGCAGCCACCGCGGCCACCCAAGTGGAGGGGACGCCGACATCCTCGCGCTCATGATGGCTGTTTCGGGAGAAGGACAGACGAGCCGAAGGGGTGAAAGGGGAATGAGGGGCCGGGAGCCTCGGAGACCACGACAAGGCGGCCCAAGTAGAGGGAGGCCGGCCCCGCGACGGACTGTTCCGGTTGCGATGAGAGGCACCGCCGATCCCGCAACAGAAACCGAACCGGACCTCGACAGAGCATGCGCAACGCCGCCTGCACATGCTCAGTGAGAGCAGCCGCCTAGCGCCCCGACGAGTTTCCGGGAGGGAGCGTGGAGGAAATCCACTTTCCAGGTTTTCAGCTGGCCGGCTGGGTAGCCGCTGGGAGAGAGGTCCCAGCGCTCAGGTTCCCATTCCAAGTTCCGATCTAGAGCGCCCTTGGAGCGCGGTGGAGCAGGCCCGCTTGCCTGGCGCGCCCGGCTTGTTGCTTTGTCTCAACTTTCCTTAAACATCTTGAAATTCCCTCACCGCGCTGCCTGCAGCGTGGCAACCCCTGTTACGGAGTTGGTGCTCCAGGGAGTACTTGCTCATAGAGGCGGAGTTGGTGGCGGAAAGAAGTTCCGGGGAACAGCTGGCTGGGAGCAGGAGAAGGAAAGAAAAGGGGGAAGAACGAGCCTTAAATCCTCGCTCCCACAGACAGCTGCTCCGAGCTGGCAGCACGGACGCTTCCCAGCAACGGAGGCAGTGGCGCATTCCTGAGTCGGACAGATTGTTTGCACAGAACAAACCAGACCTCTTTAAGAGTGAGTGAAAAGAGACAGAAAAACGGGAGGAGGCGAGTAGAAGCCAGTGTTGACGCTTTGCAGAGGAGGACATGGGCACATCCTAGGGCTCAGCTTGGAAAGTAGTCCTAGCGAAACAAATGCGCTATAATTATCCCTGAGTTTCTGTCTCTTTTCCTACCGAAGTGACGTGATGCCCGCGTTTCTATGGGCACGTGCGTGCGCGCGCGCATGGGTAGCGCATTTTCTGAGTATTTTTCAAGGCTAAATTTGCTTTTGGTGACATGAAGTCAATTCAGTTGAGCCTTACAGTTAAACTGAATACTTCGGAAGAATACATCAACTTACCCACTGTAAGCAAGGAACCAAAACCAGGGTACCTACAGCTCATAATTAAAAAATGGGATAATTTGCTAAATGGGTGTGGAGCCCCTTGCAAGTCTTATCTATATTGTTGTGAGTGTTTGCACCACATTTCCCCCCTGGAAAGTTGATAACGTTCATTAAATTTTCAAAGGGACCTGTGACCCTGCAAAAAAGGTTAATAACCATTGTTTTAAACTGTAGGGTAACCAGAACATTGAAAGATTAAATTCTTGCCTGTAAAGGTAGTTTGCACTAAGAGCTCCCACTTTGGGACACTACTATCTAATCATATGACCTTGAGCAAGTTAATTAATCATGACCCAAGTAGTAGAGAGAACTAGGAAGCAGACTTAAAGTCGTTGTGAAGATTAAATGAAAAAATATATATGTTAATCACTGAACACAATGCTTGGCACAGAGGAATAGCAAACATTTTTACAAAAGCCCATCTAGCAGTGCGAGTGTCACTTCCCCTTCTCTCACTCGCCCTCAAGCAAATCAATCAACATATTCGTTGAATGTCTACTTTGGGCTAAGGAAAAAAATTTGTAATATTCTGTACTTAATATGATGAAGATATCAAGTGTAAGAGGAAGAGGGTGTTCTCTCCATTTAGAAAGGGGAAGAAAAATGACATTTTTGTGCACTATCGCCTATGTATCCAGTGCCATTAAATACTTGACCTTCACCGTCTCACTGCCTTCCCTCACCCCAACCTGCTACTCCTCCTTTTTCCCCATCTCAGAAAATGGTACCGTTGCCTCCCAACTTCTCAGACCTCAAACCTGGGAGATAACCTAAATTTCTGGTTCTCTCACTCTAGTTCTATTCCCTGAATCACTAAACTAGACTAAATCCTTTCAATACTTGCCACGTCCACAGCCACACCCCAGTTCAAGTCAAAATCTTAGCTGACCTGGACTACTTAGGGCAATAACAGCCCCTCAGCTTCCACTCTAGCCAAGAGCGACCTTAAAAATGCAATCTAAATCCTTGACAAAGGTATAATTCTGAGATGTCCAAAATTAAATTACAGCAGGCTGGAGGGTGGAAGAGACAAGAGAGGTTAATCGGTTAAAAGCTACAGGCGGAAACCAACAAAAGACTGATAATATTCCTGAATGTATGTTGAAACTTGGCATTATCTCCCAGGTGGTTACTTCCACCACTGCCTAGAGAATAGCCTACGGCCAGGTGCCACTGCATTTCCAGACTGTTGCCCACAACCAAGCCAAAAGAGCAAACACTTCTTTATGACCTAGCATCCCAGGACCTATCCCAGGACTAGCCCCCCTTCCCCTTCTCCCACCCCTTCATCTACAGCCCATGTAAATTGCTTCAAAAACAATTTACATCTTTCTTTCCCAAAGTTTGTATAAAAGGGCCCCATCAATCCCAGAACAGCAGACATGTTTGTCTTCTCCATTTAGCACTGCTGCTGGTGGTTTGGACTGCATGCCCCAGGACCTAGTCTTTTATCTGGCTAGCATATTGCTCAACAAACACTTTTCAGAAAAGCTTTCGGTGGCCAAAGTTGTGAATACCCTCAGTACAGCTCTTCTGCTTAACCGCTGGCATCCCACACTACTTACTACTCTTTGGAATCAGCGTGGCTATTTGTTTACTGTCGCTCCCCACGCATATGTAAACCCCCTGGAGTAAGGACCTCAGCTCTGCATCCCCAGAGCCTAGAGCAGCCTCGGGCACAGAAAGGAGACAAGAGGAGCCAGTAGCCGGAAAGCACTGCAGGACTGGTGCTGGCCAGACCACAGACATTCCAGGTCAGAATTTAGAATCGCAGATTTTCAGCGCCGAGTTAAACCTCAGGTTTTTCCAGACAAGGTTAACCTCGCCTCCTTTTACGAGGAGAGGCCGAGCCCGCAGCGGCCTGGGGGTGCAAAGGTGTCCCCCAAACCTCCGCTCCAAACTCCGCGGCCGTATCTACGCTCCGAGCTTAGCATTAGCAAAAACCCGGAGAAGTGGAGTCTTGCTCAATAGAAATGGTTTCCGGACACATCCCGGTCCTATCAGCGCGCATGCCCAAGGCTGGACGCCTGCACTTAGCCAACTCCTGCCCCGCTACGGCTCCCTGACTTCCGCCTCCAGAGTTCAGACACGTCACCGGGTGCTGCCGGTCTGGTGGGAGGGGCGGGGGGCGGAGGGGACCCCTTACTTCCGGATCCGGCCTCTCCGGCAAACGCCTCCCTCGGTATTCCCTGGGTTGCCTGCGCGGGTGTCCGAGCGGAGCCCGAGGCGTGACGGGGAGCGATGGCTCCGAGCCTCCTCAGGGCACCGCAGAGAGTCCCTGCCCTCTAGGCGCTTCCGCCCCGGACGCCGTCGGAGGAAAGGCGGAGTAGGTTCCAGTTCCCAACTAGTAAGAAACGAAGGTTCCCTTCCCTGCGCCCCTGGGCTGTGATGCTCCCTTTCTGAAAGTACTAATGCTTCTGACTCCGCTGTAAACCTCGAGGGATATGATTTTTTCTCTTTCCTCTGCTACAGATAACATTTGCCGGCTCCCATTTAAGACTCTTAATAACCTGGTGTTTCTTCCACTCCCCTCTGCCAAAGTAATTGGGACAGCCTGTTTTTCTGCGTTACCCACGGCTTCTTTGTATTTATTCGCAAATAAAAATTCAGGATGCGCAGTTAAATTTTAATTTCAGATTTAAAATGAATAATTTTTTAGTATATTGTACGTTCCAGATATTGCATGGGCCGTGCATGTAAATTACCTGGCAAACCACTTCTGTGTTAAGTTGCAGGAAGGGCAGCTATACTCTGTTAGTTGTATGCCTGTAAATGAATGGGCTTTCAAGGTTTTCTAGAAGATAAAAATCACCTCATTGACCTTCAGTTTCTGATATAAAATTGTGATAGTCCATAAGGACAAAAAGTGAGTCGTTCATAGTCGTCTTCTCTCCTAGTCTAAACACTGCAACTTGCAAATAAAACTGGCCCTGAATAACGGGCTGTAAATGCGAATCAGGGTAGTTCAGAGCGAAGGTATGAGGGATCTTAATAAGTTTTAAGATAAAAGAATGGTTCCCAGGGCAACAAGACTTGATTTATAAGCTAAAGTAGGACCAGAAGAGGGATTTATTCATTCAGCAGAACCTAGAAAAATTAAAGGCACAGAGACAAACACCAAAGTTACCCAGGGAAGGCAGTGACCTGGCCCAAAGGCTCCACATCTGCAGCATTGTTGTTGGTGTATCTCTATGATGTGATGTTGATGTATATTCTAATCATATAAAAACTTACCTTGGAGATATTGAGAGTTCCAGACCTCCACAATAAGGGGAATACTGCAATACAGCAAGTCATAATCTCTTTTGCTGGTGGAGGGTCTTTCCTTCAATTTGTAAAAAAAAAAAAAAGGAAGGAAGGAAGGGAAAGAGAGAGAAAGAAAGAGAAAGAAAAAAAGAAAAGGAAAGAAAGAAAAGAGAGAGAGAGAGAAAGAAAGAGAAAGAAAAAAAGAAAGAAAGAGAGAAAGAGAAAAGAAAAGAAAGAAAGGAAAGAAAGAAAGAGAAAGAAAGGAAAGAAAGAAAGAGAAAGAAAGAAAGAAAGGAAAGAAAGAAAGAAAGAAAGAAAGAAAGAAAGAAAGAAAGAAAGAAAGAAAGAAAGAAAGAAAGAAAGAAAGAAAGAAAGAAAGAAAGAGGGAGGGAGGGAGGGAGGGAGGGAGGGAGGGAGGGAGGGAGATGCAACATCTGGGAAGCACAATAAAGCTAAGTGCAATAAAATAAGTTGTTCCTGTAGCTAATTCAGGTTGCTCTGAATTTATGCCCACCAACCAATTTTCTGTTTACAGTGTGGCTTGTCACGTATCTTGCTTATATAGAGAGAATGTCTGCTGGATTCAGGTAGCTGATCTCCTCTAGGATTATTGTTGTTTTAACAACTTTATTGAGCTATAATTTATATACCATGCAATTTACTCACTTTAAGCATACAACTCAATGATTTTTTATCAAGCTTACTGAATTATAATGCCATTGCCATAATACAGGTTTAGAATATCACCTCTATAAGATGATCTTTAATATTTAATCCCCTTTCTATACACAGCTCCAGGCAACCACTAATCTACTTTCTGTCTCTATTAATTTGCCTTTTCTGACTCCTCTGGGTTTATTTTTAAAAATAAATTAATAATTTTATTTATTCATCAGTTTCTGTATCTGTGGCTAATGTAAATTTGCCCCAGATAGAAATCATTTTCTCATTTTCACTGTTCTGACAAGTAAGTTGTCTCAGGCTGCCAGATTGCCCTGGACTCTCCAGTGCCAATGCTCTCTAGCCAGAGACCACCAGGAATACACCAGTGGTTATGGTTATTACTCATTGCATTTATGACTTGTTGCAGTGAGGTAGAATGCACATGGTGGAGAACCATGGGACAACTCAGTAAGTGGGTATTGGAAAGGGACTCATTATAGGATTCATGCTTGTGTTTGATAATTTGGGGGAGTGTTTAAAGAAGTGGAGCTTTGCCCTTCCCGATATGGCTCAGTTGGTTGGAGCATCGTCTCAATGTTTCTCCCTCACATTGTTTCTCCTCTCTCTCCCTTTCTCCCTCTTCCTCTCTCTCTAAAATCAATAAACATGTCTTCAGGTGAGGATTTAAAAAAAGAAGTGGAGCTTTCCTCTGGAATGGTTCCTGCTAGGAAGCAGTGATAATTCTTCATACTGGATATCTTATATAGAAGGGGGGTAGACTAGACTGAGGCTAAAGAGCTGTAATTGGTAAAACCAAACCAAAATAAAAGAGCATCACTATTCTTAGCCAGAGTAGGGAGATGTTTGTTCATTTTGAGGTTTGGACAATGTTCAGTTTTTTGTCTGTTGTTTAGATGTAATTACAGAAGGTTCATGTTTTGTCTTGGTAATGGTCAGAGAAGCCTTGTCTGATGTTCATGTTCTGTGAAATTGTTTGTACTCAACAAGGCCTAGGTATGAGTACCAGGCCAGCTCCTCATGCCAGGGGCTACTTTTCCCTTTCTCACCAAGATAATGCCACTAAGTGGGTGCCTTGTCTGGATAGCTAGCAAGCCACTCATTCCTCTGTTATCACTAGATACATTTCCCTTTTTCTTGAAGCTTCAGCAAAAATATTAGACCACTGGGTAAATTCTAACCCTCAAACTCAGATTGTGATAATTTTTATGGATGTTTAAATGATTCACCCTTCATCTTATAAGTGAGGCAGTGAACAACATTAGTACTCTGTTTGCTTTCTTTCACAACTTTGCACGTTTTAAATGCAGGTTAGCAATATTTGCTGTGTATATAACCACCAAAAGTGTTCCTATCCAGGATGCAAGAACTCTTATGAAAATCATTTTTAAAAAAAGCCTTCTAAGAGCCCTAGCCAGCTAGCTCAGTTGATTAAAGAGTTGCCCAGATACGCCAATGTCCTGTGGGTTCAATCCCCAGTCTGGGCATATACAAGGATCAACCAATGAATGCATAAATAAGTGGAACAACAAACTGATCTGTCTGTCTCTCTCTTGCTTGCTTGCTCTTGCTCTCTCTCAAATTAATTTATAAAAAGGCAACTAAGTAGAAAAATGGGCAAGATATAAAACATATATTACAAGGGCAGATAGCTAACGGTCAAGAAAAATGAAACATGTTCAACCTCATTAAGTATGAGGAAATTGCAGATTAAAACCTCAATAAGATACAGCTATACACAGAGCAGAAGAGCTAAAATTTAAAAAACTGGCAATACCAAGTGTTGACAATGATGTGGAACAACTGGAATGCTCATTCACTGTCAGGTGGGAGATTGTTTGGCACTCATATTCTGTAACCCAGAATTTTCACTCTTAGATCTAAATGCCTGCCTACTTTCACTGAAAGATGTGTTCACCGAAATATAACTAATGCGCATCTACAGTAGAATGGATAAATGAATTGTAGTCTAGTTCCACTGTAGAATACTATACACCAATGAAAACAAATTACTATTAAATACAACAACATGTGTTAAACTCACAAACATGATATTAAGTAAAAGAAAGACAATGAAAACACTTGTATAATTCCATTTAAATAAAGTTCAAAAACAGGCAAAACTAATCTATCCTGTTAGAAATCAGGATAGTGGTTGGCTTTTGGGAGCTATAAAGAGGTAGTGATTAGGGGGGCATGTGTTGGGGCTGCCACAGTGCTGCTTCCGCATCTTGATCTGGGTGGTAGTTATGTGGCTGCTGTCACTTTGTAGTAATTCATAGAGCTGCATACCCGTGATCAGTGTACTTTTCTGTATGTTATACTTTTTAAAAATGTATTAAACTACATATCATTCTTATGAAAAAGTTAATTATTGAAGTTGGGTATTGGGTATAGGAGTATTATACCCATTCTCTTTACTTTTCTGCATTTTAAATTTCTCTTCATAAAAAGTTTAAATATATGTATACATGTTCGTGTATATGTATATATGTATATGTATGTATGCATGTGTAGTATGTATACATATTTATGTGTACATGTTTGAATTGCTCCTTGACCTGCCAACCTCTCCGAAAGTGAACAAGATTTTGCAGAGACCACAGTAATACGAATAGAGCCAAGTGATTCTTTTCTGCCATGTTGGATTTAAAAATTAACTTATAAGGAAAGGTCAGTGTATTGAGATAGTATTAACCAATAAAATATATCTAATATGTAAAACAACAACCTGAGTGAACATTTTTATACATGGATTAATGTCAATATGTTGACTATGTATTATATTATACTACTGATAAAAATACATTGAAGAGAATATAGACAAAATGGCATTATCTTTTACTACAGGCTGAATCTTATTAAAATGAACTTTAACAGGGATTACAAATTTTTTATTTCCTGAGAGTGTTTGAATATGCTAGAAATAAGTGAAATTTGATGTCATTCACGAATTGCGTTTGAGAGACATGAATACAGCATTTGATACATTTTGCTTTGGAATCCTGGCTAATGATTCATTTGTAACTGCTGAGTACAGCTAGGTATATTTCACTAAAATAAATGTCGGGCAAAGTTTATAGAAAAGCATAAAAAGAAGCAAAGACAAAGCATGCATGAAACAGGATATGATTGCACAACAAGAGATATGAGGCCCGTCACCATGATTACTCTTAAGTAGCTACTAGAGTGAGCCAAAATACACAAGTTCCCCCAGAAGAAAAATATTTGAGTAATTTGGGGGTAGAATGTTTATTGAAAATAAAATTCGGACTGAGAGAGTTGGGGAGCATGGATTGAAGGGTAACTGTATAAAAAGAATTCAGTGGAGTCACAGCCTGATCATGTTTTCCTTGAGAGCTAACTTTAGAACATAATACCCATGTGAGATGAAATTAGGTACTGTATCTTGCTGAACTACCACAACGACCAATAAATACATGTTTAAGCATTTTAGAAAACTGGTATAAAATAGAAAAAGGCTGTAGACAAACAGAACCACTATACCCAAGAGTGAAATGGTTTGAATGACCAGGCATCTGCCCAGGGACTTTTCTCCAATTTCTGAGAGGTTCTTAACTTCATTGATAATAGGGATTACCATATAGAGTAGAAGTCCATGCATACTGAACTTTGAAAGCTACTTTGATGGTACTTTTGGCTGAACACAGTTTTGCCAAATGTGCTGATTTTAGAAACTAATACCCACAATTCAGCCACACTCCACTGAAGGTTTGACTCTTAGTTGGGGTTGCTGATAAGATCCAGATGTCCAGTTACATTTACATTTCAAATAAACAATGAATATTTTTCTAGTATATGTCCCATGTAGCACAAATCTGTATATGTATTAAAAAAGTATTTAAAATTGAAAAAATATATAATTGTCATCAGAGTTCTATCTGAAATGTCATATATATCCAATGTTGCCTTACTGTCTTTGGAATTTCATGCTTATGTGAATTCCCCATGTGCATGTATTAAAATTTTATTGTCTCCTGTTAATCTGTCTCTGTTAATTTGTTAATTAGCCCAGCTAGGAGAACTTAGAAAATGGGAGGACAAGTAATAATATTCTTAGCCTCTACTATTATGTAGTATTTTCATTTTAAAAAACAGTGAACAGCCTGGCTGGCATGGCTCAGTAGTTGAGCATCTCCTATGATCCAGGAGATCATGGTTCAATTCCTGGTTAGGGTGCATGCCCAGGTTGTGAGCTTGATCCCCAGTAGGGGGTGTGCAGGAGGAGACCAATCATTGACTCTCATCATTGATGTTTCTATCTCTCCCTGTCCCTTCCTCTCTCTGAAATCAATAAAAATACATTAAAAAACAAAACAGAAAACAGTGAACATACATTTCATTTGTAATGAGATTTTATATAGTTAGGATATATATATACATGTATGTGTGTGTGTGTGTGTGTGTGTGTATATATATATATATATATATATATATATGGAGAGAGAGAGAGAGAGGGAGAGAGAGATCATGTTATAGGAAAACTTGAGTGATGCCTGCTGTTATTTCATATTGGTTCAGCCTTTGGTGGGCAAAGAGGCTTCACTGCATTATTGAAAAAATATCTTTTGGATAAGATGTTTCTCTTACTTTATAAAAGAACTGGCAGTGCTATCATCTCTCAGTAAATTTTGTGCTCTTCCATGGGCCCTAGCACAAAGTGCCCTGCCCTTTTGCTGCGCCATTAGGTTTCCCATTAGCATCCATTAACCAGCAACTTCCACTTCGGAGTATGCAGCCAGAATTTTTTCTGAAATGGAAAGATGTAGAAGCCATGATGCAATCAAAGACTAAGTATTTGTTTTTATTTCCCATAAATTCTAGCTTGTTTTATAAATGGATCAGAATTCTGATCAAGTATAAAGCATTGGGAAGCTGCCAGGAGTTCCAAATAGATTGGCTTACTTGATTTTGCTTTACAGAGGTTACCGAAGTTATGCTAGATGAAAATTTTTAATGGTTTTACCCAAAAATCTAGAGGGTAGAACTTAAAACAAGTGCGTTTGGCCTGTGGTCATTATTTGCCACATCCGTGACAGAGCCTGAGATTCTGACAGCAGAATCGACACAGAAGCGGAGCCCTGCAGGATGAGGGCAATCAGTGCTCCTCACCACTCCTCAGGGGATCCCGGCCTCCTTCATCCGTTCCTGCCATGGCTACCAGCAGGAAGTGATGCCACAGGCATCCTGTAGGCCAAGTCATTTCTCAAAAATCCATAGCTATTACCAGACATTATGCTTCAGTTTGGCAGTTGGACAGTGAGCAATTGGCTGCCTCGGGAGCGATACAACCCAGGGCAACGAAATTACAAAAGGCTAAGACTGCCATGCCATAATTTTTTAGGGTTTTGGTCTTGATTCCCATGAATAGTTCCACAACTCAAAGCAAAACCAAAAATTCTGTATATTTCTATGGCTATCCAAGTACATGCATAGAAAATGTTTTGGGAGGGTATATACCAGCCTGGTGACAAGAGTGAAGACTGGAAGTGAAGGGGGGCCCTTTACATTTATCTATAATTATGGAAGTTTTTACATCTTATATTATCTGTATAAGTCAAATTAACTTAAAATAATTTAAGTCTTAGGATCTTTTTTTGGGGGGGAAGAAAGATGGATAAATTCACCATTTTGTCATTGTATAAGAGCAGGATCTCTGAAGTAGTTAAGGACAGATAAATGTGAGAGGAACGAGGGTCTTCCATTCTTTCCTAACTATGGATGTCTGGAAGGGTACACAGCACCTAAAGAAGGAATTAGGATTTGAATAGCATTAGATAGGAAAGGTAGTTTTATATTGGGGAAAAGAAACTTGGAGACATGATACAATAGGATTTGATGGTCTAGAATACTCAAATAGCTCTCAGATTGAATTATTTCTGTTCTCACTGATGAGTGAATGTGAAGTGGAAGAATGTCCAGAAAGAGTGGCCATGTGACAGAAGGAAAGAAATGAGGCCTGGAAGGGAACATATGCTGGACAGCTTATGGAGACAGAAAAGCGAGCTGGGAAATAGGGGTAGGAGAAACAGGTTTAGAACCATCCACAACCATGTGAGTGTCTAGACTGGACTGTAAAGGACCCTGCATTGGTCATTTCTTTGAATCTCATATTTCTATGAGCTCCTGTACATATTTAATTAAATGTGTTTTTCTCCTGTTAGCCTGTCCTATGTCAATTTAATTTTAGGCCAGCCAAAGAATGTAGCAGGGAAGAAGGGAAAGTTTTTCCTCTCCTACAAGATGTAGACATAGATATAGGAACTGCAAATATAAACTGCAAAAGTCCCCAGGACTCAACCTATAAGGTGTGGGATTTTCAAAAATAAGTATCTAATAGTTTGTTTTCTTATATATTTGTTCTCTACTGAAAAGCCAAACGCAGAGTCCTGGGCGGTGGCTCAGTTGGCTGGAGCGTCGTCCATACACCAGAAGGTGGTGGGTTGGATTCCCGGTCAGGGTCCATACCTAGGCTGCAGGTCTGCCCCATCGGGGCATACACAGGAGGCATCTGATGGATGTTTCTCTCTCACATCAATGTTTCTCTCTCTCACTCCCTTCCTTTCTCTCTCAAATCTATGGAAGCATGTCTTCGGGTAAGGATTAAAAAAAAAGTCAAATGTTGAGGAAAATATCCTAGTTAATTGCTCATGGTACGGGTTAAATTTTCTGACTCATTAAGGTTTTACCCTTCGTTATCTTACTTATTCTGGAAGTGTTTAGATGACTTAAGATAATGTGTCAGGTGGAAAAAGCAAACTGAACACTACATTTCCAAAACAACTTATGTCCCCACTGAAACCTGTACACAAATGTTTATAGCAGCTTTATTCATAGTTGCCAAAACTTGGAAGCAGCCAAAATGTCCTACAATTTGGGTAAAAGGATAAAAAAACTTGTTAAATCGAGACAATGGAATATTACACAGAGATTAAAAGCAATGAGCTGTCAAGCCATGAAAAGACATGGAGGAACCTCACATGTATATTGCTAAGTGAAAGAAGCCCACCTGAAAAGGCTGAATACTATATGATAATGCCTATGTGACATTCTGGAAAAAGCAAGAGCCTGGAGATAATAAAGAGATGAGTGGTGAGAAGATAAACAAAGCTGTCCAAGTAGCAAGAGCAGATTGTAATCAGCTGCAATAGGGAAAGGAATCCAGCAAAAACTGAACTCAACTTTGATCTACTCAGAGAAGACTGGATGTTTTAAAGAAAGGAGGAAAGAGAATGGAGAGGGAATGGCTGGGGCTTGAAAGGTCAGGAAAGTGAAAAATTACAGAAAGAGGGAAGGGGGCATTGGTCCATGTGAAACCATCTGGGTTTGCTAACTGGCACTTGTCAAAGTTAGGCTCCTACCCTCCCACAGAGGCTGGGAGACAGGCCCTGTCTTCGGGTGTCAGCTGGAACAAACAGTCAATTCTTCTGTCAGCCTTGAGTTTCCTCAGGCAGGCACTTTAAGGGAGGCTAGGGTCATCCCAGGAATGCTGCCTTGAGATGTTAGAAACTAGGCTAGTGTTTGTTCAAGTTTATAGGCTAAGGTTGAGGCCTAGTCAAGAAGATGGAGTATTACACAGAGGTGAAAAGAGATGAGCTGTCTAGCCAAAGGAGTCCGGCTAGAGTTTGAAGAGAATTATCGTCAGTGGTTGCCAGGGATACTAGGGGAGGGAAGGATGAATAGGTGGAGCACAGGGGATTTTTAGGGCAGTGAAAATACTTTGTATGATACTGTCATGGTAGATACATGTCATTATATGTTTGTCAAAACCCACAGAATGTACAACACCAAGAGTGAACCCTAATATGAATTTTGGATTTTAGTTAATAATAATGTATCAACATTGGCTTATCCATTATAACAAAAGTACCACACTAATGCAGGATGTTAATAATAGGGAAAGGATATATGGAGAAGAGAGAGGCATATGAGGACTCGGTGTATTTTCTGCTAATTTTTTTTTCTGTATACCTAAAATTGCTCTAAAAATGAAGTTATTTATTTAAAAAAGAGTTTTCAGATGGTATTTTAAAATTTTCATTAGGTTTGAGAGGAATAATTAAATATTAAATGAATAATACTAATTGTTATATTTAATGTAATATGTTACGGACCTTGAGACATCTTTAGCCTACTGTTGGTAAAGGAAAAGCTGATTGCTTCAAATGTAATGCATAATGTTAATGATGTAAAAGGTAACCCCCACCCCATACAGATAATGGCTCTTAGGAGTTCGAAGTCTTCCCTGCCCCCAGCTGCCCTCATTAATTTGGTCCTCACAAAAACTTTGTGATGCAGGCAGGGAAGCTATTATCATGCCTGCTCAGAAAGCCAGTGCCATGGAGCCTCGGGGGACAGTTTTCAGCATGTGGTTTGGCTGAGTTTCCATGAGAAAATACCCAAGAGGTGCTTATTTGCAGAGGTCCCGAAGAAATGCAATTTTCTGTCTCTCCCATGTAATGAATATTTAGAAGCGTACCCCTTTATTTGAAGTAAAGCATTTTTAATGTGATCAAACAAAAAGATTGAAGCTCTATAAGTAAAAAGTGGGGGTGTTTTTCCCCTTTCTTTATTTCCTTTTTAATTTATTCTCAGGGACTAACTTCTGTATTTCCAGGGACTAACTTTATTAAGACATTAGCAAGCCCAGTTCCAGGAAAGCGTAGCCTTTTGAATGAGAATCCCAGTATTCGATGAACACAGAGTAGGACGCCCTATTTGGGTAATGACTCAGATTAGAGATCCAGCTGTCAGTAATGTCAGCATTGGCTTGGTTTTTTGAAATCTCACAGACTTAGGCATTTTGGTGCAGGTTTTGTTTTTTCATTCTCCACTTGTTTATGGGTAGATTTTTATGACTTATGTGGAATTCCTTGTTTTACCCATTTACTTATATTTCATGCTTGATATTCCATGAAGGAAATTGACCTGTTCTTTCTCTTGCCTTACGAGCAGGGACCCTGGGGTAAATGTTGCTGTGTGACAAGCCACTGCCAGTAGAAGTACTAGAGAAACGAGTGTATAAAAAAGGTAATTACCTAAAATTAGATTAAGCAAAAACTGCTCTGTTAGGTAAACCCTGTGGCTAAATTGTTTACAGTAAGCTAAGCAGGGGATAATACTGTGTTCTACAAAAAATAAAAATAAAAAAAATTTAAAGCTTTAGTAACTGGAAAGTATGCCAAATACCTAAAGTTATCAAGTCCTCTCCCATTTTTCTTTATTACTTTTCCAACTTGAAAGAAGACAGAGGGAAGTATAGAGACAATTGATGTAGGGCATGGGAAAGGATAATCCAATTTTTAAAAATGTTCTCATAAATAAATAAATTAGTTGCTATGAGATCAAGTGATGTTTCTGAGAAGTTCGTGATCTTTTTCTAGAATTTAATGGACAGGCTATGTTTTCAAAACTAATCATTTGTTCTAGTTGCCCTACTTTAATTGTAGTCTTAGGACCTCTACAAAAATGCATTATAGTATCAAGGGGATTGAGCTCCCCCAAGAAAATGGCCTTAAAACAAATAACGCAGAACCAAAGAACTGGGTATCTTGGTGAAGTTGTAATTATAACCGTTTGTGGAGTTCCATCAGAATTTCTCCTTCAGCCCAGTAAGAGAACTTTGAGCTTTATACTTTATACTTTGTCTGGCTATCTGACACCTGTCGGGAAAATCTGCAGGGATGTGGAAGGTCCCAGGAGATGGGGAGAGAGAACATTGTATTGTCTTTCCTTTCTCTTCCTCCCACACCCACCACATTACAATTTTTAGAGCACAGACAACCGGCTTAAATCAAAGGGGCACCTCATAAATCATTAAAATAATAATTTTGAAAAAACTATATATTCCTTTGGGAAAATACTTATGACAATGTTAAGAAAAAGAAGCAAGACACAAAAATGAACTTTGCTGTGATTACAACTGTGCAATAATTATAGATCTATACAAACAAGCTTCCCAAGACAGCAGGTAAAAATGAAAGCCATCTGATTTCTGGGGAGATTTTAAAAGACCTTTCAGTTGGGTTTGCTTTAATCTGTTGTCGGAGGTACCAAAAAAAAAAAAAAGGCTGGGGTGGTGTTCAAAATATTGAATAACCTGTATTATATATCATGCAGGCCACTCCAACAAGCAGCTGCCGTAATTACAAGAGAGTCAGATGTCGGCAGGTAAACACAGCCTTGCAAAGCCAGGCCAGCACTGAGAATTTCCCATGGGTACGGGCGTAACAAATGGGGTGGGAGTTGTTGCAGCCCCAGCAGGTAGACACCATGGCAGCCCCTCAGGTGCCTTACCTGGGGCCAGGGTGGTGGGTAGGTGGGAGGTACTTGGTGGGCTTGGACATCACCCCATTACCAACCAGTACTGTAGTATTCCCATATTTTATTACCTGGTAAAGGTATAATAGTGCCACGAGCTGATAGGAGTCCTGATTAAGAACAATCCCTTTTCCTTGCATCTGCCAATCAGGTATTGCCTCGCTCAGCAGCCTTCTGGTCTTTGGGGTGCAGATGGAGACAGCAGGGTACTTGAACCTGGGAGATGGTCCCAAATTGCCTTTTAATACCAGTATTTTCCTTCCAAACAACACTTCGAAAATATGTTTTGTACACAGTTGGGACAGGGCCCAGGAATTAGAGAACCCCAGTGAGAGTGCCAGGTGCACCCGGAAAACCAGATGCAGTGTTACTGCTAATCTTTAATCTTCTCATTTCATACAGGAGAAAATTTAGGGTGGATGAATGGACAGTGGGTAAAGCTGACATCCAAAGTCAGTCTTAGCATTAAAACTGCCTTTATAAATGATGATGTAAAATGAGATAAATTTAAACTTTAATTCAAATCTAGGGATCAATAGTGATCCATGTAAAATAATAATCATACCTAATACTTATAACAATCTTACGAGATAGGTGTTATTATCTCTTTTACAGAAATGCCTAAAACATTACTGGCTTTTTCAATTAAACCACACCCAGAAGGAGAAACACATAACTGCCTGCACAAAAATGTAAGCAAACACACATGCATTTAGAGCTGAATGCAGAAATATACTCATAAGCAGAAATAAATTGTTTTATTGGGGGACGGCTGCTATAACAAAATGCCATAGGCTGGGTGGCTTAAACTACAGACATTTATTTCTCACAGCTCTGGAGGCTGGAAAGTCCATGATCATGGTGCTAGAAACTTCAGATCTAGGTGAGACAGTTTTTTTCTGGCTTGCAGAGAGCCTTCTATCCATTGACCTACCCAGTCATTTATTCACCCAAATACCCTTCCTTCCATCATCCACACACCTATTTGTGCATTCATCCCTCCACTAAAACATTTACTGAGCATCTATCATATATTAGAACTCACTGTCTAATAGGGGAAAGAAATGATACACCGCATATTCTAAACGCTGTAACAGAACATTCCAAATGCTTGAGCAAAGACCTGTGGGAGCTCAGTGAGAAAGAAAACTAATATTGATTTGAGAAGAGTGTCAAGTTCTTTACCAGGTTATCTGCATTAGTCTGAGTTAAGGAATAAATGTCTAGTTCCACAGTGAAACTAGAAGCAGTTTCTTTTCCCCCTCTTAATTGCCTGTCATCCTCCCAAGACTCAGTGGGAAAGAATGGGGAGAATTCATCTCTAGCCAAAGAAGGCAGTTAAAGATGACAACTTGTAACCATCTGGGGCAGAAGTGTCAGTGCCTGCTGGTGGTGGAGGGAGACAGAGGGGTCCTCAGGGCACCTACTTCCTCAGGGAACCTTCTCTGGTTAGTGGAGGAACGTTGCAGTCAACCATGACCTTCAGCAGGTTCAATGTAGCAATGCAGACGGTGCAGGCTGTCCTGCTTCCTGCTGAGAGGTCCTCTGGGGCCTTCCCTCTTATGGGTCAGCTGAGGAGCCTCTGGTCTCCTAAGGAGTGGTCCACGGCTGGAGTCACAAACCCACAGAGAACAGACAGGCAATTAGGGGCAGCCAGACAAAATTATCCTCCCAGCCCTTTAAAATATTTACTTAAAAGCCAATCACATATTTATATTTAAAACAGCATTGCTGCCAAATCCAAATGCATTGTAATCAGGTTGCAAACTTCCTACCTAGAGACTTCAAATATTTTGAGGGTTCCTTTAGTAACCACAGGAAAAAAGTCTTGTTACAAAAAGGAAATTGTTTTGTGTACAAAAGGGTATTGCCCTTGAAACCCCTCATTAAGACACTATTCTCTGAGAGAGGTATTATTATTTTTAAAATCATCACCCCAGTACGAGCTGAGAGAGAGAGAAACATCGGGATCAAACCCACCACTCAGGTATGTGCCCTGACTGGGAATCAAACGGGCAAACTTTTGTTGCACAGGACAATGCCCAACCAACTGGGCTACTCCAGCGGGGCTGAGACAGGTATTATTAATTCCATATTGCAGATGAGGGAACTGAAGCTCAGAACGTTAAGGAATTTACTTAGTTGTTTTAAACACCAGCTAAAGTCAGGGGACTCCCCTCTTCTCTGGAATAGGCCAACTTTGATTCTCTCTCTCTCCTTAACCTTTCATTATGGAAAAATTCAAATTATATGTAAATTGGGAGAAAGTACCAGAAACTTCCATGTGCCCATCACCCATCTACAACAGTCACCAGCTCACGCACGGTGTCTCTTGTGTCAACTAGGACTCTTTTTAAACACTCAGTGAGATGGAAGTTTCTGCACAGTGTTAAGTAACAACCAGTCAAATGGCTATTGTATCATGTCTTTTAGTTTCTATCTCAAACAATTTGCTCAACAAAATCTAGGAGTATGTACAGAATTTTACAGCCCCTTGCCCTGAGCATTTTGGGGACTCTGCTTACTTGATCTTAGCAGCATATACAGAAGTGCAGCTCGTGACGCACAGCCAAGCTCTGGGCAAGGGCGAGATAGCAGCCTCTAGAAGGGGAGGGCCTCACGTCCCCTCGATGACCTCTTGGGGCAGCAATGATAGACCACGAGACATCCAGTCATAATTCTAACTGAGGATTTCAAGCATATCCAATGGACACGTCCTTGTTTCTTCTTTTTTTTTTTTTAAGTATTTTTTTAAAAAATATATCTTTATTGAATTCAGAGAGAGGAAAGGAGATGGAGAGAGAGATAGAAACATCAATGATGATTGATGTTTCCTGTGCCCTGACCGGGAATCGAACCCCGATCGTCTGGATCCTAGGTCGACACTCAACCGCTGAGCCACGCCCGGCCGGGCTCCTTGTTTATTCTTTAATGGAAATGTTAAAACAGTAAGGAAGAATAATTTTTAGATGGAGAGGTTTCGCACAGGAATTTAGCAGATAGGATGCAATCTCCTTTATCATGCAATACGTATAATTTATCTTCTGAAAAATAAGGTGCATCCCAACACACAATGGTCTTTATGCCAACACACAATGGTCAGAATCTGACCATGCTGCTTGTTCTTCACGAGATGAAAAAACCAGATAAGAGAAACTCTAAGAAGGCTAAGGAGGCTTTTCGCCCCCCATCTGTTGAATTGCAGATGTCTTCAGCTAGACTAATCTGGGGTCCCAAGTTGCTTCCCGCACCCCCAACTCTCAGTAGCTGACAACAACGAAGACTTATTTCTTGGTCCAGTTAGGAGTCGGCTGTATATTGGTGACAGCTCTCCCCTGTGTGTCTTCTTCATTCCGGGGTCCAGTCTGAAAGGACAGCCCTTATTTAGTTATGGCTGAAGAAAAACAGAAGTGGCTGAGCCTTGCCCGGCCGGGCGTGGCTCGGGGGTTGAGCATCGACCTAGGATCCAGGAGATCGGGGTTCGAGTCCCGGTCAGGGCACATGCCCGGGTTGCGGGCTTGATCCCCAGTCGGGGGTGTACAGGGGACAGCCGATCAATGACTCTCTCATCATTGATGTTTCTATCTCTCTTTCCCTCTCCCTTCCTCTCTCTGAAATCATAAAAACATTAAAAAAACTAAAATCCAAGAGGTGCTTTTTTTTTTAAAAAAAAAAAAAGAGGAAATGGCTGAGCCTTGCAGTGTCTCTGAGAACTTCCATGTGACTGTGGTGTTTGTCACTTCTGATCCGTGGGGCTGGGAAGGTTTACTCCTCTTACCTGGGGGCCCCTGCACATCGCAGGACAACAGGTATGGGTAAAGCGAGTGAAAAACTAGAAACAATACTCTTCATACAGCTTATCCGAGTCTGTTTAGAAAAGTTTCAAAGAGGAAGTAAAACCAAACTTGAATTTTCAAGGATGACTCGAGGCAAGGGCGAGGCAGATGCTAAGGCAGGAATATCTGGGAATGATGAGACGCGCCCAGAGGCTGGAGCCCGGGTCACGTGGAGAGAAGTGGTGATGATGCTGGAGATGTGCAGTGGGGCCAAATTATAAAACTGGGCGGATTTAGAAACTGTGGACTTGGTGCTTTTCAATATTTCCATCCAAGTCTTCCTAGTGGCCAAGGAGAACGAGTGCATTTCTCTGAGATTTTGAAAATCATCTTTGAAGGCTTAAGCATCACCTTCAAAAATAACGAGATGTTTGCATTCTGCTTCAGAAATATTGAAATTGGCTTTAAAAAATATATATATATAGTGTTTTAGTTCCCCCAAAATCTTCAAAGAAAATTCACACCCCAGGAAGCAGCATGTGGTCAGCCGCGTCTGTGGCCTGGTCTTATACGCTCCTTGGCACCAGACCGAGCGCCCCAGCGGAGAAACACACTCCTCTCGCCCTCCCACTAAGTCTAAACATTTTCCAAATAAAAGTCTGGCAGAAGAGAAAGATACAACTTCTCCTTGTGACAATACAGTTCCTATACGATTGATTAACTTACATTATTAACGATACTGTTTAGATCTTTTACTTCTTCAGTTATCTGTTTTTACTTGCACATTAATAATGGGGAGTTAAACTCTCCTAGTATGATTAACTTTCTATATATCCATTTCTCCCTGCGTTCACACATGTTGCTACTTCTGTCCGGAATGTGTTGGCATGGTGCCCCCCACTCTACCCCTTGTCCACCAAAACGATCCCTACTCATCTTTTAAAGCCAAATTACCCCCTCTGTGAAAGCTTCCCTGACTTCAGTGGCTAATACTCATCCAGGGAACGACCCTCTCCTTTGCATGCACCTTTCTTTGGAGAAAAGAGAACTGAAGGCTACAGAAATGTGAGTGTTATCTAAAGGAAGGTAAAGATGGAGAGACGGCAGTGGAACAGGCCTTTCTAAACGAATCAAAACTCAAAGGCCATTAAAAAAAAAGTTGACAAATTTGAAAGATTGAAAATAAAAAAAATCTCTGCATGACAAATGACATAACTAAAATAAGTCAGGAGAGAGACTGGAAGAATATATTTGCAACATGTAAAATGGACAAAAGTCAGAAGGAGAAACACTGATGATCAATAAATATATGAAAATATGCCTAACCTCAACATTACTATCACTCAAGAAATGGAATATTTTTTTGCCAATCAGACTGGCAACATTTTAAAAATTGATAATGAGGATTTGTAAAAGAAGTAGTCACTCATAAACTGCTTATGGGAGTGTATATGGTTTAGGTTGTGTAAACAGCAATATGGAGGTATCTGTTGAAACTAAAAATGCAAGTACTCTTTGACCCACAGACTCCACTTCTAGGAATCTCTCCTATAAAAATATTTGTTCATGTGCTCAAAGATATACGTGTAAAGGATGACCGATGAACTGGAAAACCAGGTAAATTAAATGTCTATCAATGTGAGAACTGTAAAACAAGCTACATTACTGGAATACTACGCAGCCATTAAAAATGAATTATATATATTATATGTAATTTTATACATAAATATATATATTATATGAATATGTTTTAAAAGATCATCCAGACTTTTTTAAGCACAAAAGGCAAGTCACAACATATCATATAATCAAAACATGTAATATAATACCATGGAAACTATATATGAGTATAATAAATAAAGTATTAGCAGGATGCAAATTAAACTGTTACAGTAGTTACAGCTGTAGCAAAAAAAACCACAGTTGGACTTCACTTTTTTATCCTAGATACTTCTGGGTGGTTTGAATCTTTTATGAATAGAAACTATTCATGTATTATTTGGTATAATTAAATAAATTAAAATGCCTATAATTAATGTAAAGTAAAACAATACCAATTTGTTTTAAAATATTTGTAATATTCAGAAAAAATAAAGGAGATAATAAAAATCACCAGTAGGATCATTATTTTCTATAAGCAAAATCATTTGAAAGATTGATCAGACACACGCTTCTCTTGTTTTGATAAACTTAATTTTTGAAAATTAGACACCCACAAGGTAGTACTTCACGAAACCCACCTCCAAATAACTTTAATCAGTTGACTTAATTTTGTTAGCAGCTAGTAAACTTCAATCTCAAAACACTTACATTGAGGGAAAATAGTGTTAGACAGCTGAGCTACTGAGAGGTGTCTAATGCAAGAGAAATTTCTGGACTGGTGTTTAAAAAAGAGTTGACTAAACTGACAACTGTGCGGCCTAATTCAACCAATCACCTGCAGCGTGGTCTCTGGGGATTAACCTCTGTCCTTCCTGATGGAGAAGGGAGGAGGGACATCTTTGTAAATTTGTGTCCTGCTTTTTAGGCAAATGAGGGAGGGCAGAGGGCTTTTCTTATACTTGCTTCTTCTCAGTTATTTTCCATTCAAGTTAATCATCATGCCAAGGAGGCATACTTGGGGGCGGCATAGTCTGCTGCCCCTCAGTGGCTCACGTCATTAAGTATGGGCAAAGCTCTGTGCCGTGCTGTGGGTGCGATGGACGTCAGATGCCCTCTAGAGCAGAAACCCACTGGTGTTGGATTATCACACACTAGGTGATGTCAGGCCTTCAGAAAAATAAAATACAATAAAAGCATGTCGTTGTCCTTGCATGAACATTGGAGACTTCTGCAGACAGTACTAGGGTGTGATCTAATACATGTGATTGAGGACAGTAAACCTGGTGACTTAGAGTCAAATCCTCAACCTTTCCTGCTCATTAAAGGACACGGAAAGTGATGATTAAGTAATTATAGACTTTTCCTTTTTGCACCCTGGCATCTCTTAAATTTTTTCTGTTGTTAATCCTCACCTGAGGATATTTTTTCCATTGATTTTTAGAGAAAGTGGAAGTTAGGGATGGAGGGAGGAAGGGGGGAGGGAGAGAGAGAAAGAGAGAGAGAGAGAGAGATGGATGTGTCTCAGCTGGTTGCCTCCCGCACAAGCCAGGACCAGCTGGGGATGGAATCTGCAACCCAGGTACCTGCCCTTGACCGGGAATTGAACCCGAGACCCTTCAGTGGGCAGGCCAACGCTCTAACCACTGGGCACACCAGCCAGGACGGGTACCCCTTACATTTAGCAGTAGGAGCAAATGTCTGATTTGATTACCCCAGTCCGGGCTCTGCTAAGGAGAAAGTTTACCGGGAGTGGAGAAGGGCTGGCACGGAGCTGACTCCACTTGCTAGTCAACATACAACCACTTAGTACACTCAGTAAAAATCATGATCCCGGATCACTTCCCTTATGTACTTAATGACTGACCTTGAGTGGTAAGGAAGACGCGCTCTGGCGGTGACAGTCACAGACCCAATGCCCCCCCACCGGCGAGGTGAAGGAGCCACATTAAGACTAACGTCTGCGTTCTTTGGTTGTGCATAACCCATGGACACAGACAATAGTGTGGTGAAGGCCTGGGGCGAGGGGTGGGGGATGGGGGTGGAAGGGGCCAATGGGGAAAAAAAGGGGCGATCTGTAATTCTTGCAACTATAGAGGTGAATTTTTTAAAAAGACTAACATCTTCATGACTTCAGGAGTGGATGTGGGGGGGGTCCCCAATTAGGGTGCATGGCCTTCTGGTGGGTCTCAAGAATGGGAGAAGGTGCTGGGGAAAGAATTTGTTTTGTGTTCAACAACCAGGGCTTGAAACTGGGAGCTAGCGGCGCTGCCCTGCTGGGCGGAGAGGTTTCCCTAGCAGCCCGCTGGGCTAGAAATCGAGGAGGAGCCGGCCACGCGGGTCAGTCTCCCTTCAGTGGGCCGAGGGACGGGGCTTCGGGCGGGGTGGCCAGCGAGGAGCCCCCCCCTTGGCTGCCGCCTAGGCCCTGGAGCCGAGCACAGGGGGCCGAGGGGTGTGCGCTGCTATTGTGTTGTGGGTGCTTCCTTTGTTGCAATGCATTGTTTCTTTTTTAGGTTTTTACAATAACATTTATTTTTAAAAACTTAACATGTGCATGCAATAGGAAACTGAAAAACGCAAGGAGCAAAGAACAAAGCCATCCACAACCACAAGCTGTTTACAGCCTGACCTGCCCAAGTCCCCGGTGTATCCACACAACAAAGCTTCCCTTTATTCTGTAACCAGGACGGTACAGTCATGTATCAATCTTTTTCACACACCATGAATATTTACCGTTTCAAAGTTCCAAAGCTATACGAGTATTTTGATAACCAAGAATACCCTGCACTAACTCAATCTGGAAGAAGAGAAAATGTTATTTGTTTCTCAGTAAACAGTTTTGTTTGCCCTTGGAGCCTGTGGCTTTGTTCCAGGACCTGGGGCCTTGATTTTTAGTGACTTCACAACCTGTGCCACAGCAGGGTAGTTTCTGTATGATCTAAGTCTCGGGAGTCGGAAATAAAAAAGGAGCCCATTACTGCCGTAAACACCTTCAGCGGTGGGAAGAAAGGTATTCCAGTGGCAAACTATGCATTGTCTGTAACAGCCTCTGTCTTATCCAGTTCTGATTTTTTTCCCTGCTGATTTCGATTCTGAGGTAGTTTACAACTCTGCAAGGTATAGATAACTGGTAGCCATGTAAATTCCTGTCTGGAGAGGTCCAGCTGCACCCCAACCTGTGGGAAAACCAGATTGCCTCCTTTAGAATTCATTTCAACATATCCTCTACTACATATAAAGCACATATAAATTTGTGCCTCTTGACTTTATTGAACCAGTTCTAAGACCTGCCTGGTTCTCTCATTGAGTGAGGCACTAAATAAAATCTTTAACACACCTCCACTTTTATGTTTGAGTGACAGGCATGATTTTATCTTTTCCTGAAATGTGTCTTTTAACAGCACTCACCCTGCCTGTTTTTAGGATCGTGTAACACTCAGACATGGCTCTGCCAAGGAGAAAGCATGTGTTTTGGGGAGCAGAACGGAAAGGGGGCTCACATCTACAGAATATGTATAGTGGTCCCCCCTTATCCCAGGTTTGGTTTTCCACGGTTTCAGTTACCCACTGCCAACTGAGGTCCAAAAATATTAAACGGAGAATTCTAGAAATATACAATTCCTAAGTTTTAAACTGTGTGCTGTTCCAAGTAGTATGATGAAATCTCTTGCCCTCTTGTTCTTTCCTGCCCAGGTCATGAGTCATCCCTTTGTCCAGCGTGTCCGCTGCCGAATATGCGCTCAGCCACTGGGTAGTTAGCAAGAAGTTTAAGTTCCCAGGTTAGTTAAAACAAGTATAGAATCATTTCCTCATGCCACAGCTTACTTGATTTTAGTAATTTAGCAGCTTGACTATAGTGACTCCATTTATTTCTTTATCCTATTCCCTTAAAGTCATATCCATCAAAACCCCAAAATAATGCTATACTGTGGCTATGGAGGGTGACGATGTGGCTTGGCCCTGTGTAGGGTTCGTAGGTTTGGGGTGCGTATTTTTCCCTTACGTCCTGGCCCCCAGGGATCCACGGGATGGGGGCCTGGGGTGCTTAGGAAACAGTACAGTTGTTAATCAGAGGCCTTACCAATTTCCAAAGAAGAAATAGGGGAGGCTCACCCTTTTATTACCCTTTCCTCATTGTCTGATGGTGTGCCGCTGGAAAAGCCAGCGGAAAGCTGATTGAGAAGGGCCACGGATTTGGGGTTAGACGACGGGAGAAGGAGAAAGACAAAAATATGTGCTGCCTTCACACTGGCCTTCTGGTCAAAACTGAATAAGCAGTGGAATAGCCTACACCCAGTTCATTCAGCAACTGAACAAATGTCAAAGTGATCGGGCTCTCTGTGGAAATGCAGTCGGAAAGGGGTGTCTAGCCAAGAAAAGAAGGACTACATTATGCACACTAGGAAGCCTCAGGCAATGTTTTAGTTGGTTTGGGCAAGGGCCTAGAAGGCCTCTCCATGTCTCTATCACTATGGATTATCTTTTTTGGTATTTTGTGTATATTAGTAATGTGGTCAAGCTCTTCTTTATATTAATTTCTGTTTTATGCTCATTTTATATTTTTACATAGGGCATATAAATTTCATAGTATTTCTAGCTATAGGATGAAGTTTAAAAATAACCAGTACCAACTGTTCATTTAAGTGGTTAAAATTTTAAGAGTTAACAAGTATGTAGCATAGCAGGCTGGCAAGTATTTCCATATTTTGATTACACTGCATACATTATGAATACTCTAAAAATAATATGTGAATTTAAAGGACATTTCTGTTTCTGCAGTGGGAGAAAATACAGTAAAATATGCAGTATTAATTTATATAAAGTTTTGCATAGGTGCTCTCACGCCCTCTCCTGGACACATTTAAATATTTTGGCTAAGGCAGAACTTGATAGGGCCATGGAGTACTTTGGTATTCTGGTGAAGCCTAGGGACTTCTCAGAATAATGTTTTTAAATGCATAAAATAAAATAAAGAGAATAATAAAGGAAATAATTATGTTGAAATACAGTTATGAGAATATCAAAATAGTTTAAAACAAATTGATGTTATTTATTACCTCATTAAATAAAAAGATCTAGATTTGGGTCTAATTGTTGTAATTTCAAAGTAGAAATGAGCTTAAACAATATATATACATAAATATTTTAAAATATGTCTTTATTTATTTCAGAGAGAGGGAGGGAGAGGGAGAGAGATAGAAACATCAATGACGAGAGAGTCATTGATTGGCTGCCTCCTGCATGCTCCCACTGGGGATTGAACTGTGATCTCCTGGATCACAAGTCGATGCTCAACCGCTGAGCTGCACCAGCTGGGCTTAAACAACATATTTTGAGATATCTGTAACAACAATAACCTTGCATGAAAATATTTGTGATTTCTATTGCTGACAAAGTTATAGATAATGTGCATATTAGTTTCCTAGGGCTGCCATAAAGAAGTACCACAAACTGGGAGGCTTAAACACAGTTATGGAGGCCAGAAACCCAAAATCAAGGTGGGGGAAGGACCATGCTCCCTCTGCAGCCCCTAGGGAAGGATCCTGCCTTGTCCCTTCCAGCTTGTGGCAGCCCAGTCTTTTCTTGGCTGATGGCAGCATCTGTCTTCACATGGACGACCTCTGTCTGTGGCTGTGTGCATCTCTCTCTTCTTATAAGGACATCAGTAATATAATGTAATATAATATAATAAATATAATAAATATAATGAATATAATAATAATTCAGGACACCCTGAATTCTATTCTTGGAACATAGGTTAAGAACCTCTGAAGATTCTCTTCAGTTAGTAAGTATTTATTGTGTTCATACTTCATTCCCGGGAGAGCTTTAAGTGATGTGAAGAACATGAAAGATGCCCTTGCTTTTTAGAAGGGTAAATCTTACATATGTGGAATAACCAGGAAACAATATCGGGTAGTGTAAAACACGGTGGGGTGAATTTCATACTTTATGTGCTATAGAGATGGAGAAAAGGGAGAGGTCTTGTGGATGGGAACAACTGGACAAGTTTCCTTGAGGGTATAGGACTTGATGGGTTTAGGATAATGGCAGGATGTGAACCACCAGGACATATGACGGGCCATGGAAACAGTATGAGCTAAAACAAAACCTTGAGAAAGAAAGGTAGGCACTACAAAGAGACTGAATATTTAATTAACATAAAAATGAAGTTTGGAAAGTCTACCAAGTACAAACGCTCACCATTATGATCAAATATATTAATATGATTCTCAGAAGTAAATAAGAAAATTGCCTTGTGTAATCAGTTATACTATTACAATTCACAAAATTAAAAAGTTGCTTCAATGACATGAAATTTCTATTTCATCATAGACATATCCCATGAAAAGGCTTAATTTTCCTAATATATAGTTTTATAAACCAATAAGAAAAAAAGAACAAAAAAATGGTCAAAGAAAGAAGACCCAGCTGTTCATAGATTTAAAAAGATGTTCAATTTCACTCTTCTAAGAAAAACACAAATTATAATTATACCTGGATGCCATTTGCATCTTTGCGATTGGCACGGATCAAAACATTTGATAATACCCTGTGTAATAACAATGTGTTCTTTTTCGAAGTCACTTTGTCAGTATTATTCAAAATCGCAAACACACGTATCCTTTGACCCAGAAAATTTCTGGGCCATCAGCTGAAGGTGTGCTGCGCCCTCCTGCTTGCTCTTCTACCAGACACCCCTTGTCCTCGTCCCTCCAGCCACAGGGAGGGTCACCAGGCCCAACAAGCTTCCATTTGCTGTGAGCTCACAGGTCTCACCTGCGGTGAGCAAGGCTAATCTCTTGCTTCCCACCTGGGGTCAGCTGAGAAATGGCTCCCCAATGATATATGCATGTTGTAATCCTTGGAATTTGTAGATGCCATCTGATTTAAGAAAAGGGTCTTTGCAGATATGACTAGGGATCTTGAGATGAGATCACTCTGATTACTCAGGTGGGCCCTAAATGCCCTCATAAGGATGAAGAAAGAAGCAGAAGATATGACACATACAGAGGAGAAGGCGATGCAGTGATGTGGCCACAAGCCCTGGAATGCGGAAGCCACCAGAAGCTGGAAGGGACCAGGAGGGGGTTCTCCCCAGAGCCTCCAGTGGTGAGACAGGAGAGTAAGAAGCTAGGGAAATTCCTTGGCAAGTGGAATAAGGGAAACTGAGACAAACTAATTAAACAAGGACAGACAGTTTGAACAATTTACAGCCAGCTAATGAATCACAAGGTTTTTTCTTCCCTAACCAAGGACACTTAGGAGCAAATGGTTGACACATTCCAGACCTTCCTGGGGCAGACTGGCCTCTGCCCAGATCCCTCTTCGATGATGTTCTTTAAAAAGAAAACTAAGAAAACTAACCAGAAAATAACCCTGACCCTTCTATACACACATTTTGATGAATCAGCACATTGAAGGACACACCTGGAAAGCTAATGAATATCCTGTTAGGATCCTCCCCTGAGACCTCCCCTAGGATTCCCACTGAGCAAAGAAAGATTAAAAAACCCTCAAGAGAACGGATGCTCTCCTTAGAGCACACCCATGCTTTGTATCTCTGCTCTTTTTCTCCTAAACTCTAAGGGTCCCACAAGACTTGTAATCAGGGAGCAGCAGGCAGCGGCAGCTTGTCCTGGGCTAGTCCCCTGAACCTGTCTCCAAGGCCCCCCTTTTCTCTGACTTTCCAGTGAGCTAAAGCAGCCCCACCTAGTCCCTCTCCTGTTTCTTCTTCTACCTTAAGCCCTCCTTTTGTTTCACGGTCTCCAGCTTTAATAAACATACTCTCAAAATCACCTGGACTCATAGTGTGAAATCTTTCTTGCACGAAGTCAAGAACCCACACTCTGCAAGCTGGCCCGAGGCAGACACACTCCAGGCCCATATCTTGTCTGGTAACAGTGGGAGCAAGGCTCTAGGACACCTTGATTTTGGCCCAGTGAAACTGATGTTGCGCTTCTGGCTTCCAGAAGTGTGAGAGAATAAATATCTGTCGTTTGAAGATGCCCAGTTTGTGGTGATTTGTTACAGTGGCTACAGGAAAGGAACAGACCACGCTGGGCTTCTCAGGAGCCTGGTGCTCCGCAGACAGCCCAGCAGGGTGTGCGTGGGGCCCTGCAGTAGCGAGGAGTGGGGTAATGAGCCCAGCGAGGGATGGTGATGCCCCGCTCCTCCCTCAGGAAGGCTGACAACCCTGGGATCACTCTGCGCACTCTGCAGAGGGTCCTGCTGGGCAACTCGAGAGCCTGTCTTCTGTGGCTTTTCCTCTTGATTCCCTTCCCCTGTCCTGTACTCCTGCCTCCTGGGGTCACTTCCTAATCAACCAGATTTCCTGCGGCTCGGCCTTCATCTCAGCTCTGCCTAGGGCGGCTCTGCCTAAGGCAGCTCTGCAGCTCCAAGACTCAGGTTCAAACGAAATCCAAGAAAACACTTATGGAATTTAAAACTATACACGATTAAAGGGCCATCCAATTAAGACACTCTTATGAGCACTGTTAAATGGGCAACGTGACACCAACCACTTTATTATTTGTCCATATTCTAAACTGGTATTTCTCAGACTGGGCTCTATTAAAAATGGTTGGCAGAATTGATGGAGGGAGGGAGTGCCTTGCCCCATGTCCCTTGGGAATTCAATTTAGTTATGCTTTTATTTCAGTTGATACTCCTCAAGGAAGCCCCTTGTTCGTGGGCCTTTTGCCATATGGGTGGCTGTGATGGTGCCCAGGGATCACTTGTGGTTACAGGGTTTTACTTTTAATGCAGTTTCTCAAAGGAGTTTCAGTTTTCTTTGGTCTATAAGAAAGTATTTGAAAGGGGTCCAGGTGTAGCTCCAGCGTTGAGAAACGCTGCTGTAACTGGCAGTGCTTAAGAGCAAGTATCAGATCTGGGGTAAGGCCTGGGGTCAAGTCCTAGACCCATTTCCTATGAGTTGTGTTACTCTGAGGAAGTTACTCAACCTCTCTGAGCTGCAACTTCCTGCTCTATCAGTGGCAGTGCTTACAGTAGTTACACCAGAGTGTTGTTACAAATTTTTCCTGAAATAAGATGTGTGATGTGCTTACTTAGCACAGTCCCAGGCTATATGGCTATAGGGTCCTCATGAATAATAACAGTCAGCCAGTAGGAAGTGTGGTGGTAACAACAGCAACAATAATAGCAAAAAAAAAGAAAGAAAGAAAGAAAGGAAGGAAGGGAGGGAGGGAGGGAGGGGGAGGGGGGAGGGGGGAGGGAGGGAGGGAGGGAAGGAGGGAGAGAGGGAGGGAGAGAGAGAAAGAAAGAGAGAAAGGAAGAAAGAAAGAAAGAAGAAAGAAAAAGACTCCCATTCACCCAGAGGAAACATCATCAGTACCATGGACCAGTCACCCCGTCTTTCTGCCTTCCAACCACAAGGGGGAGCTGGCGTTATCTCAAACTATTATATGAGGAAGGCCATTCAGAGGTTTCCCTCAAGTTGCATAAGCCCAGGGCAATGAGTGAGGGTGTGTGTGCGTGTGTGAGTGTGTGTGTGTGTGAGTGTGTGTGCATGTGCGCGCATATAGATACACACATATAAACATAATATAGGAGTATATTTCAGGGTGAAGAAAAATTACGTAGAGGAGCATATATTCTCGTGATCAAAATAGTTTAAAACATTAGACTTAGCCATGAAGAAGCTGTGTAAGGATGAACTTGGAGTGTTTTCCCCTTTCCGTCCCTCTATACACACACACACACACACACCCCCCACACCACACAAAATCACACACATTACACCCATATACGAACATGCACCTACACACATCTAAATGCATCTGAAGGGTAGCTGGGCTCCTCCGCACAGGGGTGGAGGGGCACAGTTATCAAGGGAAGATTTCAGGACTCAAAAGCACTGGCGCGTGAAGCCGAACTGTGATGATCTGAGAATCACCCACTGAAACCATGGTTCTGCTGTTACTTTTGGTGTGAGATTGTGGACACTGCTCCAAATCAAAAGAGACTTGCAACAGCCCTGCTGGACCCCATAAATGTCTTGTCACAGAGCAACAGGATCTTTGCATTGCCACTTTCTAAACATTCTTTTGATCAAATTGATTTGCCCAACCTTGAAGACGCACTTACTAAGTGGGCACACTGGTAAAATAAGGAATTAGCAGCCATTATAGAGTTGGGAGGTGCAGGGGCGCCTGCTCTCAGATTGCCTTTGTGAAACCTTGATCTGGGGAAAGGATCCAGCTTGAGGGCCCTGCAGTTAGTTTCTCCTTAACCAGGGTAAAACCATTACTATATTTCTTCACCTAAATAACAGAGCACAGAACAGGATGTCAAGAAACCCAGAGAAACGTTTTCCTCTAAATTATTTGCCTAACTTAAATAGGCACTTATTGGAAGCCGAGATGCCGGAAACCTCCTGGCAGCTTTCTCAGTTGTGTTTTTGATACGGGAGCAGATTTAACTCTGATCAGGAAGAAATGTGAGATGGTATATAGAGATATATGCAGTACAGACACTTCATTTATTGAGAGAGAAAGAGCTATTAAAGGCAGCTGTGCCGTAAGTAAGGCCCTTCCTTTGGGACTCTAATAGCTGAGCAGTTTCTCTAAGATGCTCTGGAGCAAATACCACAGAACGCTCAGGCAGTTGAGTAAAACAGACTTGGGTACACATGTGCACAGAAAAAAGACTGGAAGGAAATACCACTTAGAATATTAACCAAGGATTCTCTTTGGATATTGGAGTTGGTCATAATATTTATTTTCTTCTTCATATTTGAATACGTAATGCAAACTGAATACAAGCAACATGAATTACTTTTATTAGAAAATTAGTTTTAAGTTTCATGTTCTTCCAAGGCAGTCCCAGTTGAGCAGGATGCAGGTGAGTGACATGTGGAATGCGAATGAGACTAGGAAGTCAGTTCATCAACACTCTTTATTCCCACCTCAGTGTGTACCCAGCGTTGTGCTGGGTGGTGATGTGGGGATGCTGAGGAGAACCATAGTCCTGCCACCAAGGGTAGGGCAGGGAAGAAAGGGGGCAGACACAGGATTCACTAGATCCCAGACAAGCCCATGAGTATAGCACATGGACTTATTCCACACCAAGGCCCCCCGAGGGGACTGTTATTCTCACTTTACAAAGAGAAACCAAAGGCCCCAAAGAGAAGCACCTGGGCCAGGTAACAGCAAAACCTGCACCTCCTGTCCTGCAAGACACCCGAGAAGAGTTCACTAACCTGGGGCAGTGTGGATGGTGGACGTGATGTAACACAGCAAGGCTCCCAGGCAGGAGATTCGGGCATCAGTCACGCTTCTTTTGGAAACAGAAAGAATTGCCTGGGCTTTCCCGGGGGTGGGGGTGGGGGTGGGGGTTAAAGTGGAGCCCAGCTGCAGGCCATTATCTGTACAGGGAGCTGGAGAGACAGGCGGCCAGGTGTGGGATGGACGGCCAGAGCCCTCTGCATTTAAACCGTAAACACTGACTGCCACGTGCCTGTGAAACCTCAAAGTTGGACCTATTTTTATTATTTTCTTTGTACTGTAAAGTTAGGCGCTTTTCTAATAAAAGGTAAAAGACTAAGCTGTGGCATGAAGTTTTTTTTTTTAACACTGACACCCACTAACCTCCTTGCAGACATTAGCCATTTGACCTGACTCAGCCTGTGGCTCTCCTCCATAGGTGATATCTGTGTTAGCAAACAGCTGATTGTCATGTGTGGGTCCTCTGACATCAGCAGGGAACAGCTTGTGCTTCTGGGAAATTCTGGCTCTGCAGCCTTGCTGTTCTTATTGAGTAAGCAATGAGGTCTCTGTATAACCAAATAACCCAACCTTGGGTCATGAGGCCTTTCTAACCTTTGAGGGCATTTCTGCTCATTTCTCCTTTGTAGGAAAGTGAGGGTGTTACTTCTGAGAGCCCACTGAAAAAAATTCATGGAGTGAGGTCATTTCTATTCATTTACTGGGGCTATCATAACAAAGTACCACAGATTGGGGGGCTTAAATGATAGAAATTTATTTTCTTACAGTTCTGGAGGTTAGAAGTCCAAAATCAAGGCATCAGCAGGGTTGGTTTCCTCTGAGGACTCTCTCTTGGCTGGTAGACGGCTGTCTTCTTTCTGTGTCTCCACATGGTATTCCCTCTGTGTCTGTGTCCTAATACAGTCTTCTTATAAGGACACTAGTCTGAATGGCTTAGGGCCCACCCTAATGACCTCAATTTAGTCAGGTCTTTAAAGACCTTATTTCCAAATACAGTCACATTCTGAGGTGCTAGAGGTTAGAGCTTCAACAGATGAATGGGACAGGTGGGTGAAGGGGGGACACACAATTCAGCCCATTATATCGTTCGAGGGAACGGAGATGATGTAGAAATTCTGTTTTTTTCTTTTATCAATCAGGCACCAGCCTATGTCAGGCCCTTAAGGAGGTGACCTTCCACCCACTGTGAGCCTAAAGCTGGAGGTTCCTGTGGGGATGCTCTCAGCCCTCTGCTCCCACGAACCTAGGACTCATCCTTCCAGCTTGGACCACGCTTGGAGGAAAGGGGTCCCTAATCCAGGCAGCTGAGACACCCACTAGGACCCTCCAGATCCCTGCGGCCGCACTGCACTCCTGGAAGGGGGCAGAGATGGTTCACACCTGAGCTGCCCAGGTGTTGGGCACTTCACGTGCTCAATGCCATGAGGCAGTTCAGCACCCACAGGGGTTTCGGTGGGGGTTTTTCTAGGTCATCTAGAGGGCAGGACACCGTGACGATACGTAGTCACACATGCTACGAAGGGAGGCAGAGTCACAGCCTGCCCATCCAGCTGCCCCATCAGCGGTGGAAGGATGTGGCTGGGTTCATTCACCCATTCAACAAATACACGCAGAGGCCAGATCCGCGCCAGGCTCAGGCGCTTGGGATCCATTAGCCAACGAAACGGACGACAGCCTGTGAGCTCAAGGAGCCTCCATCTCAATTTGGAGGAGGGCAGACAGAAGCAGCTGCCCCTAGAGATGCTTCCTGTGAAAATGTCCACTTGGTCCTGGGGAGCTGGGAACTCCCAGCCTCCTCCTGCCGAGGGTTTCTGGGTGGTTTCCTGTTTCAGCCCACGGCCAGGGGAAATTTCTTTTTCTCCTCTGAACTCTAAGCTGAGATACACACACCGTTGATGAGGGACTTTTCTGGTGAAAGGAAAATTTTATGTCCTTGTACACACTTCTTAATATATCCTGAAAAAGTCAGTTCAAATGTCAGTTCCCGTGAGAAACCCAGTCTGATCACACCAACCAGCGTTCGTAGCATGAATAACAACGCATCGCAGTTGCTTGTCTGGTTCAGCTGTGTGCCTTCCCAGCCCCTGAGTTCCTCCAGGCAGGGACTCGGCCTTACCTGTCTGCCGTAGAGGCCACCAGTGTCCTGCAGAGAATGTGCTGGACTGAGTGACAAAACCGAAGGCCCAAGTGGAACCCTTCCACCCTGCCTTCAGCCTGGGGCTTAGGGTCCAGCACTCTCACGCTCTTTCTGATGCCCACAGGTCTATGACCACATGATTTCAAAGTAGCAACAAATTGAGACAATATTTTATTATCAGCAACAATTAAAGTGTGTTAACAAAAGTCTCTGTTATTTTTCTTGGTATGGCTAAACCTAAGTGGCTCTTGCCTATGTTCCTAATAGAAGGAAACGCTCAATTTCAGTTAGAGGTTAGTAAAAATAGAGATGTAAAATTTTCCAAGAAAAAGTTCTAGAAATCATCCCGGGAAAATTAGAATGGACATTTCCCTGGTGGGGCATACCCCAAAGTGACACTTTCTGACTCATCTCTTCTACCCCAATGAAAATAAATTCACACACACAAAAAGGTGTCAGATTTTCTCGTTTAAGTTCATGACCCCTCTGAGTTCTATTCACAGGTCCCTTGAAGGATCCGCACACACTGAATTAAGAAACACCAGACGAGCCCTTTTTTCTCCCAAGTTGTACTTAGCCCTGTCATCTTGCAGCCCCCCATCTGCTCAGGTGCAAGTTTCTGCCACCTCCTCAACCTTGGGGTGGCCTGGAGTCAGGTGTCCTCAGCTCCTATCCTGCACCTGCGCCGCGTCCTCCAGCTGCAGGCAGGGTGTGGCTCTTTCCTGCTTGCCAGTGGGCTCCAGCTGCACAGAAGCCTCAGTAGCCTGGGATTACAGCAAGCACCCCACAAGCCCGGCAGACCAATGCCAAGGATTGCTTCCTTTCCCTTTTCTCCTTTCTCCTGGGCACTGCCTGGTCCCCTGCCTCCCTCTTCTTCCTTTGCTTCCTCCTTTTCATTCCACAGAGGAGCCAGCTGGGCCACAGTCCTGCCCATCCTATTGTCTACGTGCGCTGGTTCATTGAATATGTGCACCGGAATATTATTCAGCCACAAAAAGAACGAAGCACGGACACATGCTCAAACATGGATGCACTCTGAAGACGTTATGCTAAGTGAAAGGAGCCAGTCAGGAAAGCACAAATTGTATGAGGTTCCTAAAATAATCAAACTCATGAAGACATCATCACGTAGCATGCTGGTTGCCAGGGGCTGAGGGGAGGGGAGGGGAAATGGGAGCCGTTGCTAAATGGGCCCATAGCTCATTCGCCCATTCAGCAAATGCACACGGAGGCCAGATCCGCACCAGGCACAGATGCTTGGGGTTCGTTAGCAAACAGAAGAGAAAAAAAGTTCTGGGCGTGGGTGGTGGTGATTGTTGTACAACAATGTGAATGTACTTAATGCCACAGAATTGTCCACTTAAAAATGGTTAAAATGGTAAATTTCGTTTTATGTATTTATAATAATTTTATAAAAAGCAATGGTTTTCTTAATCACTAACTATAACCAATTAGAAAGTGTAAGGGGAAAGGGAGCCTACTCACAGCAGCCACCGAATTCATAGTATAACCAAGAATGAAACCGTGTGTTGTGGCCACTGTAACCTACAGGCACGGACACAGGCAAGCATAGGGGCGAAGCCGAAGGGAGAGTCCGGAGTCGCGGCAGTCCGCTTCTAAGAATCTACCCCATTAAAAAAACTGGACAAGCGCACGAACATATAAGTACAAGGAGGCTCACAGAAATTACATTTTTAAGAGCAAACACCGTTGAGAACACTGTAGGTTTTCACCTTTGGGAGATGGTTAAATGAGAAACATCACCTCCCGTTTTGCAGCTGTTTTAGAAAAGAAGCAGAGCTGTGAGTTCTGCATGGCATGATCTTAGGGGTATATTGAGAAGCAAATTTTCACAAAATTCTCCCATCCAGTGTATGCTTTCCATGTTACTATTGCCACAATGGGATGTTCTGTCCGTTTTCCAGGCACAAAGCCTCGACTGGGCAACTTCCCTTTCAGTCGAGCCCTGGAAGGAAGCAATGGTTTCTACATGACTGAAATACCTTTCCCTCTCTTGTTAAGAAACCAAGGCCCTGGAATACTATTGAGCAATAGAAGGAAACAAACATGCATGCTACAACATGGACCTCAAAAACAGGACACTCAGTGAAAGCAGCCTGATGCCAAAGGCCACACATTCAGTTTATATGAAATGCCCAGAAAAGGCAAATCTAGACATAGAAAGAGCAGATTTGAGGTTGGCTGGGTCTGGGGTGGAATGAGGGGTGACTGCAAATGGACACAGGGGGTCTTTTTGAGGTGATGGGGACGTTCTAGAACTGGATCATGCTAATGGCTGCACAGCTCTAAAAATCACTGAACCATGCTTAGAAAGTGCGAATTCTAGAGTATGTAAATCAGCCCTCCACAGAGTGCACCAGGCAGACCAGACGCCAGCCCTCCTTGATGTGGATGTTCTTTGAGAACATTAGACAGATGGGGGTTGAGCACTGCCCGAGTGAAGGGTGCAGTTTATGGTCTCAAACAGCTCAGCTTTAGCTCCCAAATCACACATCCCAGTAGTCAGCCAAACCAAAGCCCTAGGACAATTGCACCAGCCCCTATTTTACACTGGGTTCGGGCTCCACCTCTGTGCCGAGTCACATTGGCAGAGGCCCCCTCCTAACCTGGGACAGGACCCTCTCCTGAGGGCTGTGGGGCTCTGGGAGTGACAGAAGGCAGAGAACTGCTTAGTTCTTGCGAATAACTGGCCCCCTCCTGTGCCCCTCCCTTAGATTCTGTCCTTTCTCCCCAGCATCTCCTCTTCCTTCCTCCCTTCCTTTCCCTCTCCCATCTCTCCTCTCCTCCCTCTTTCCTTTCCCAACCTCCCCTCTCTGCTCTCCCCCCTTCTCCCTTGCACCCTCTCTTCTCTCTTCTCCTCCATCCCCTCCCCACCTCTTCTACATCCTACCCTCCATTCCCCCTCCCTCCTTTCCCACATAATGTTTTGGGCACCATCTCCAGTGCAGACACAGTGCCAGAAGGTGGGTGGACATATAATAGTGAGTGAAATCAACTTGGACCTGTCTTTAGAGTTCACAATTTGTTGGGGGAAGCATGATATTAACCTAATCACACAAATTAAAGTTGACTTACAACACATAAGGTGTTTGAAGGAAGGGCCCATCATGCAACAGGGAGCTCTAATATAAAAGGATCCTTGAAATGCACTTGGCCAACCCAGGTGATATTGAGGTGGGGGCTTGAAGGGTGAGAGGAGCTTCAGGTGAGGAGTAGAGAGCAGGCTCTGGGTGATGGAGATGCAGCTGGGAGGAGTGAAAGGTGGTCATTGAGTGAGGTAGAGGGAGCATAGAAGGAGAAGCCTGCCCCCCCAACACTTTCCATGGCCTGGACTTTTTGCCCCTTCCCATCAAAGCCAGCCCCCAAGGAAACATACATTCAGTGAAAACATTGGGTGCTATGCAGCCTCAAGATGCATATTTTCACTTCCCTTTCCTCCTCTCCTGCTGGGTCTACCTGGTCAAAAGTGATAGCTCATTGCCCTGGCCACTGTGGCTTAGTGGTTAGAACATCGGCACGAAAACTGAAGGTTGTGGGTTCGATTCCCAGTCAAGGGCACATACCTGGGTTGCAGGTTCTATCCCCTGCCCTGGTCCGGGTGCACGGGGGAGGCAATCAATTGATGTGCCTCTATCACATCTATGTTTCTCTCTCTCTTCCTTCCACTCTAAAAAATCAATGAAAAAAATGTCCTCAGGGGAGGATTAGCCAAAAAAAACAAAAACTGGGTGGATTTTATTCTAAGATGTTGGGAAGGCTTTGCTGAGTTTTGAGCTAGGGTTAGACACAACCTAATTGATTTAAGACACTGGTGGCAGGTGAGAAGCAAATGCCAGGGGAGTTCCATTGAGTTGACCTGAGTTGAAAATGAGTTGACCTGAGTTGAATGTAGGTCCAAGGCAGGACAGATCTCCTTCCTCCCAGGAACTGTCTTGGTGGACTTGGAGTGGTGCCAGGCTGGAGCTGGATCATGGTGACCTAGGCCAGAGAACTTGGTTATGGCCCTGGTTTTGATGGACTAACAAAGAGGCCGAGGTGAGGCACAGTTGGGGTAGGGAAGGGCCATTTGAAAAGCCCCATCAGGGCCCTAGATTTGGAGACAAGCAGGTGTTCAGAACACACTTCCTCCTCCCCTAGCCCTCCCTCCCCATTGCGGCCCCTTCTATTTATAGTGCTTCCTCTCCAGATCTTGGCACTTGAAAAGTGCCCTTGAAACACACACAAAAGAGAAAAAAAATTCTGAAAAATGTCAAACCACAGGTCCTTTCCCCACTCTTCTTTTAAATTTCTAGGTTTGTACTATTCCTGGTTGACCCCAAAGTAAATAGTGTCAAATGGGGTACCCAGGTTTTAATAGGTTCAGAAGATGTCCGTTGTTGGGTTCTGGCTCCTTCTGCAGCCTACTGGGGACCAACTCAATGGGCAGGGACCATGAGATCCTTTCTCACCAATAAAATGTGGGGTAACAAAGATATGGCCCCAGAATCTAGCCCATAAGTTTAAGAAGATTGGCAGCAAAGAAGGTGAGATGGGAGTTGGAAAATTCACTGAATTGGAAGCCAGGATGTCATGGTCTAATTCAAGCTGTGCTTGGAAACATCACTTATGTTTCTGAGTATGTTTTCCACTCTGTAAATTAAAAGGGTTGGACTAGACCCATGTTTTACACTTTTTTTTACTCAAAGCACATACACTGCAACAAAAGTTCCACACAATAGTATTTATGCTTACTATGATGACTTTTCTTTTTTATTGTTTATTTTCTATTCTACTTTACCTTTTAAAAATTCAATCATGACCCACTAAAATAATTTCTAAACTCACCACAAATGCTTGAAATGTTACATTTTATGTATGTTTCACTGTAATAAAAATTTTTTAAATCTACTGTAGATTTCAACCCAATGGTTGAAAAATATTGGACCATACAATATCTAAGTTTGCTTCCAATTATTATTTTAAAATTTTAATTGTTGCAATCACTGAGGAAAAGTGCCTCTTTGATAAAATGTTAAGTTTAAATTTTTCTCAGATAATTAAAATTATTTCTCCTTTGCCCCCTTCCCCCCCCCCGCTTTTAAATATCAACTAATTAAGGTATCAACTAAAGTTGAGCATGTACATACCTTGTAGCCCAGCAATTCTGACTTGGGCATATCACAATGGAAATGAATACATATATTCACCAAATGATGTGCTTAGCAATATTCATAGCAGCGCTGTAGCCTCAGACTAGATACAACTCAGATGTTCATCAACAGGAAAATGATAAATAAAAGCTGGTACATCCAAATAAAGGAATATATACAGCAATGAGAGGGAAAGAACTATAATTATTAACAATATGAATGAGTTTCACCAAAATAATGTTGAACAAAAGAAGTCAGAGCTGAAAGAACATATGCCATATGATTTCATTATATATAAAGTTCAAAACCAGGCAAAAATAATCTATGTGATAGAAACTTGGTAGATAGTGATTGGAAAGGGCTTCTGGGGTGCACAGAATGTTCTGGTTTTCGATCTGGGTGCTAGTTCCATGGGAGTGTTTACTTTATGAAAATTCATTGAGTTTATCATCTTTGCTCTTTTCTGTAAGTATGTTGTATTTCAATAAAAAAACTTACTAACAGAACAACTAAGGGTTAAGGAGATACTCCTTTTGGGCTCAACCTCTGCAATAGGAAACCTTTAAAAAGAATAATGCATACATTTATCCCGTACACACATTGATTAATAGTGACTGAGTCAGGCACTGTGCAGGGCCCCAGGGAGGAGTTTGGGTCTAGGAGAAAGCCTAACACAGTTGATTACAAGGTCATCTCATTTTGTTGATTCTGTGCTTTTTCAGCTGTAGGCTCATAAGTGAAGTCGGACTGCACAGTAAAGTCACAGGTGGGCATTGATCAGGGTTGGGGATTGAGAGGAGCCCAGGGATCTTCCCAGGAGTTGCTTTTCTGACTAAATCTCTCCTAGGGACATTTACTTGTGAAATTTTTGCAAACTATCTTCATTGCCTCACCTACCCATTTGGCATTTCCCTTGCATTCTTGGTTAATGTGCAGGCTCATATGTCTTGTTCCCACAATTTGAAAAAAGGGTGGGTTTTTCTCTTGGATCATCAGCTGTGCCCAGCACAGTGCCTTGAACATAAAAGGTACTTAAATAACAATTACTGACTGAAAGAAAGAAAGAATTCAATTAAATTTCAGCTCCCTCTTGAAGGAAGAGTACAGGGGAAGAAAAATAGAGTTGGTTCAGGTTAACTGAGGGTTTGCTTGCATTCTCAGTGTGCAGGGTGTGGAGTGGGAGGCACACATGTCTTCTTTTCCTTGAAGAGCATTTGCTTTGGAGGCTGTAGGCTGGTCTAGGCTTTGGTGCCGTCTATAGCTGCCTTTGTGACTTTGGATGACTCACTTCACTCATCTCTCTGGGCCTCAGCTTCCTTGTCTGCAATGGGGGATGACTGGACAGGAGTCTCTATTGGGTTCCTCTATTTGGTGACTCTGTGAGGTCATGGGAAGACAGAACGGTTGGCTTTTCAACCTCAGCTGTCGTCTCCAGGTCCAGTACCACGTGTCTTTCAATGACCTTCAGGCATCCCAACTTCCCACTCAAACTAAAATATCCTATGGACATGGATGTTTCTTAGACTATGTTGCATCCCCTCCCCTGTGGGTAACACAGGGTACAAACTAAATGCTCAATGTATCCTTGTAGGAAGAAGGCTTCAGGTGAGGTGAGCCAATAGGAGCTGTGGTAGATGGATTTGGAATAGCAGTATCTCACCACTGCTCCTGTGTTCAGAGATCACTTACTCAGTACCTCTTCTACACCAAGGCCTGTGTGAGGCCCTAGAGAGACTAAAATGCATGAGAGCTCATCACTTCCCACAATGGCTCACAATCTGACAAATGGTAGTCATTTTACAGTGTACACTAATATAGAGATACGTAGGGTGCCAGGAGAGGTCAGAGATGAGCATCTATATGAGGAGGGGGGATGGGGACAGTCAAGGCAGGCTGCCTAGAGGAAATGATGCCAGAGCTGTCTTGAGTGAGGATAATTCAAGCTGACTTGACCCAGGATAGGTCACGAGAATAGCAAAATTTCAGGCAGAGAGAGTAGCAAATGCCAGGTCATGGAATTAGGATTGTAGGGCCACTGTGCATTTTAGCAAACTCATTCTTACCATAGGATGGAGAATGTAGAGTGGATTGGAGTGTCAAGGTTGAGAGCCAAGACCGGTGAACGAGAACTGTGGTTGTCTTCACGGAGAGAGATGGCAAAGCCTAGACTATGTCCACTGCCTCAAGCATGTTATGGAGGGGAGCAAGGGAGGCATGCAGGATGGCCTTGTTGGGTGTGTTTGTGGAGATGGGCCAATCCAGGAGTAGAGTGGTTCTGAGGAATTAACCACATTGGTCTGATCCTGTGTAGCGAGGCAGTAACCAGTAGATAGCTGCACACATGAGTCGTGGGTTGGAGAGACAGTTGCATTTAGTGGTGTCTTCGGTTTCCCTGCACTTCTCCCCAGCAAGTAGCAAGATTTCACTTCCTACTCTTCTTGACGTTAGATGTGGCTATGTGACTTGTATGGGTCAATAACATATGAGTAAAAGTGACACAAAGATCCAGTGCACAACTCCCTGCTCTCTTTCCGTCTGCTTCAGTGGTAGGATATGTTTCTCATCCTAATTATTCATCTCTGGGAAACCTCCCTGACTCCTCAGGGTACTGACTACTCACGACCGGGAACAGCCTCCTCCCGAGTGTTCCCTTAGGGCCCTGAACTCAGGGTCTTTGAACCTGGATCTCTCCGTGGTGTCTGTCTCTCCATAGAGGTCTTGCCTCTCTGCCCATCTGTCTACTTTACCAGAAGGAAGGGTTCTGTCTCTGTTGTATCCCTAGCTAGTTCTGGAAGTTCAGTATAACGTAGACATTAGCTATAGGTGAGTGAATAAATATGTTATTTAAGTGTCTAGAAGTCCTATCAATGATTCAATAGATGAAAAAAAATAGAAACAAATATATCTGTACCCACTCTCAATCTTTTCCTTTCTCATTATTTAAAAAAAACAAAAGGAGAGAGTGAGAGAGCGAAAAAAGGCACTGGCTTTACAGAGCCCCCGGATAGTGGCTGTACCTTGATCTAAACCACGCGGTGCCACACTGCTTACGCTTGGGGCTGAAAATGCTCACAGAACACAGACGTGCAAGCCACAAAGATGAGATAGGGGTGCCACCTCTGCTTTCCTTGGATGGCACAGATGGTGTCAGAAATCAGTGCCCCGAGAAGCTGCTTCCAGGGTAACGCCCAGGGTGGTCACCAAGCTCAGACACCACCAGCTGCAGCTGCAGGGCTCCACCCATCCCAGGAAGAGCAGCATCACTGCGTCCTTCACATCTGGGAGACACGATTCCTAGGCCACCTCCCTACCTCCAGCCCCAGCTGCAACCCCCTTGTAATTTACCCATCAGAAGAACCTGGATCTTTGATGTAATTGGCTGTGTGACCTTGGACAAATCATTTAACTTTTCTGAATCTCATTCTCCTCATCTATAAAATGGGGATAATAATGCTTCTTTGTGGATGAAGTGAGGTGTGAATAAATAAAGCTAAGAGTGTCTAAAACAGAGTAAGCCCTCAGAGTATGTGCCATTGTTGTTGCTGTTATTGCTATTGTTCTCCTGGGCCTGAGTGAGCAGGGAAACCGCTGTACTCTACTCAGGGAGGGCCAGGTTGAAGATGACAAATGGATTAAGAGGAAGGAGTCTTGTCAAGCCACCTTGAGAAGGAATCAGGATAGTTAATGGGTCAGGAATCACAACTTAGGTCTAAACCCCAGCCTCTGGAAAACAATACTTGTTGAGTCATGTGTTTGGTGCTGAGCAGAGGTGGGGTGTAGGGATTTAAAGGTGCTGCATTGTGAGGGAAGCCCCCCAAATGAAGCAGGAGCCGAGGCCTCTACTCCTGTTCCCATGAATAAGCCAGAAGGTCTTTGGGGAAATACTGTGCCTCAGGTTCCCCACTTGGAAGACAAAAATGTTAGGCTAGATCAAGAGTTCTCCATCTTTTCTTGTGGCATGAACTCCTCAGGTGAAGTCTAAGGACCCTTTGTCAGAGCAATGGTTTCAAATGCAGAAAGTAAAACACGTAAGATTACAACAAACCTTCATACTAAAATAGTTATCAGATGTTAAGAAAACAGATTTTGACATCATATTACATTAACTGATAACTGTAATTTCAAAATAATGATGCATGTACATTGCATTTCAAAGAACCTGAATCACCTGTAATGGGCTACGAAGAGACTCATAATTTCTATCAGTGAGAAAGTCACAGTCACTCATCACACCACTGTGGCTGGCTGCCTGCGTCTGTAGCTGCAATGCCGCACTTCGGTTAGAGCCTAGTGAAAATAAAGACATAATTGTTTTCTCATCCGGGCTCACAGACCTCCTGAATTCTGGCTTCCCCAGGAAGGTGATATCTCCCATACCTCCCTCTCCAGCAATCCTTTCAGATAAAAGAGCCTGCTCCAGCTTCTACCCCTGAGGAACTCATCAGCTGGTTGAAGTGAAACAGCCCTGCACAAGAAACAATTGGAGAACAGCAGCCCAAGACAATGTGAAATCCAGTGCACTGTATAGGCAATTAGCACAGAAAGGGGTGGCCAATGGGGCTGCTGCTTGCACTTAGGGAAGGTTATAAACCGCAGAAGAGGTGATAACCAGTTAAGGAGTAAGCAGGATTCCAGGGCTCACTACACACTTTTCAGTCATATGTACACATGAAGGGGACCAGAATATACCACCTAAACATGCACTTTGGCCTAAAGATCATTTTGAGCTGAAAGCAATTAATACATTGTAGAATTAGGTTCTCTATAAGAGAACATAAAATTTCATTTGTAAAGGTGTTTCACTCTCCATACCAGGGAGAGAATAGCTCTCAGTCACCTGAGAGAACTCTATACTCTTATCCCAGAGCCAACAGAGAGGACTCTGCATGACAAACTTTACGAAACAGCCCTGATCTTCCGTTAGGTTTCCCCATATATTTATCTTCCTTTGTCTTGTCAGTCTCCACAACTTATTGCTCTGTTAAAATGCTATGTAAACTCTGAGGTCTAAACCACTTCTTCGGGTCCTCATTTCTTTTCTATGAAGGCCCCTGTGCCCTGTAAAACTATTAACATCAAATAAAATGTGTATGTCTTTTCTCTGGTTAATCTGTCTTCTGTCAGTTTAATTGGTGGGGCCCCAGTCCCTAAACTCAGGAGGGTATAGAAAAATGTTTTTCCTCCTAGCACTTATAGTGCTGTGCTTGGCTCAAAGTTGGCACTCAGTACACCCGTACTGAATGCATCATGAATGAACACAACGTATGGGCTATTGTATAATGTTACCCTTCTTGGACCTTCTAGGTCTCCCCTTTTAATAGGAGAATCCTAAATGTCTTGGGGACACAGAGGAAGGTTCCCCTAGGGTTTGTGAAGTATGTATAAGTCAGGCAGCTCTGGAAGCTGCATTAACTCTTCCTTCTGGGGGCACTAGGAGGAAAATTAATGGTAAATTTCTGGTAAGAAAGGACTTTTTTATAAAACTCTCCAATAGATCAGGAACTTTGGCAGACATCTTTTAGCGCCCAGGTTATACCTGAGAAAAATTGGATCCTGTGGCCTTCCTCAGTGGGAGGCCACATAGGGGAGTATGCTGACCCACATTCTGGATGGGGGAAACTGAGGCACCTGGGGTGCCACGCTGGAACACAGGGGGCTGGGAGAGAGTGTTTCAGGCCGGGCTGAAGAGCTGGCTGCTGTCTGAAGTGCGCTTCAGCAGGTGTTGGGAGAAAGCCTCAGAAAGAACACACACACTCACACCCCAGAGATGACCATTAGGAGTGAGCCACAGTCCTCATCAAAGGATGGGCTTGACGCCTCATTTATTAGCCAGCTGTGTGGTAGGGAAAACCGTTCTATGGGAGATGAGAGGCAGGTAAGAGCGGCAGCCCTGCTGGGGAGCATCCTGGCTTAATCGCCCCAGCCCTGCAAGGTGGGCCCTCGGGACTGCAAACACGGCTCTCAGGCTCCATTAAGGCCCCAGATCTAGGAAGTCCTGAGCCAGGCTGTGTCTCCCTTCTACTTTCCTTCAAGGAGGCTGAGCTCGTCGTGGTCCCCTTGCTTTCCCTCTCCTCACTCCCAGTCATGGGGGTGTGGGGGGTGAGAGGGGAGAACAGAGGCTGCTTTTGAATTTCCTGACTCTAGTGGATCGATAGACATGTCTATGGTTTAAATCCCTGTTTGGCAGGGGTGGGGCACAGAAAGGAAACAGAAGGGAAAGTAGCTCCCCAGAGTGACTTTCCTCCCTTCCTCCTTCACGGGGGCCATGGGGCAAGGCCCGGTTGGGAGGTCTTGTGGCTGAGGGTGCGCGTCCTGTGGCAGGAAGATTCTACCCTGTTCTGTTTTGCTTCTTTTATTTTCAGCAGGGGTGGGTGAGTGAAGGGAGGAAGAGTGTGGATTCTAGTGCGGTGAACTGATTCAATTCCTGCAGAGGGGAGGGCATAGGGCACATTCGGTGCTCTGGGGCCACGGGGGAAGGCAGCTGGCCACTGGCCACAGCTCTGCTGGGTTTCCTGTGCACTGCCCTTGGTGAGCGAGGTGAGTGGACCACAGGTGAGTCTTCTCAGGACATGAGACGGGTGCTGGGGCCCTGAGAGAAAGGCTCAGACTGTAGCTGCCCTTCACATGCCCTCTCTTTCTGCTTCTGTTGTCAGTGAGTAAGACGTCCCTGCCGTGCCATTCCTGTCTGGGCGGAAGGCCAGATCAGGCCAGAGGGACCGAAGGCCAGTGTCAACCTCAAGTCGCTGAGGCAAACCTGCTGATAGGCCCGGGCTGGCTCCACTAGGTCAGACCTCAGGGGTGACCTTTAGAACCTTCTGGAAGCAGTGCAGTTAAGAGGCATTAAGGCCCCTAGAGCGTGACCCTCTCTCTCGGGCTCCTAGTTTGGGTCTGATCTGTCTAGACTGACTCTGGTGGCTAGAGAGTCACATCTATGTCCTAAATCCCAGCCTGTGTGTGTGTGGGGGGGGCACAGAGATAAAACAGAAAGAAAAGAGTCAGAACTAGACTCACAGTGTGACAGCACCTGCCTACCCGCCTCGGGGTGTGGCTATGACTTCTCTGTGGGTGTCTCTGGGAAGGGGGGGACCATGGGCTTCCAGCAGGACCCATGGTAAGAGCAGTTGTTCTGCACCCAATTCCAAAACAGGACCGGGACAGGCCTTAGGCCCAGGGTACTGAAGCTGCAGAGGCTCACTGAGGAGGGCGTCGCCGTGAGAGGAGACACATACCTGAGAGCCGCCATCAAGCGCGGCACAAGCCCGGAGGGGGGAGGGGCTCGTGAATTTTTCAGATGTTTCACAGAGGAGGGGGCACTTAGCAGGGCCAAGGGCTGTGCGTTGTGCCAGGCTGTGAAGGGAGAGGCTCGGGCACCCTCGGCTGAGGGAGTGAGCAGTGAGTGGGCTTCGGGGTGAGCCCCAAGGCCTGAGGTCCCGAGGGCCAGGCAGAGTGAGGCTGTCAGGTGATGCGTCCTGGGGAAGAGGCCTGGAAAGTCAGGAAGGGGGGACAATTGCCAAGGGTTGTTGTCTCCTCAAAAGCCAGTCCCGTGCTTGTGCCCTGTGAGTCCTGAAGAAACAGGGAAGGGACACATTGCTTTTAACCAGGGGTCCAGTAGCCACTCTGTGACTGGAAAAGTTGATTTCATAAGGTGAGTTGACCCGTGGCTGGGGCCCTCCTGAGCTCAACTTGCCCCATGAGACGATTCTCCGTGCCCTGCTCGGACCCCGAGGGCTGCCTGTTCAGGGAAGGAAGGACCGAGGAAGAAGGGCCTGCCCTCCCCAGCTGGCACTCGCGGGCCCCCTAGAGCTTACTCCACAGGGCAGTTCCCAGGGCCACAGCATCAGCCTGCCCACTCCCGGGTGCAAGGTCGCACCTCCACGGGGTATGTGTGTGAGAGAGTGTGTGAGTACCTGTGTGTTGAGTTTGTGAGAGAGAGGAAGAGAGAAATATGAGGACGCACAGTGGGAGCTGTGGGGCAGGCTGCGAGGGAGAGCCGCCCCTTCCTGCTGCGGGAAGAAACAGGCCTGAAGTGGGCAGGAGGCCAACCTAGGGCTGCGACTCCAAAGTCTCTGAGCAGGTTTAATTCTCTGGGCTCAGAGAATTGGGGTCAGGGGCTTTATGAAAAAATGTGGTAAGAATCCAAGCTGTGATTTTATTTTAGTATTTATTTATTTATTTATTTATTTATTTATTTATTTATTTATTTATTTATATTTATATATATATTTTATTGATTTCAGAAAGAGGAAGGGAGAGGGAGAGAGAGACACAGAAACATCAGTGATGAGAGAGTCATCGATCGGCTGTCTCCTGAACACCTCGTACTGGGGATCGAACACAAAACCCAAGCATGTGCCCCGACCAGGAATCTTGGTTCTTAGGTCAATGCTCAACCACTGAGCCATGCTGGCTGGGCTGAGTTGTGATTTAAGTTAGGACAGTGGTGACCCTTGAGTGGAGGTTGGGTTGGGGTGAAGGAGAGCTTCTGGGGAGCTGATGAGGTGAGTTTCCTAATCCGGGTGCTAAGCACAGATTTGTGTTCACTTTTTGAAAATCACCAACTGTATGCTTTTATGATTTGTGCACATTTTGTGTGTATGTGTTGTGATTTAAAAATGGCTGCAAATTCTTTGACATTCCTCTTATGTCCCCTTCTCTTGACTCTGGGTGGGCTTGTGACTCACTTCTAACCGACAGCTTCTGAAGAGAGGCTAGGGAAGGTGACGCAGTGTATTAATGGAAAACTTGAAGTTCAGTAACGCCAACAGGCCAGGAGACAATTGCCGTTGAAAAACATTGTTACCCAGAGATTCCAAGAAGCAGGGACATGCCACATCACAGAGGGCCCACAGGAAGCACTGGGTCAGCCAGGAGACAGAGGGAGAGGGGAGGAAGTGAGAGCGAGAGTCTTTATTGTGGTTTCTGTGGAAAGGAACAGGCAAGGTGGGTAGGTGGGTTCAGGATTGGCTAGTTTGAATAACTTCAGTGGGCTCTGGAACAGAGACGCTGCCACTGATGGGTACCCCGGCTCTCAGCCGATTAGGGCAGGGGGATCGTGGCCCAGAGTATGAGAGTCCAACAAAGAGATGGCTGAAGTGTGGCTCTGGATTGGCCGGTTTGCATTTGAAAAGCACACTCAAGGAATTGGCTAACCCAGGGAGGGGGCAGACCCTCCAAGGTCAGCAAGGCTCCAAGATGTCAATGCATCAGGACAGAAAATAAAAGACGTGGTTAATACTTGGAGCTTCTCCCCAGCTACTGGGACACTTTATTTTGGAGCCTCAAGCTGCTGTGTGAGAATCTAATCATCTTCTGGCTGCCATGCTAGGAGGAAGCCCGGTTTCAGGACAAGGCCACGTGCAGATGCTTTAGTTGATAGCCCCAGCTGAGGCTCCAGCCAAAAGCCAACATTAACTGACAGGCATTTGAGTGAAGTCCCCTCCAAATAGTCCCAGCTGCTGACTCTTCCCAAAGGAGGCTCCCAACACTGAGGAGCAGAGGAAAGCCATTCTTACAGTGTCCTGCTCAAAACCTGCCAGAGAGCATAAAACATTTGTTTTAAGCTGCTACATTTTAAGGGTAGATTGTTACACAGCAATAGTAACTGGAACAGTATGTTACACTTCAACAAAAAGTTTACTTAAAAAGACATGTTTTTCATGTGCATGTTGCCTCAGCAAATTATTAATTATTGCTATATAGAGGTGTATTACATTGTATTTATTTTTTGTCTCCCCGAGGACCCCTATGACATGGCTGCCAGCACAGCCAACCCAAGCAGCATCTCCCACAATGCCAGCTTGTGTCCTCCCCACCACCTACCCCAGGCAGCCAGCGTGACGCTCTGCGTGTTCTACACAGTCCTCTTGGTCTTCAGCGCCCTGGGAAATATCCTTGCCCTTTACCTTGCCTGTCAAAAGGGCAAGAAGATCAACTCAACAGGTGTCTACTTGGTCCACCTGGCGGTGTCTGACCTTCTGTTCACAGTGGCCCTCCCTGGGAAGATCACCTACTATGCGCTGGATTTCAGCTGGCCTTTTGGTGAAGGGCTCTGCCGGCTGACGGCATTCATTTTCTATCTGAACACCTACGGGGGGATCTACCTCATGACGTGCCTGAGCGTGGACCGCTACCTGGCTGTGGTCCGCACACACCAATGCCCCCGGCTCCGCAGTGCCAGCCGAGCAAAGCTTGTCTGTGGGGTCGTCTGGGCCCTGGCAGTCCTGCAGATGGTGCCCCTGCTCTTCGTGATCATGACCAAGCCTGTGGCGGGCAGGGTCACCTGCATGGAGTACGTCAGCGTTGAGAAGGTCTTCAGGCTGTCCCTAATCATCCTAGTCACCTGTGTCCTAAACTTCTGTGGGCCGGTGGGGATCATGCTATTTTGTTACGTGAAGATCACGGTGAAGCTGTGCAGGACAGCCCGGGACAACCCTCTGACCAGCAAGAAAGGGCACCACCGGAGGGCCTGCCTGCTCACCCTGGTGGTGCTGGTCGCCGTGGTGGTGTGCTTTAGCCCCTACCACCTCAACATCATCCAGTTCATGGTGCGAGAGGTCCTCTACCTGCCGTCCTGCCCGGAGCAGAGGGCCTTCAAAGTGTCCCTTCAACTCACTGTGTCCCTCATGAACATGAACTGTGGCATTGACCCCATCATTTACTTCTTTGCGTCAACACGTTACAGGAAATGGCTCCTTGGCATTTTAAAACCCAGAAAGTCAGCAGCATCCTCTTGCCCACTGAGGGGAACTTCTTCAGAAACACAAAGTGCCACCAGGCTGGAGGCTCTGTCCTTAGGCGAGAATCGAGTCTAACCGTTTGAAAACTGCATCCAGAGAGGGGTTCAGGGTTGGGGGCCTGAAGCTTATACAAGTGTTTTTTTTTTTTGAGGGGGAAGGGGTCTTTAAGAAAAAATACAAAATAGTGAATACAGAACTAGATACAGAGTTCTGGGTGGTGAGCGAGGAGCCCTAGAGCTTGAAGGTCATTAGCTGCGTGATGAACCCACCTCCAACACATCGTAATAAATAACAGTGAAGCTCCCAGCCTCTGAAGCATTGCTGTTTCTTCTGGGAAAAGAACACCTTCACAGTAAATACAGACACAAAATCGCTGGCTGAGTACTAGGTCAATTACTTAGACTATATTTCAAATTTGGGGAAGCAAAATGTTGTAAAGAGCAAATACTCCTCCTTCCAAACCAAAATTAGTAAGATCTTAGAGTTAACATTTACAAAAAATGACAAAGTTTTCCTGAAAAGGTCGGAAAACACAGGGAAGATGAACCAAGTCATTGGCCTGGATGACTCAGGGGTCGGGTGGGGCAAAGGGACTCTGTTAACTTTTGCTTGAAAAGTTGGACTGTGTATCACACGAATGTGTTGCCTGTGACTGTAATTGGGAGCAACGTTGGGGCAAGGAAGAAAGTCAGAAGAACAGGCACGGGTTTTTCATCTGTGCACGTCAGAAAGGGCTGATCCACTTAGGTGTTGTTTACACTAGATCACCTTCCCGAGTTTAAAGCAATGTACGGAGCAGTTTGACTTGGGCGATTTTGCATTTTGTAAAATAAAACACACGTATGTCTCTGCCAAAGTGCAGGGAGCAGCAGGGCCAGTGCACTTGTCTGTCTTGGCTCAGGGGCCACAGCCCACCCTGCTTGTCCTCAGAGTAGCCTTTCCTGCCCTGGACAGCCCCCCACTCTTCTTCCCTTCCCCTTCCCCTTCCCCTTCCCCTCAAACTTCAGAAGAGATCCTCTGTGAAGTCATCCTCGGTCCCTGTCCCGTCACGACCCTCTTCTGTTCCTGATCTGATTCCTGCATCTCGACATTTCTGACTGTGTTTTGGGCACCTGGCTTCCTAGAAGAGCTTTACACCATGCCTTCTCCAGGGGGATTTTCTCAGGTGGCACCTAGATTGTAAGCTCCTGAGAAATGTGAGTGCTGAGCCCTCTCCTCTCTGCCCCGGTACCGGGCTAGTGCTCAGCCCATTCTCACTGGTTGGATAATCCCCCTCATGCAGTCTGATATGTTGCAGCCCATAAAGTCCTCAGTGGTTTACGTCAACGTTCTGGGCACACTTTTCCTCCATTCTGCCCCTACCTCTGGTTCCACTGGTCTGTGGGCCTGGAGGATACCGGGCCCCAGGGTTACCTATAGACAGGTGGCTGTGGGTGGCTGTGGCCAGACAGGTCTCAGCACTGAACACCAGTCCTGGGCATGCGATGGCCAGCGCCCACTGTGGGGGCACTTCCGGCCCGTGGGAGGTGGGGAGTCAAGACTCTGAGGATGTGGAATCCTGTTCCCGGGCCTTTGGATTCAAGATGTGGAACCTCAGCTGCAAGGTTCACCTCCGCGCCCTGTGTTGGCCTCTCTGAGTGACTCTCATAGGTGCCCAACAGTTGTGCCCACACCTGCCTGGGGTTCAAAGCTCACACTCCCACCCAGTTTGCATCAACCCAGCACTTGTCAAAGGGCATGGAAGGGGTAAGAAGGGGCCTGGCCAGCTTGCCCGGTGACAAGGTGTGACAACCAGAGCTGCCTTCACAACCAGGAGAACCCTCTCGGGAGAGGGTTCAGGCAAGCAGGGCTGTCCGACTCGGGGCATTACAAATTCTTCCCGGCCACCCTCGCAGGCGTTTCTCATTCCCTGTCCACCCTGCACGCCGGCTTCTCAGCTCCACAGCAGCGTGGGGCCAGTTTGTTAAGAGCATGTGAGAGCGGGACGGAGGAAGTCAAATTCTGACAGCATTTGGGAACAAAAGAGGATCAGGAAAGAGGATCCAGGTCGTTAGAGCCAGCAGGGAAGTGGCCACAGTGGGTGGGAGGGAGAAAGGAGCCCGAATAGCACCTTTGGTTTGCAGTGCTGGCGGTGGATGGATGGCGACAGCTTGCTCTTCAGGCAAGGTGATGATGGGTGTGATTTACAAAGATACGGGAAACCTGGGTTCTGAGGGCTGAACCAGCCAGCAGTGTTCCAAGGCCGGCTCCGAGCGCAGAATCTGAGCTCCGGGTGTCAGGAGGAAGAGTCCTGCTGAGGAGTCTCCCCCTCCCCAGCCTCATTTTCTGGGGACCATAATATCTACTACGTGGGGTTATTGTGGGAGCCCATGAATCAACACATGTGTAAATAATTTAAAACTGAAGAAATTGCCCGGCCGGGCGTGGCTCAGCAGTTGAGCACTGACCTAGGATCCAGGAGATCGCGGTTCGATTCCCGGTCAGGGCACATGCCCGGGTTACGGGCTCAGGGGCATGCAGGAGGCAGCCGATCAATGACGATTCTCTCATCGTTGATGTTTCTATCTCTCCCTCTCTCCCTCTCCCTTCTTCTCTCTGAAATCAATAAAGATATATTTTTAAAAACCCCTGAAGAAATCATTTAAAATGAAAACTGCTTGCGGCCACTGATGTTTTCTAAGTGGGCTGGCACAGCTATCAGTGGGGCTGTACAGCTCTATTCCTGGGGCCAGCAGGTCCAATGCCCAGGCTACACCAGCCCCTTGAGCAGTGGTTCTCAAAGTGGTTCTCAGAAATGCACGTTCCTGCGCAACTCTCCAGATATTTTGAAGCAGCCACTCTGGGGTGGGGCCCAGCACTGTGTTTTAACAAGCTCCCCCGGCAATTCAGTTAAATGCTCAAGTTTGAGGACCACTGGCCCTCCCTCGATGCCTGTGCCAGCATCTGACTCTCTTGCCAGTGGTACAAGTTTGCTAGGGCTATTGTAACAAAGTACCATAAACTGTGTGGCTTAAAACAACAAAAATTTATTCTCACAGTTCCAGAGGCTGAAAGCCCAAAATCAAGGCATGAACAGGGCTGGTTCCCTCCGAGGCTGTGAGGCAGACTTGGCTCCTGGCCTCTCCCCAGCTTCTGGTGCTCTGTGGCTTGTAGATGCATCACCCGCACTCTGCCTTCATCTTCACGTGGCATTTCCCTCTTTTTATAGGGACACCAACCATCTTGGATTAGGCCCTAATGACCTCATCATAACTTCATTATACCTGCAAAGACTTATTTCCAATTCAGCTCCTATTTGCAGGTACTGGGGGTTAGAACTTCATCCTATATTTTGTGGGGACAAAATTCAACCCGTAACGCTGACCTATTTCTGAACACTACTGTTTCCAGACAGCCTTCTCTGTGTCAGCCTTCCTTAACCCCTCCCCAGATCCAGCCCCCACACCGCCTCAGAGCCCCACCAGGAAGGTGAGGCTGGGAAAAGGGAGTACGAGGGGTCAGCTTTAAACACTAGTTGGTTGGTTAAAAAAAAGTTTAACAGTAATGGTTTGTTTTTCAGATCCTATCAAAATAGGCCCATGCCACAGTGGAAGCACTGTCAAAAGGTGTCCTGACCCTCCCTGGGGCAGCTCAGTCCAGAGGGAATTCCAAGGGCCCAGGACAGCCTTGTGGTCAGGACTCTGTGACAAGGTCCGGGGGTCCCACCCTGGAGGCGGACAAAGGGTGCCCCACCAGCAGAGGTGTTCTAGGGATCCTGCCATTGGGTGGAGAGTCTCATGACGACTTCAAAGAATTTTGCTCACTTGACATTTTAAGAGGGAAGAACAGAGAGTTTCATTAATCAAGTTCGTAGATACCCAAATGTTTCTATGGGCTCTTGGCTTTCTCCAGAAAGCACATTTCCACCAAGAACCATCACTTCCTTGGCATCAGTGCACCACAAGTTAACCACTGTCCAGCTTTCTCTATGGTTGTCTTTCTCACTTCACCAAGTGACTGCGTATAGGACAGACATAGAGACCGAGAAGTGCCTCTGGCACGTGTGTGCAGCCAGGCTTAGGAACCGGCTGTGCCGCCCTCAGGGACCCCAACCTGTGGTGCATGGGTCAGATCACACCTCAGGCAACATGTTTCTCTTATAACTCAGATGCCTGGCTTCCTCCTGGTTGAAAGTCTCATTTTCTAAGCCAAAGGTCCACTGCCCTCTAAGGCTCAGATGCTTTGATCCCAAGGAGCCCTGACCCTGGTGGGCTCTGTTGCCTCTAGTAGGTCTGCAATGGGGCAGGCAGTGGGAGCTGGCCTGTCCCAGGGAAGCAAGGAGCCCTCCACGCATGTATGTTTGCTAATGCCTGATATTCCCTTTGGCAGGTTGCACATGAGGTGCAACGGGCCGAGGTAGCACATTGCCTGAAATGTAGCCCCAGTAAACACTCATCAACTCAATCCACAAGAGTGAAGGGCTGTTGCCCCTGAAAACGGGGATACTCAGACGGAGGAGGGCCTGTGCAAAATTTACAATTTTGTCTCTGGGCAAGTACTCACCTTCAACATTAATTTCTTCATTAATTTGTACATTTACCAAGTATTATCTTAGGCTCTGGGGATACAGTGGGAAGAATGGGGACATGGCCCCTAACCCTCACGGATCATGTAGAACAGCAGGTGACACATCCAACTGTAATCAGACAAGGACAATACAAGTGGAGATTGATGGGCTTGAGAGGAGAGTTTAGGGGAAGTGTTTGGGAGGCCCCAGGTTTGGGGTTGGATGATTTTATAGATGGTGGTGTCATTCCCAGGATAGCAAATATGGGATAAGATGGAGTTTGGGGCTGGAGAAGGTGGGCTTGAGTGGAGGTGCCCAGTACAGAGCAGGGCGTATGAGGTAAGCAGGGCCTGGCAGAAGTCTTCTCACTGCACAGGCAAGGCCACTGCCATCCCCATTACACAGCTGATGGGACCTGAGGAGTTGAGCCTGGAGAAGCAGTGTTGTCTCACACGCACACACACAAACACATGGGGCTGCTTCCCCAGCATATTGGTACAACTGGGCTGGAAAATGATGGCTGCCTTAGTTACCTGCCTCCTTTCTGCCCCAGCGATCATCACCATTGTGGAGTGGAGTGCACTTGTCCCTTTGTCAGCAGTAGTTCCTTAATTCTACTCCCGAAGGATTTGTTAGGGGATGAATTGTGTCTCCCCAAAGTTCATATGTGGAGGTCCTAATCCCAAAGTATCTCTGAATGTGACTGTATTTGGAGACAGGGTCTTTAAAATGAGGCCATTAGGGTGAGCCCTAGTCCAACAGGACTGGTATGCTTATAATAAGAGGACATTACGACACAAGAACACAGAGGCGAGACCACATGAAGACAGAGAAGGTGGCCCATCGACCAGCCAAGGAGAAGCTTCTGAAGAAGCCAACCCTGCTGACATCCTGGTCTCAGATTTCCAGCCTCCAGAACCATGAAGAAATAAACTGTTGTTTAAGTCACCCCATCTATGGGATTTAGTTATGGCAGCCCCAGCAAACAGTCTTAATCTCTCTACCTGATCTAAGCAAAATAAATGGATCCTGCTCTCTCCTTTTAAACATCACACTGCCTACAGCCCTTTGAAAGAAGGACAGAAGCCAAAATACAGCAAATGTTATTATTCCCCCTTATTTTCTTAGGCACCTTCTGAAGCGAGTGTGGTGTTGATGCTGGAGAGTGAGCCTGCGGTCACGTCTACTTGAAGGTCAGGCGACACTGACTGTGAGACTAACGGTGCTGGAGCTACAGGACCTGTAGGCGGAGCGCAGGGCCCTGAGTCCCCCCTCCTGCCTTGCCCTACTCATCACAGTTTAACTCTGCCTTCTCTCCCAAGGTCAAGGTGATGACTCAGATTTGGTGAGCGGCTTTCATGTACAGCCCCGCCCATCGGAAGGCCTCAAGATGATTTTCTCCAGTGTGCTGATTGCCCTCCTCGGTTAGGTACTTCAGTAGACGCCTGCTAATCTTATCTCTTGTTTTATCCAAGCGCTCATCTTTTATATTCACAGAGTTCTGCTGCGTGTAGGGATGTGACTGAGGAGACCAGCGATATGCACAGGGCTTTCCGTGCCTCCCTGATGTCACCTGCTCAGGCAGAGCTGTGAAACCACCAATTCAAGGCCACAAAGGAGGTGAGAAGGGAAGTACTTGAAGAGCCTTCCTCTGGAAATGGAGAGCTCGAGACCTCTGCCTCTCACCTTGGCTTTACAAAGTCAACCACCACAGCAAAATGGGGCTGAGGGGGTCTCCTTCTGGAAGGGACCTCACAAGACGTGGGCTCTAGGCCTGCTGGGCCCAAGCGGCCTCGGTGAGTCACTGGCGGTTCCAGAGCCTGGCTTCATGTATGAAATGAGAACATTAGTCAGGATGATTGCTGACTCCCTTACAGCTCTGAGAATTGTGTGACATCTTCGTATGGGACCAGTAAGCTTAGCCTGGTTTTCCACGAGTTCTTGGGCTTTGCCACTATCTGTCTTAGGATCTTTACTGTCTTTCTTTTTGTGTTTGGAGTGGGTGGCTTGACTTGGATTACCTGTTTAGCCTCTGGCTGGTGTCCACTCTTTCACCTAGAAAAATAGTAGCCAGTGTGGGGCCTGGTAGCGCACAATATTGGAGATAGAAACCCGAAAAGAGAACGAGAGGAAAGAAAGGAGGCCAGAGCCACGGAGAGCAAGATGAGGAATATTGGCTTGGGGGCTCCAAGTCAACTGTCCTGTCCATCTGGATAGATGTCCTTCCTTTCTTTTAAATCCTCACCTGAGGATATTGATTTTATTGATTTTTTGAGAGAGAGAGAGAGAGAGAGGAACATTGATGTGAGAGAGAAACATCGATTGGTTGCCTCCCGTAGGCAGGCACCTCGACCTTGGATGGAACCACAACCTAGGTATGCACCCTGACTGGGAATTGAATCCACTACTGTTTTTGTGCACGGGACGATTCTCCAACCAACTGAACCTCCCGGCCACAGCATGGATGTCCTTCCTTGACACTCACTGTGTGAGGCAAGGGTGCTGGGAGCTGGGAGAAGGGGCTCACATTCCTGGGGAACTGAGCAAGAAGTACTATCCTGAGATCCTGGCTCTAGCACTAGTGAGGTTTTGGGGGCCACCTAGGAAGTAGAACAAGAAGCCAGGGGCAGAGGCCCCAAAACTTTCTTTATGCTGCCCTTTGGGAGACCTCCTTGGCCAGTTTCCCAAACTGAATGACCTCCACTATTCTTGACTATTGTAGCTATGATAGAGCTTTAATTAGCAGGCTCCACTTAGCCAGGCCAGGAGCTGCAGGGCTCTCAGGTCGCCTGCAGTGCTCCGCCTGCCTGCTCACGGCTGCTGGTGTCTCCCTAGACCCTGTTCTTCTGTCCCCACAAGGAAGCTGAGCTCACCGACAGCTGTGTTTGTCCCCAAAGCTTCTCCAGCCAGTTGTTGTCTAGATTAAACAATTTAATCAATTGTTATGTAAACCTATAAAGCATAAAGATGAACAGAAAGAGTTGTTTCTATAAAAGCTATGTTGAATGCTTTGGAAATTTTTATAAGGTGAATTGCTAACAAAAGCGACCCTGCTGTTAAAATAGGTGTGAGTGTAACAGTTATAAGACATGAAGGAAAAATGTAAAAATCCAGAACAAAATGTGCTCTTGATTAGTTAGTTCTCAGCTAACCTTAATAAAAAGAATTCAAACTGGAACTCATAAACCATGCAATAAGGGTGTGGATTATGAAAGACACAAAATCTAATCAGTACAACTATGATTTATTATTATTTATTTTATTTTAATTTTTTGAAAAAAGAATATCTTTATTGATTTCAGAGAGAGGAAAGGAGAGGGAGAGAGAGAGATAGAAACGTCAATGATGAGAGAGTCATTGATCGGCTGCCTCCTGCACGCCCCTGACTGGAGATCGAGCCTGAAACCCGGGCATGTGCCCTGACCAGGAATCGAACTCCGATCACCTGGATCCTAGGTCAAAGCTCAACTGCTGAGCCACGCCCGGCCAGGCAATACAACTATAATTTTTAAAAAAAGATCTTGGTCATATTGATACCAGAATATTGGTGAGTTAATTACATTGACATGTTTTAACTTCAAATATTTAATATTTTTAACTGTATATTACTATATTACTATTTAATAAAGTTAATGTAGTTAATTTAATATATATATACTATATATATAGCCTGCCCTTTATCCAATTTTTAATATTAATTGACTAACGACCAGTCCCCAGCTTAGGACAAGAGCCTGTGCCATTTGTGGAGAAAAGGAAACCCTCACGCACTGCTGGTGGGAATGCAGCTTGGCGTAGCCATGGTGGAAGGCGGTAAGGAGTTATCTGAAAAAATTAAAAATGGAACTGCCTTATGATCCAGCGATTCCACTTCTAGGAATTTATCCGAAGAAACACAAAATACTAATTTGAAAGAATATATGCACCCCTATGTTCATTGCAGTGCTATATATAATAGCCAAGATTTGGAAGCAGCCCAAGTGCCCATCAGTAGATGAGTGGATGGAAAAGCTGTGATACTTTTACACCAGGGGATACTACTCAGCCGTAAAAAAGAAAGAAAATTTTACCCTTTGAGACAGCATGGATGGGCCTGGAGAGCATTATGCTGAGTGAAATAAGCCAGTCAGAGAAAGACAAGCACCATATGTGGAATTCAATGAACAAACTGAACGACCAAGCAAAACAGAGACAGACACATAGATAGAGAGCAGGCAGGCAGCTCCTGGCAGGGGCACTTAGGGGGTGGGTACAGGGCTTGAAAAAGGGAAAAAAGAAGAGAGAGAACTCACGGATTGAACAGTGTGGTGACGGCGGGGGACTGGGAGGGGGGTGGGTGGAGGTGGAAGAGGGCATAGAGAGTATAAATGGTGATGGAAAAAAATTAAATTACATTAAAAAAATAGTAGCCATTCCCCCAGAGGGCAGAGATCAGATTTTGTTAGCATTGCATACCGGTAGTTCACCCACTCACTCACCCACTCACTCACCCACTCACCTACTCACATTCGGCAGGCTTGGGGTGCTCCCAACAGGGGGTACACCAGGGCACTCCTGTATGAACCTCCAGAAGAAGTCTGCAAGCCCTTAAGAGGGGGTGTGAGATTTCTTTGGAAGGTTTCAACCTTTTATTGAATATTTTATAATATAAAAGGGTACATACGGCATCTATGTAAGATATAAAACAAAAACCAGACACCCTGTATACCCCCTGCCCGCTCCCAATCCCACTCCCTTCCTCCTTCTGCCCCAAAGCGATCTTACCCTCAAGTTTGTTTATAACTTTGGAGCAGGTCTGAGCTCTGACTTTAGAAATTTCATAAACATTTTGAAATGGGCCCTTATCCAGACAATCAGCAATAAAACAGGCTGGCGGGAGTGGGTGTGTCGCTTTACCTGTCATTCCGTTCATATCTGGGGCAAAGGGTGTCACCCTGCTGAGGAGACGGGCTCTCCCAAAGATTTGCTTGATGTTTTCACTAACACGAAATAAGCGCACATCCCCCCATCTAAACAGGCCCCTCGGGCATCAGCAGCTGTTCACATTCATCTTTGTGCAGATTTAAATTCACATGGGCCTACCAGCTGAGGAGGCAACACTTACCCGGCATCTGCTCCCTCCAAGGTGCAAACTCCGCCTGGTTTACATGAGAGACTGGGGTCTGTCATAGGTTACAGAAATAAGGGTTTTGCAAAATTTGCATAGATACATTAGGCCGAACAATTTTCAGATACAATACGTCTGTTGTATATCATTACATAATCTTACTGAAAAATCCACACACACAGCTGTCAAGACAGCAGGAGGGCAAAACTGACCATGGTCCCCTGAAAAGAAATGAAATGAAAATCTTTCTTTTTTTTTAGATGAACTAAACTGCACCTAGTTTATTAACATCATAAAAAATCGATTTAGATGAAGGCTTTCTCATTTTCTTATACATTTTTTTCTTACTTAATTTTTCTTATACATCTTTATCTCATTGGGCCACAGAGGATGAGCTTAGGACAGCAAAAACCACGACTGCACTTCATTTCCAATACCTCATGACTTACAGTTGTACATTGCCAATGCTTTAGACATTTAAAAATCTTAAATGATTTACAATACATTCAATGAAATGAAAATCTTAAAAGTCAGCCACCTGGGCCCCTGGTCTGGGCTTACCCTACTTGGGGGCACAGGGCATCTCTGAAGGGCAGGGGATGGGGAGGAGCAGAAGAGACCAGGTGATGCCCCTGACCCGGTGGAGCAAGGAGTTGGGACCCCCCTTTCTCCACACAATGTAGACCGTCACCCTTGGCATTCCCAGTAGCTTTCTGCTAACTCCGCCCCTTCACGGCCCAGTCTGGGTGTGAGAGACAAGTGGAATAATCAGACATTTATTCTCTTGTTTCAGTGAAGTGCTAAATTCAGAACAAGGGATTGACAAAGGCTCTAGGGGCTGGCACCACAGGAACTCACAGCCTCAGCTTAAAGATCCCAAAGACCTCAAATCCAGTCTGCGCTTTAGGTTCCACCTGGCCACCTTGGAGAAGGGGACTTGTCCTTAATGCCCATGTAATCTCAGGGAGAGACATGTGTCTCCACCAAAGCTCTTGGAAAGTCACAGTGACACCCTCCTACACATGAGTCTCTGCGGTGTTAGGAGAGCTCCTGTGGTTTCTCAGAAGGAGGCAGGCAGGGTTGGGAGCAGCACTGGGGAGAAAGGGGAGACATGGCTTTGGGCACATTTACTGGTTTGAAAAGAAAACTCTGACCCCACAGAAGGAACCCTGGACTCCTGCAATGAGTGCCTTTCCCTGCAGCACCCTCAGAGGTACCCCTTCTTTGTGTGGATAGCAGGGCGGCCCATGTACCCGCCTCCTTGTCTGTAAAACGTTGGCTTAAATGAGACGAAAGCTCTCTTCTAGTGTGAACTTTCTATGAAACTGTGAATGGTCTAAATTTATGATACCGTACTCAGGGAAAAGGGTTTCCATTTCGCTTGTGGAAGTCATTGTGGGAACGAAAAAGTCTGGGCAAACTGGCAAAAAGTGGCAGAAGTTAGACTGAAGAGAGCTCTCACCATGACTGGGTTGCAACCAGGGTGGGGATTCTGCAGATTTTCCCTAGTTTTGGTGACTGTGGGTTCTGGGTCACACTGCAATTTCTTTGCTATTTCTTTCACTTGGCTGAGGTGAAGTCCAAGGCCCTGAGATATCTGGGTATGGCCACTTGGACTCCATTCTGGTCTTGGAGGAGCCCCAGAGTCCCTAAGGCACTTTTGTATTTGGGTGAAGACATGAGGGCATGTCTCAGGGTTAACTAGAAGTGCAGGATCAGACCCCTCTGCCCTCCTTCTCCCTCAGGATCTGTTCACACCCTTTCCTCCCACTCCAAGTCTCAAACCTGCAGGGCGCCTCAGAACAGAGAGAAATGTCACAGAACCATCCGCTCCCCTGGGCAGCTGAGGGCTGGTCTGAGGACACTACGGGGGCCTGCACCCTGGGGCTAGTTTCTGAGACACTGAATTTTTGTCTGAATCTCACAGGGCTCTGAAATTCCCAACAGACCACAATACTCAGTCAATAAACAAAAGTGGTCAAAGTCCTTTTTTCTAGCCAATATAGACCCTTTGTGTTTTATCTACCTGAATTGCCCCCTATGGCATCCACTTTTCTCAACCTCCCAGCCCCACCATGGTTCCACAACCTGACTTCCTTTATCAAGAAGCTAAAATTACCACTTGAGCTTCTTCAGCTTTGCAATTTAGTTTACGACTTACCTGTAGTTTCCTTAATCATTTACTTCCTCTAGTTCCAGAGAACTGAAGTGTCCGACCTGGTTTTTAAGGATGACCCTTCCTCGCGGTTCCTGCTCTCCGGGGCCTGGATCTCAGGGTCTCTCCGCACCGGCTCCTTTACCTTGACCTACAAGCTGACCCAGGAACAGCCTCTCTGTCTTCTTTCTTGCCCACCAGATTTCCTGGACAAGCGCAGGCAGACCACCTCTGCCATCTCACCTGTGCCCACGGTCCAGCTCTTGTCCTCTGGAACCTGCCAGCAAGAGGCTGACACCACCTTGCCCTGCAGCACCCGCCATCCGATCACCCCTCTAGATATTCTCACCTCTGATGGGGTTGCCCTCCCCTGACTCCCCTCCTGTTTCTCTTCCTCTCTCTCCACCAGAAATGCAGGCATTCCTCAAGACTACATCATTCACCCTCTCGTCTCCTCTTCGTATTCTGTCACCTAGGGTACGTTGTCATTAGTGCAGGTCACCCAATCTAGTTCTCTAATCCCTACCTCTTTTCAGATTGATTTCCAGCACCTATTGACTGCTTCCCTCAAGTCCCTTTAGGTCCAAACCATGTCTATCACCCCCCACCCCCAAACCTCTTAGCCTGAAATCCCAGCTCTAGTAGAGGCACCACCACCATTTAGCTTTTGCAGGTTCTCCTTTAGATACTACTCTACCCAGCAGGCTAGTAAATTCACATGACCCTGGCACATTTTCTTACACATAAGACTACAGTTTCAGAACTAAAATTTAGGCTGAGTCAGAAAGCAGGTTTTGACATTCTTGGTCCATCCCTATATAAAACACCATATGGGTTAGGGGGCTGTGAAGAAAATAGCCTTTAGGTTCTCACAAATTAAATATCGCTTAAGCTGCCTGATTAAAACTTTTTCTTTTTTTTAAAAATATATCTTTATTGATTTCAGAGAGAGGAAAGGAGAGGGAGAGAGAGAGAGAAACATCAATGATGAGAGAGTCATTGATCGAGCCCGCAACTGGGCATGTGCCCTGACTGGGAATCGAACCCCGACCGCCTGGATCCTAGGTCGACGCTCAACCGCTGAGCCACGCCCGGCCGGGCAAAATAAAACTCTTAAGTTTGTGGTTTAGACACTTTCATTTCCATTTAGAACAAGTGTTGCAGGAACATAAACTCAGGGACCCAGAAAACATTTTAAGTGACACTGGAATGTGTTCACAATTTTGTGCTCGTTTCCCGAAAATATTTTCCTTTCTAACCCAAACTCAGTCTAGGTTTATGAATCAGGACTTCAGAGTCAGGTTTTCCTTTACTTGGGGGAAACGGGGGTGTCACTATAGACAATGTTTTCCTTCTTCCGATTTGTATTTCACAATTTGGAATCTGCTCACTTGAAAATTAGGCTCAATCTGTTACCATTTGCATAACATCAAAAGTCTAAATGATCTTTTCTAGACCTTAGGAAACCAAACGAAATGGCTCGCTGATGCCCCCCTCTGGCATGTGTCACTGTGCAAGGAACACAAAACGTTTTCTTTTAGGGGTCCCATCAGCCCGAAAGTCTTGTTGTCTCGACAAGAAGTGTGGGTGTTCTCCTGCATTCACACTCCTGCAGTGGGTGGCTGCAGTTTGTGTCAAAATCTGCAGGAAGCAAAAGTGGGCCAGGGCTGGGAACTCCAGGAAGGCAAAGAAACGTGCCCGGAAGTGAGACGTCTGACACGTGGGAAGGTGTGTGTATGTGGGGGACAGTAGGGCTGTCCTAGAGGGTGGTGACTGATGAAGGGGAGAATGGCCTGGTTGTTGCATGAAGGAAGAAAGTAAGAGCTCACCACTGGGAAGGGAGAGCTTGGCAGCTGGAGGGAACTGAAAAAGAGGCTGAAAGAAATCAGGAAAAACTTGATGGTGCCTCCCAGCTCTGCTACTGTTAGGCTATGTCCTATGGTCACACTACCTGTGCTGACCTCAATTTCTACCCTCGAAATTAAAGGCCTAAAGTGGAGGGTCACTAAGGTTCTTTTTGGCAGGACAAGGATCTCTGAAATGAATCATGTTAGGAGGAAATCCTGACGAGAAAACAACACTTTTTAATTCAGGCCTCACACTGTGACCCCTATAGTGGGGCTCTGCTTCGCATCCTCTGGGAGAGCAGGAGTGAGAAGTCTCGGCTTAGCGAGGATTTTGCCACTGGTTTGGCTTCACTTTGCTGGGTGCTATTTGAAGGCGGGAAGGAGCCCAGGAGATGGCGTATTTTGGGTCTAGTTATTCTTCCCTGAGGCCTTGGCATGGGCGGGGCAGAGGGGGGACTTACAGTTGCCTCAGAGGTCACATATGACCACGCGGTCAGCACACACTCAGGCTGTCTTGATCCTGCCCTTGGTCAGTGAATGCAGTTGAGGACCCTGGGACTCTCTGTTGATTTTCCCAGCCTGTGCCTGGGACCAACCGGGCTCCCAGAAAGTCACCTCAACCCCCATTCTGAGTAGCCGATGTCGCTGGCAAGCCTAAGAATGGGGCCTCACAGGCCAGTCCTACTTGCAGGAACAGAAGGGCTTCTCTCACTTCAAAAAAAGCACCCAACTCTTCTGAAGAAAGATGAGCAGTTAAGCAATTTTTTAAAGGGAGTGAGGTGACAAACAGTACAGCCTAGAACAAAGTTTTATTTAGTTAAGTCTAATAAAAAATACCAAAAAATTATGCACATTAAAAACTTTATTGTAAGTATTATACATGTCCAAATTTACATCAATTTGATACATTTCTGCTTATTTTGCACAACACAATTGCTGTACAATTTCCTTAAATCTTGAGTCACCTGCTTTAGATCTTTTTAGGCTCACCCACCTCGGCCTTCCCCACCTGTCTCCGTGACGGCATCCTCTGCAGTCGACTCTGCCTCGTGCCCAGATCGCAGTCAACCCCTGGGCCAGGAGAACCTGCCCATATTGCTCCAGCCTGCCCCTCTTCTCTTTGTTTTCTCTTTATGCCATTTCCACCCCAGCCTGGGTGGATAATTATGGATACTCTAAGCAAAGTTAACTCCAGATAAGTTTCATGGAGTATTCCAGAACCTAGAATCGGTAATTGACTATCATTACTTTTTAATGGAAGTGGGGAGGAGTTGAGAAAAATTCCCTGGACAGGAATGGGCTGGAACAGTGTAGGAATCAGTTCTGTTTCTCCCTCATCACCTGGGCCTGGCCTGTACTGTGGGCAGCAGACAGGTACTGCTCACCCCCTAGGAAGTGTGGCCAATGGACAGCCACTGGGGTTTGAAAACAAATTTGAGAAAAAAAATAGCGATGAAAAAAGGCCGTAAGGGATAACCTGACACGTCCTTTCTGAATAGCATTTCCCCTCCTCCTTTTACTGCATTTATGACGAGATATAATGTAGGATGATGCATTATAATAAAAATAATAATATCACAATAGCAGTAATCCCCCATCTGGAGTGCTATTCAACTGCTTGCAGATAGCTGCAATTTTAATGCATTTTAAACACATTAGGAATGAGTGATGAGTCTCCAAACTAAGAAAAACACCCAATAAAAAAATAAAGATAGAAAATACATGCTAATTGACTGGCAAACTTATTTTAGAGTATCGAAACTTATTTTCGATACTTAAACAGTAACGATCTTGGAATTAGGGAGGGAGCAGTGGGATCCACCCTTTGCCCAAGAGCCATGGAGAACATCAGCCGGAGCGCAGGGTCCTCGCGCTGATGCTGTAGCAGGACGGAGCCCACTGTGGTCAGTGGCTCGCCAGTCCCAGTGTTGTCTGCGGGACCGTCAGTGCTGCAACAGGAAGTTGGTAGCCACATTAAGGTCATTATTTGAAGCTCTCAGGGCTTCCAAAGCATCACCTCTGGAAAATCCCATCTCCATGAGCCGGGCAACCTGAACAGAAACAAAACGAGAAACCTGATGAGGCTGCCGGCACTCCCACTGATCCACCAGCCCCTGAATATTCTCCATGTGAAGGACAGGCTGACTGCCGCCCCCTGCAAAAAACAAAACCAAACGGAAAAAACCAACTAATTTTCATTTCAGTGTGAAATCTGATGTTCAAAACATTACAATAGGCACAACATTTTAAAGTGCTTACTACACAGAGCCAACAGATAGGCACCATCTCATTCAGTCTTCCTTTTAGAGATGAAGGATGGGTTGCCCAAGGTCCAGTGACTCGCAAGAGTGAGCAGGGGGTGGCCGGGCTCGTGGGGCTGGAGAACACGTCTGAGGAAGCAGCCGCATGCTCACCTGCCTCACACTCTTTCAGTACCTGATCCGATTCCTGAGGATGAACTGATCCAGGTGCACTTCCTTACGCATCTGGACAACTGTTTAACTGAAGATTTATTCCTGATGCTGGCAGGCACCGACCACAAAATGCCCTTCAGTTCTTGGCGCCACAGCCGGAGCACGCCCGTGGGTGCCCACACTACTTCAGTGTTTCACGGTAGTCACACTGGCTGCTAAGTCCCGGCTGGGCTCTAGGGCAGCAGCAGCCATGTGTGAAGTGGGGCGATGCAGGGGCAGAGCCTCGAGAGGAGGTAAAGCCACAAGGGTAGGGAGGACGAGGCTTGCATTTTTTTGACCACAAATCCTGACTCTGTGAATACAGAGGTTTCCTGTGCTTTTATATACAGGCAGTCTCCAATGTCAAAAGTGGCTGAGATGCTAAAGCTTATTCGTAACCTATTTTCTCATTTAAAAATGTATGGTAAAAATATACTACATTTGCAGTAACGGTGGAAAAATGGTACTCTTATGAAAGTTGAGATTTTCACCAATGTGTTGGTTAAAGAGGCTTCCATGGGCTGATTGAGAATTTAGTCACCATTTGTAATCTGTCCTGTAGAAAACTATGTGCTGGGTGCTGCCCCGTGGAAAGAGAATGCCTGATACTGCCCCCCTTCCCTCTCCTTCCCCTTCTTGGGGGAGTGAAGGTGTGTGTGGGAGTGTGGGGTGGGTTGGGGGGTGGCTGGAGGAGAGGGCAGGGTGTGGGAGGGGCCTAAGTGGTGCGAGGAGAGGAGGAAGGTGCAGAGCCCAGTGGGCAGCTGGCAGGGGAGGGCATGTGAGCCTGCGTGCGTGCGTGCGTGCGTGTGTGTGTGTGTGTGTGTGTAACTTCTTGGGGACCACCCAGGTCCAGGCCCCTGGACCCACATTCCTCAAGAAGCCTTAGGGAAAGGCCAACCCAGTTGGGAGGGCATACAGGGGATGCCTCTCAGAAGCTGGAGTTCTAGCTGGTGTTTTTTAAAATGAGACTCTGGCCCCTCACTGGTGAGTCGTGAAGACCGGGGTAAAACTGGTTAAAAGTTGCATGCAGTGAGGGTCTTCCTTCCATAAGTTTCATTTCGGCTCTTTATTCACCCCGCCCCCCCCACACACATAAGCAGCATGCAGCATTTCCCACTGTGGGCCGTGCTCAGGAGCCTTTCACAGCTGTTTTCTGAAGGCCGGTGTCTGCAGGCCACATCCAGCTCAGCTCCCCAGGTCCACCAATAGTGTGGACAGGACAGAATGGCAGGGATCCCCTAATTTCACTTCCCACTCAAGGAAAGAAGCTCCTCCCCCAGAGTATCAGGAACATTTTTCACTCACTGGCCTGGATGTGGAGTTTCTCCCCAAACAGAGCAGAATCTGCTGCTCACTAGTTGCCATCAGTGGGATGGCAAAAATCCTAAATTTTCCCTTTGAAGTAACAGAAAGCAGCCCTATTTCCTTCTCTGTGGGCAGCACTTTGAGTGTCTGAAGGCTGCCCTCCCCCTCCCCTCAGCCCCTGCACCTCCCTAGGCCAGCACCCACTCCTGGTCTGCCCCGGGCCATGCAGCACTGTCTCCCACCTTCACTGGAGGGTCTTCCCAGTGCCTGTGGCCTGTTGACTTCTCTTCATCCATGTCTCCCAGACTGGGAGGAACCCCAGAGGAGAAGTCTCATGGCCCCATTGTCCGCTGTCCTGTCCTCCTTATGGCTGTGACTGTTACCCGTATTTATAGGGTTGGCTGCTTCTCCCTACCACTGTACTTATAAGCCTTCTTAGAAGAGCCCTGGCTGCTTCTGTTCTTTCCTGTGTTTCAGCATCCAGCACTTCCCAGCCCAGCCCTCCCCTTCAATACTTGCCCATTTATGCCATCTCAGGATGCGGTACCCAAAACTGAGTACAGTACCGTTGGCAAAAGGCAGCTGACTGCTGTCTTCCTGTGATCACAACCTTGTTACAGTAGAGGAATGCTTCAGCAGTGTGCATACACGTGTGTATTTGTGTGTACACATGCCCCTTTGTGTGTAGCTACATCATATTGTGGTGGCCAGTTAAGTTGGGGCCTGCTAAAAACCCTCAGGTGTTTTCACATAAAATGTTCAAGCCAGGCTTCTCAAACCCTACCCTATAAGTTTATCCTTGATCTTCCAGGTTTAGGACTGTACACACTGCTGTTACTGAACATTCAGTAGCTAACTCAAACTACTTTCAGTTTAAATTCTGTGCCTACCATTTTAATCAGGCCCCTCAAGCTGTATCATCCCCAAATTTGATGAACAAACCTCTACAATGCCATTCAAGTTATAGTTGATGAAAATGTCAAGCAGGTAAGATCAAAGATAGAGCCCAGAACTCACTAGAGAACCCCCTTTCCATCAGAGGGGCTAATCAACATCTTGGTGGAGATTTTCAACCAGTTCCGATCCCACTTCATATTACTATCCATTGTGCACGTCACCAACATCTCTCTTAAGGTGAGTAGATATTGTCAAATGTCTTGGTGACATCCTGTGTCAACAGGATCAGTTTGGTGCCTTCAGACCACAACACTCTCTCTTAACGCTCACAAGTTCCCGGTTTGATCATCTATTTTAGGCTTCTGCCAGACATGAAACATCATTTTGCCATTCAATTCTCAGAACCCACACTTTTCCCTTTCCTTGGGGGCATTTCAGATGGAGTATTACCCACCTCACTTTCTCCACCCTGATCAGGAATTGTGTTGAATGCATGTCACTGGGAAGAAACCACCTCACTGATTTAGGCACTCTTACTAGGTTATATCCACTCCTGGATTGTAATAACCTTGTATGATATTTATTCCAATTGCTTTGGTTGAGGACTATCTTTAGTGGAGTCAACGAAGCCCTGTGAGGAGGTGGGCTGCTCCACCCGCCCTCTCTCTGTTGCCCACAAACACCACACCAGGCAAGACTTGGCTATTCTTAATGACTTTGAACAGTGTGGCAAACTCTATATTCTCACCGTTTTGTCACCTTTAGTACTAAGGATGGGCTGTTTCTTTGCACCTAGCTAGCAGGAACAAATCTATTTTTTTGGTAAATCATGATTTAAAACTGGCAGCTAATCCAGAAGCTGCTGCTGCTGGGCTGACCACACAGCCACAAGGGCCCAGGACTTGGGTACTGGCCCTTGGGTCTGGGCTGGTGAGGTGTGTCCTATGGCGGGTGAGTGATGGGCAGTGTGAGGAGATAACTTTCTCTGCTTGTGAGGCTTCTCCTAAGCTCATTCTTTCTCTCACACTAACAACCACATGTGCAACATCGCTGGCTTGGACACCTGAGCCAGGCTCTTCACAGGTCTTTCAAACACTTTCAGAGTCTTTGCTGTTAGGAGCTTGCAGAGGGGGCTGCTTGCTCTGAAGGCTGGCACTCACACCCTTTAACCAAAGCTGGCTTCGGAGCCTTCTGAGTTCTCTAGGCGTGAGAAGAGAGTGTGGTTAGAAAATTTTATTGCTGATCCTGTGACCAGATGAAGAAACTTATGAAGTAGAAATAGTGTTAACATGGTTTTTCTTTTCAAACACTGAACAATTACACTAAGAAAGTTTTTCCTAGTATCCAAAGCTGTAAACATCCACGGAAAAATGAAATTGCACATTTGGGCTTGGGGATGGGGATAATAATTAGCCAGAAAAAGAGAAGTAACAAAAGAGCGATTCCGAGGGTGTTTTCTAACTGCTCCAGCCTGCAGGGCCGTGCATTCTGCTGCCGCCCTTCTTTGGGTGGTTCAACGGTTCACAGAGCAAATGACGAGGACCGGGGCATAACCCAGCAGCACAGAACGGCACCTGCAGCTCTCTTGGGTGGATACTAACATTACTGTTGCGGAGTTCAAGTTTATCTATGCTGAGAGGCTCATCTTGCCCAATCCTTGTGCAATTCGTTACTGTCTCTGAGAAATGCTTAGCACGAGTTCCTGTACTCACACAGCAGAAAGAGAACATCAAGGCCCATGCAGACCTGTGGTCAGGTAGGCAAAATATAGACAAGATTCCAGAAGTTTACAGTTCCTTAACATAAAAACACAGGGTAGACTGGCAGCTGTTTAGAGCTGACCCAAGTGTGAGAGGATCATCCCAGCCACCGCTTTTGGCAGGTGGGGACCCAGTCAGTGGCAGAGGGAGCCCAAGCTCTGAGTCAGGCTCCAGGTGGCCTTGTATTCACTGTGTGACCCCAGTAGGTATTTGTAGATATTCAGTTTACCTCCCTCCCCACCCAAAGCATATATATTATTAAATATGTTAAATCACAGTGAAAACCTAATCTGTTTTTTCTGCAGGTTGTTTCCTGTCATCTTAGTTCTGCTATTGTAATGAGAACCATCTGCTACTTACCTGATCAGATCTAACATCCAAGGGAAGAGAAAGTTTCAATGTAAAATCTCTTGATATTATTTGACCAGAAGATAAAAATACATCCTGATGAGTTTAAATAAAGCTGTGAAAGTATAGGAATGTCATTAATTCAAAGAATATCTACAGACTATTTCTGCTGCTTTAAGACTTGCGCTAAGTAACCGCAGTTGGTTGGGTTTAGTGACTTTCAGGCTGTTTCTCTGGCAGAGCGTGAGCTCAGTAAGGGCTGGTACCACACTTGCCTGGTTTCCCACCCAACAGAGTGGCACAGAGAAGGTGCTTGGCCATCGGTCAGAGAAGGAGTGTATGTTTAGTGATGTAAGTTCTTTAAGGAACTGACAGTTGTTGGGGGAAGATGACCAATAAATGTCTTGGGGAAAAATGAGAAAGCTAGTAAAACACTTAGAGTTCTGGAGAAGACGGGGAGATAGGGACACTTTCTGATTTAAGCAAGTCAAGAGCAAGGCGAACGCACATCTCCATCCGCACTGACTGGCGGGGTTTGCAGAAGTCTTGTACATAAGCCCTGGAAGCTGGTTTTCTTTTTTTTGTAATGCAAGTGCCTGACTTATGCTTTGTGTGCCCAGGCATCTACTTCATTGATGGCTATCTGGAATAACCGCACTGCCGGCCACATGACTAGATAAAGAGCCAGGCTGCCTGCCCCCAACGAAGCTCCTTTGTTTCAGAGATCTTGGTTGATTTCAATTATTGACCATTTGGGCCACTTGTTTTTTCTCTCCCACACTATTTAAATTCCCACTCTTATGTCTTAAATTCACCAATAAAGAGTGAGCCTGTAAAGCCCTAGGCCCCCACCCTTGACTACAATAAAAACAGAACCCCAGGGCCCATGAGAGCCCTTCTTTCCTTCAAACCCCCCCCCCCCCCCCGCCTCCCCAGAGGCCTCTTGCTCTCTACTGTGGACCTGGTTGGGTGGCCCAAGGTGTGCTGTGTAATTTCCGGGTCTTGGAAGTAATAAGCTTTTATTTTTTCAAAGTTTCCTGACAATTATCGCTGAGATGAGACCAGCACAGAACAAGTCTGTTTGGAAAACCTTAAAAATGCCCCACAGGAATTTTCTAAAAAGCATGTCTGTCCACATTCCTTCTCTTTCAGAGCACAGCAAGCATCTTCCTCTTTTGCTTGTGCCTCACAGAAAGTTTCTCTCTAAACATTCTCACCACAAAACAGCAGAATAGAGTTCATCTTGGTTTCTAGTCTAAAAACCTAAATGACCCTGTTCTCTAACTGCTTTTAGAAACCAGGTATAGTTGGGTTAATAGCCAAAAAGAGTGTTAATGCTTTTCCTGTCTTCCACATCAACTTATTTCCCCGAGTAACATCCCCAATGCCTGTTTCTCTCACTGAAAACTTGACTTCTTGGAGGCAAGGATCAGAGCTAATTAGACTGAAGAGGTAGTAAGGAGAGGCTGGTACTGAGATTGATTCCAGCTTAGCCTTATCACTGGGATGGAAACACATCAGTGGAAGCTCCCTCCTAGTGACCTTGACTCTATCAGCTGCTCTCACTGAGGAACCCCCAGCAGTTCCTGAGGCCCCGGTGCCATAGCCCCCAGTCCAAGGCGTGGGAACCTGGACTGGAATGAGTAGGCACACACGGTAGGAGAGCACTGTCACTGTCATCTGACACTGTTCCAAAGAACAAGGTGGGATATATTCTTCCTATAATATGCTTTTTGAAAAGAGACCACGCTCAATGAGAAAAGAAACCTATAGAGCTGGAGATAAATCCGTATTAGTTTTTGTTTCCTTTTTTTTTTTTTTTTTTTAAAAGAAGAACATCCTCTGTGACTGGGACATGTATTTCTTACCATCTCAAGACGATTCCCACTTTGACATCCTATTTGCAAATCAACTCCTCTTTGAGACAAGTGAAACCAAACAGTCATTCCAGTGAGATTCACAGCAATTCCTCTCAGTGAAATACTCCTCTGCTTGTTTTGTTCAAACAAGACTGTGGTTTTTTTTAACTTCCCTTTAGCTAAGGGAGTGAAAAACAAATGTTTTCTTTGGTTCTTACTTCCCAAATTTTGACTCTTGCAGAAAGTGAAGCCCACCTGGAAGGTGGCCCCAACCCAACCCCATGCTGGGTTGCCCATTTGTGGCAGGCACCTCCTCGGGGACACCTTCGCACGGTGCCAGGGGGAGCTACGGGAGATGTGGCTCGCCCTTCCCTCCCCTCCAATGAACTATTATTGTTACCTATCAGGGCTCACCTCCTCTCCTGCGACACCACTGACCCAAGCTCACTGTTAGATCTCTGCAGGTCAGTGCAGCTCTTCCCCATCACCTGACCACTCCTCCTGAGAACTGCTGAGCCCCTGTGATCGCACCTGTCAGCTGAGCCCACTGTTTCTGCTTTATGTTCCTGCCCGGCTACAGGCTGCTGTGGCCCCTTATCTTTGCACTCTCCTGCCTGTCTCAGGGCTTGGTACTGAGAAGGCCCTTGCAGCAGGCTAGATGAGCGCCCTTGCTTATATCTGTCAGAGTGCCCAGCAGAGTTAGGCACCCCAAAAGTTGGTTAATTATTTGATTGCCACCCAGTGTTCTATTCTAGGACATTGAAACTTTGGTATTTTCTTAGTAAACAACACTTTCAGCCTACTAGCATTAGGGATGGAGAGGTCTGACACAGCACCCTTCTCTAACACATTTTTAAGTCCACTGACCACACCTTCACGCTCAGCCCTGCTCTATCTGCTGCTGGGCACCGTCTATGCATCAGGCTCTGTGCTGGGTGGGACATAAGAAATGGTGTCAGCCCTCATGGAGCTCACATTTATCAGGGAAAACACACAATCTGCCAGTCACCAGACCAATACCCAACTCACTGCAGTTGTAAGTATCAGAGCAGGAGCATAAAGCACACCTCAAAACAAACACGCATTAGCGAGGAGGCTGCTTGTACAAGGTATTCTGGAGTTTAGTGGGTTCTGTGGAGACAGTGGGAACAGGACCTCATTGAGATTTAGATTCACACTAAATATATTTTGCTGTTCATTAGCTAAGATCAAAAGTGTCTTATGTGCTTTAAAGCCATTCTCTCTCACTTAAGCCAATGTACATTTCAGAGGACACAAATGGGATCCGCATGATGGGTCTCATGGATTATAAGCGTACTCGGTGGTAACAAGTCTCATCTGGGTGAGAGTTTCATAAGCGCCCACACTGTAAGGTGTTTCCTGGGCAGGGGAGGAAGAAATTACATACATGGTGATGCTTATACTATGCCCCATCTTCCACGGCTAGTTCACCCTCCAGGGAAACTTGATGATGTAATTCTCTGCTTAAAACCCTGCCTAGCATATAAAGCAGAAGTCCACACACCACCTGTCCTGCCCCTTCCCTAGGCGGTGCCTCTGTCCCCCTAGTCACTCTCCATTAACCCTCACCACCTGTGCTGCCCCAAACTGGATGCACCTGTCAGCAAACCACATCTTTACAAATGCCACTGCCCCCAACCCTCCCAGCACCTGCCATCCCCTCTCAGTTTCAATAGCACTGAGCACTCCACGTAGCTGACCAGCGTTGTCTCTGTGCCTGGCTCCGTGTACTGGGCTCTGCACCACTTGAAGGCAGAAAACTTGCCTTACTTATCTCTGTATTTCAGGAACCTAGCCCAGTGGCTGGCCACTGAAGAGCAGACAGTGGTACTGCGGGCTAACTAAAAGGCAGGGCAGACATGAATGGAAGAGAGAAAGTCACATTTTGTAACAGGACATGTTTATCTTCCTTTCGTTAAGTTCTCAGCTTTGGCTTAGTCTTAAGTTCCTTGTCTGATTTTACCTCGGTGTCCCATTAAGCATAAACTGAAAGGTCATCTTCTAAGCTTGGGCAGGGGAGAAAGCTTGGGCAGGAGTTGAGAGAGACCAACTTGGTCTGTTTTTTTCTCCTTTGATTAAAAAAAAAAAAAAGTGAAGGCAGTATGACAAAATTTCATTATTTGTTAATTTTGAATATGGGTATAGTAGAAAAATCTCTCATTAGAAAAAGGAAAGGGGAAATATGTGTGTATGTATACACACACACATACACACATACACATACTTTTAAGATAGTAGACATTTGATTATTAAAAAGACTTTATTGGGTGGCACCTGAATTTGGCATATTCTTAAAAGGGGGTGGAACAGCATCTGCAAGGGGTGACGAGCAGGCAAAGGGGCTGGGGTCTGCTCACTGAAAAATAGTAGGAGTGGACTGTGAAGAACTAAAAATCCAGACACTGAACAATAGCAAAAGGACAAAAAGTGACAAAAAATTTCTGTGGCTGTATATTAGGCTATTACTAGATTTAATAAGGGATGCACATTCTTTCTTAGAATAGTCTTCGTTTGAAAAACAGATGAACTACCTTTCCCATCTTACACATCTCACTAAAATTCCTGAAGTATTTATTTACATCATAAAAATATCAAATAATCATTTCTATTTTTCTTGGTTTAGAAAATTACCAAATTTCTTAATGCATTAAAATTGCATGACTCTGATATTAAAGTAAACATAGCACATTTAATTGAAAAATTAAGCATAAGTATGTTTTGTTAATTCAAGCTATCTTAATGTTACCAACAAATATTATTTTAGATAAAGTCTAGCCTCAACAAACTAACTGAGATTACATTAACTATACATTTCTAAATGTTGATTATAAATGTCTTAAGGGCAAAACCAACATCTTTTATCTTTTACAGTCTCTCTGGCACCTGTTACAAGAACTACCAAGAGTCTACAGAATAAATGCCTGGGAGGACTGTGTCTTCAGCAATGACGGTCTATAATGGCCATTTCAGGATAGTCAAGAAACACAAAAAACAAGATTTAGAAAGTCAATGAATAAGGAAGCATATGCTAAAAACAACCTTTCATGTAGTTACATTTTTTCTTAGGAAGAAGCAAATGGTGTTTTAAACTGATACTGACAACAGGTTAACCTCGCTGTTGTCATTCTGGGAGGGATCAAGGAAAATGATTCATTAAAGAACCTTAAAGACTTCAGTTCCACACAGTCTCCTGTTATCACTTTTTGACACTTTTTTTTACAAAGTGACAAAATTAAGAACTGTTTCACCTTTAAATACCTCATATCGTTAACGGCTGCCTTGCGAAGAATGGAACTTGAGGTTCTATGAAGTAAACAGTAATAGACTAGAACTCCACTTCTTTTTACTTGAATTTGAGGACATTAGCCTACTTTTTAATCTGTCACCATAAATATCTTACAAATGCTGAGTTATTGGGCTTTATTTTCTTATTGGGTGGATATAATTTTTCTAGAAACTGTCTAATGGAGGTAGGAGAGAACTATGAACTATGGCTCCTTAATCCACTTCTCAATCCCAAAGAGCTGCCGAAATGATCAGCTGGAACTGAGAAGCTGCAAGGGGGAGGGGCTGGAATGGTTTATAAGGCAGTCAATTGTTTTCTTTCAGAAGCATTTGTGGTGGCCTAATCCAGAGTAGCAGTGAGAGCCCTGCCCAGGAGCCCCACCTGAGTTCCAGAAAAAGTCAGGACACAGCTTTGCCACAGAGACTTGGGGAGGAATGGCATTTTACTCTGGGGATAGGAATGGAGGAGGTGATGACATGGATGGTGTGACCAGCGATAAATGCTGACCTTGATTTGCTTTCATAAGATAGCATCATATAAACAGCAAGTGCTGGTGAGGGTGTGGAGAAAAGGAAATCCTCATGCACTGTTGGTGGGAATATAGACTGGTGCAGCTACTGTGGAAAGCAGTATGCAGTTTCCTCAAAAAATTAAAAATGGAACTGCCTTATGACCCAGTGATCCCACTTCTGGGAATGTATCTTAAGAAACCCAAAACACCAATGAGGAAGAATATATGCACCCTATGTTCATAGCAGTGTTATTTATAATAGCCAAGATCTTACTCTTTGTGACAGCATGGATGGAACTGGAGAGTATTATCCTAAGTGAAATAAGCCAGTCAGAGAAAGACAAATACCATATGATCTCACTAATATGTGGAATCTAATAAAAAAATAAACTGATGAACAAAATGGAACCAGAAGCATGGATACATGAAAGAGACTGGTGGGTGCCAGAGGGAAGAGGGAAGAGGGGAGAGGGGAGAGGGGAGAGGGGAGAGGGGAGAGGGGAGAGGGGGGTGGGGCGTGACAAGATAAAGAAGGTGAAGAGATTAGCTAAAGAACATACATGCATACCCCATGGACACAGACATAAGTGTGGTGAAGGCCAAGGGAGGGGGAGGTGGGAGTGGGTGGAGATGGGCAAAGAGGGGGAGAACGGGGGATATCTGTGATAGTGTCAACATTAATTTTTTTTTTTTTTAAAAAGAGAAAGCATTGTATGTGGAAGGAAATGTACAAGTGTTATTATTGTAATGCTCTAAACTTACATTTTTATAGATTAAAAAAAACAAACCTCTAATTTGAAATAATTTCAAACTTACAGAAAATTTTCAATAATAGGGCCGAAAACCCAATTACTCTTCATCCAGACTTAGGAAGTTATTTTGCCACTGTTATTTTCTCTCTGTCTCTACACATATGGTCACACTTGTGTTTCCTGAGCCATCTGAGACTAAGTTGCACATATCATGTCCCTTGACCCCTTAGTACTTCAGTGTGTATTTTATTTTCTAAGAACAAGAATATTCTTTTTCCTAACCACAGCCAGTATATATACCAAATTCTAGAAATTTAACATTAATAGAAAACTGTTAACTAATCTACAGTCCAATTTCATCAGCTGACTCTAGAGTGTCCTTTCATCTCCCACCCCCAACCCCTAATTTTCCAGCACAAAATCCATTCAGGATCATGTATGACATTTAGTTAGCATGCCTCTCTGGTCTCCTTCAATCTGTAACAGTTTGTGGCATTGGTATTGCTGAAGAACACAGGCCAGCATTTATGGAATGTCTCTTAGACTGGGACATTGCTTTTCCTTTATGAACACAGTTACGAATTTTTTATTGCAACACACGACTGATGTATCCTTTCCAGGGCATGCCCACAAAATGCTCTTTGTTCCCTTATTGGTAATGTTAATTCTGATAAGGTAGTTAAGCTGGTGTCCCATTTCTTCACTGCATAGTTACTATTTTCTTTTGTAATTAATAAGTAACTTGTGGGGAGAGATTTGAGATTATATAAGTAGCCTGTTCTTACATTGATGATTATTCCTTGAATAGACTTTAATTCTGATAGTTACAAAACTGTGATTTTCCAATAGCATTATTCTTTCTATATTTATTACTTTACATTCTACTGAAAGGAAAAGCATTTTCCTAACCCTTGCAGATGTATGTATTTATATAAATATTTATCTATTAATATCAGTATGAACTCATGGACCCCCCCGCCCCACCTGAGAATGGATTATATTATAGTGCTATCCTTATCTATTGTGATGCTCAAACCTGATGTCTCAGGTTTGACCAGTGGGACCCCCTTAGGCTGGCTCCAGTATTGTTGTGGCATGGCCCTCAGTTATGGAGCACTTCCTTAGTTCTATGCGTAAGGTGGTCTAGGTCATCTTGCACCTTCCTTACTCTGGGCCTGGACCCACAATTTCTCTAATGAGGCTGGGTGCCATTTGTGGGCAGAAGGATTTAGAAACCAGATCTGGGCACTGAGTGTGCTCAATGCTCCTGGGATGCCACTGCTTCTGATTCCTTTAGCTGACAGCGCTAAGATACATGTACATATGCTGATATCTCTAATTCCAATCCAGCCCACAGGGTTCTTTGTTGTCTTCCCCTGCTCTGTTGTTTATTTTTCTTCTTCAACAGTAAGATCAACTTACTTCCTCATTTGCTCAAATCCACAACACTTACAACATAATTTCAGAATTGCTGTACATATGCCACTATGAAAAATAAATCTATGAAGAATTTAAGATTTCTTTGTAGTTTTTTTTTTGTTTTAGATAGAGGACATATTACATTCAAAAGTTACTGAAATTAATTTTCCCTCCCTCCCCTGTGATTACATTATTCAAAATACAGTGGATTCATTTGTTTCTTTTTAGTTTTACTGTTGTCCCTATCAACTTGCATTTTGAATATGTAAAATATTAACGATTTCTAAAATCAAAACCATACAAAAGGGATTCTCAGAAAAGCACCACTCCCTCCCCATCCATCGCCTTCTTCTCTCCTTTCCCTTGTAGGGAACCAACTACAATAGTTTCTTGTATATATGAAGCATTATAGATTTTAAAATAAATGACTATAATGTACTTGTTTTTAAATCATGTCTTCCTCAAACTCATAAGACCCACAATAGCCAATAAAGGCCCAAAGTGTCTATCATTGCTACAGGTGGCAGTTTAACGGCTATCAAAAATCTCTGTATTTAGATGCTCAGTTTCTTTCGAGTTTTATTCACCAAAACTGCCTGAAGTTTGAAGCATTAGTTTGGGATAAGTACCAGGTGTTACTGATTACCTGTTCCTCAGAAACCTCTAGAGGAGGGGATGCTTGTTGTTCAGATCGCCGACCATCCTGATAGTTTATATTTTGTCGCTGGCGTAACGGAGGGAAAAGACGATTCCAGTTGATCATCCCTCCCTAAAAACAGACCAATATACAATGATCAGACACAGAAGGAGCAAAATTGTCATAATGCTTGGCAGAGCTTTCTCTTGCAATGCTGTCACATCTATAGACCGAGAAATAAAGTCATACTGATCTGCTGTATGCAAGCAATCCAAACCCGAAAGTATTGCACCACCCTTCAATCAATAGGATAAAATTGGTAGAATGCAGTGGGGACACAGAGAGAAAAGAAGGTAACGAGTCCTGCCAAAGTTATTTGTGCAATCTGTCTCTGAAAGGCAGAGAAGTTCCTAACTTCAGCCCCACTGTGTCCCTTCTGACTCTGTCCCATCTGCTGTCCCACCTCTGCTGACTCCGAGGACTTCAGGGACTTTCCAGGTGTGACAGAAAAGAAGGTATATTCACTGCAGGCAACCAGAAACCTGGGACTTCCTTCAGCAGATCTTGAAAATGCTCCTCTTCCCTCTATTTCTCTTTCAGCTCCTTTTCCTTTTATTTAAGTGCATTCTGAGCATGCTCAATGGAGGGAGACTTCAGGTGGAGATAAAACCTAGGTGGAAGGACAGGCTAGAGAATGTGAAGGTAACCCTTACACATGCGGATAAGAGGTTCAGAAGTAAGGATCAGAGCTGTCCTTCTGAGTGCCTCTATGGATAAGTTAAGATAGATGGCAATGTCACTTCTTGCTATCAATGAAAAGAAAACCACTGTGTGAAGAAAAATATGCACTACATGATGCTTTTTAAAAATCCGTATTTTAAGCTAAATGCCAATATTTTAATTTATCGATTTAAATATCTAGTTCTAGATTTAGGAAAAATTACAGACTAAGACAACCTGAAATTTTTCCTACTATAAATGCCTAACAAGGCTAGGTGAAATAAATATTTCATATGTATAGCTGAACATAAAATGAAGAAATGGAGGCCTGAGGGTGCCAGAAACAAGCTCTGGAAAACTGCAACAGGAGGCAAGCAAGTTACCAAGGACAGGGGTGAAAGAGTGAGCACATCCTGCTTACAACAGAACCTCCTGGGTTGTACCACCTATTTGGGTCTGAAGAGTTAGTGACTCTGAGCTCACTATCTACTTACAGGCACGACCCTCAAATGGCACCACCCTCAGTGAAAGAGAAGATGAGAAAAAACAAACGAAAAGGCTTATCCTCCTTAGGGAGAGAGTAGGAATCATGGCCTGCCTGAGGCTTGAGAAATTTGGGGTTCAAGTTATACTACACATGTGCTCTAAGAACCCATAAAAATTGGTTCTGGGACGAAGATGGATATAAGTAAGAAGCCGACCAGAAGCAAATATAAAATTACTGTGGAGAGACATTCTCTTACTCTGGGATTACATGTGATTTACAGATAAACTCCAGTGAGGAAAGACTCAGAATCCAAAACCCATGAGGAAAGAAAACATCACAAGCAAGAGTCAGTGTGTATAATAAATAGGAGGGTTAGATCCCTAAGAACCTAAACTTGGGACAATCTGAAAACAACTATAAAATCAGAAGTTTAAAAGTGACTAAGATACAGAGGATGACTTAAAAAAATACATTATAAAATTTTTTTGAAAAAATTAGGGAAATTAAAAATAAAGATGTTATGCAAAAATTTCTGGAAAAATATTTGCAGAAATAAATTCAAATATATTAGTGATCACAATAAATATACATGGACAAACTCACCAACTCAAAGGCTGAGATTCTCAATTTTGAAATCTCTCCTACCCTCCCCCCATACCCAACAGTAGACAAACCTAAATTACAAAGACATAGACAAGATGATGTAAAGAGATGGAAAAAGAAATATCAGAAAAGTGCTAAACAAAGAAAACTGATGTCTCTATATTTATGTAAAATAAATAGACCTCAAGGGCAAAAAAGGCATTACTAGGGATAAAATCAGTAGAATACATTGATATTTATCTAGAATGCAAAAGCATCAAAATATAGAAAGCCAAAATTAATAGAACTACAAGAGAATTGGAAACTTCCAGACATATATTTAATTTTAGCATATCTGGATAGATGAAGCTGACAAAAATAATAATATAGATCATAAATAATAAGTTTGTTTAAATGGATGTATATAGCCTGCACTCAATATTTAGAGAATATACATTCTTTTCCATCATACACAAAATATTTATAAAAAGTGACTGTACTAAGTCTTATATGAAATACCAAAACATAAATATCAGATTGTATTTTCCAACCACAATGCAATTAAATTAGAAATCACTATCAAAACTATAATATACAAAGTAAAAAGTCACACAACTGGAAATAAAAAATGGAAAGAATGTCCCATGTGCACTTGAGGAGAATTTATATTCTGCAGCTTTGGGGTGAAATGTTCTGTAAATGTCAATTAAATCTATCTGATCTAGTGTGTCATTTAGAGTCACTGTTTCCTTGTTGATTTTTTGTCTGGAAGATCCATCCAGTAAAGTCAATGAGGTGTTCAAGTGCCCTACTGACTGTATTGCTGTCAATCTCTCCTTTAAAGTCCTCCAGAAGTGTTGTTGGTTTTTTTTTTCCAGCCTGTAGACAGCATATATTTGGGTCATGTTTTCTTATCCATTCAGCTACCCTATGTCTATTTACTGGAACATTTAATCTATTTACATTTAAGGTTATTATTGACGGGTACTTATCTATTGCCATTTTATTTCTTTATGCCTATGTTTCTCTTTTCCTCTATTTCAACTTCTTATTATAGCAATCCCTTTAACATTTCCTGCAATGCTGATTTAACGGTGATAAACTCCTTTAGCCTTTTTTTGGTCTGGGGAAGCTATTTCACCATCTATTTTGAATGATAGCCTTGCTGGATAGAGTAGTCTTGGTTTTAGATCCTTGCTTTTCATTACATTGAATACTTCATGCCATTTCCTTCTGGCCTGTAGAGTTTCTGATGAGAAGTCAGCTGACAGCCTTATGGGAGCTCCTTTGTAGGTAACAAATTGCTTTTCTCTTGCTGCCTTTAATATTCTCTTTATGTCTTGAATTTCTGGCATTTTAATTATGATGTGTCTGGGCGTGGGCCTCTTTGAGTTCTTCTTGTTTGGGACTGTCTGTGCCTCCTGAACTTGTGTGACTTTTTCCTTGACCAGGTTCGGGAAGTTTTCTGCCATTATTTCTTCAAACAAGTTCTCTAACCCTTGCATACTTTCTACATCTTCTAGCACTCCTATGATGTGAATATTGTTATATTTCATGTTGTCCCACAGCTCCCTCAGACTGTCCTCCTGTTTTTAAATTGTTTTTTCTTTTCAGTTCTCTGAGTGATTTTTTTTTTCTATACTGTATTCTAATTCACTAATCTGATCTTCAGCTTCCTGTAATCTGCTGCTCATTCCTTCCAATGCTTTTTGGCCTGGACCAAAATGTCCAGATACATACCCGGATACATACACATCTAGTAAGATGCAAACATGCATAGGCATTAGAAATGACACACCAGCTACAGGACAGTGGGAAGGGGCACGAACCTTTGAATCTGTAATATTTTGTTTCTTCAAAGGGAGTGAGAGTGAAAGAGTAGGCAAAACCAAACCAACCCCCAATTTCTCTACTACTGTGATAGTAAAAAGGTGCTTAAAAAGCAGAAAGTTACAGGAGCTCTAGGTTCTAGGATGTTTTGACACTAATCTGCTCTTTAGGGTTAGATGTGAGGCTCTACAAACAGGAAACGCTTCCTTCACTTTGTCTTCTTCAAAAGCAATAACCACACATTTAAAAGAGGAAAAAGGAAACAGCTTGCATTTTGAGCAGCCGTTTTATGAAGTATCTGTTATTAGTGGCTAAAAAAGGTTTCCAAATATAATAAAATTTCTTGTGAAAAAAATGGTTAATTTTCCAACTGACAGCAGTAAGTGTTTGAAACACTTTATCAAGCAGAAATTACATAGAATAGAACTCCACCTCTAACGGCTTTGGCAGGTTTGGGAATGGGAAGATCAGGCAGTGACTACACTGAGAAGTGTCTACACCAAGAAGCTGGGGCATAAGAGCTCTCCAGTGGCTTTCAGGGGGCTCACAGCTCCCATAGGAGAGTAGGAGCAAGGTGCATGGCCTGGTCTTGCTCACATGGGGCTCATGATCTCCTGGGGAGAAGGCAAGGCATGCAGAAATAGAACAGTCAGAATGTGGTAAGATGGTATATGATAAAGGAGGAAGCTGTGTGGCATCAGGTAAAGAGCTACAAATGTTCAGAGTGGGCATCGATCAATTGCAAAGTATAAGGGTAAAACTGCACAGAGGATGGGGGCTGAGCTGACTTTTAGAGGATGAGGATGATTTAAACAATGGAGAGGAGAACCAGGCATTTTCCTCAAACTATTAAGACAGGGGACTAAGGATAGGTCAATACCTACTTCAAGGGTCAAGGCAATGCTAAGGAGTAATGATAGAGGAACAAAATGGTAGAGGAAACAATGATTGAGAGCAGTCTCCAGAGCCTGGGTTCAAATCCTATCTCTGGCACTTACTGTGTGACCTTAGGCCTTCTCTGAACCTTGGTTTTCTCATCTATAAGATGGTGATACACTTACCTCATTAGGATATAATAATAAATAAATGAATTAATGCAAGGAAAGTATTTAAAACAGAGCTTGAAAACTTCTAAAAGCTTATTATATATCAGCTATTATTGTTACCTAACATTTGCATTACGCCTTACAGTGTTTTTTCTTGTCTTCCCAACTTGACCACAGGATCCTGGAGGGCTGCAATTGGTCTATGCCCACTCTGAATGTTTCTAGTGCCCCTCAGAGCCATCTCTTCTACTTGTCCTTTAAATACTGGGGGTAAAATTTGTTCAGCCCTCCCAGGTGGCCAGTACAGCTCTAAGGTCAGAGCGGCCTGGGCTGATTCCCCAGCCAAGGAGGTGTTCTGTCAAAGAGCGAAATGGAAAACAATCACAGAGTAGGCATAAGGACGTGATGTGTTAGAACAATTAACATTTTTTTTCCTAAGAGAATCCTCACCTTATTTTTAAAAAGTTGGTCACTGGAAAAGAATTCACCTCTTTATCTTTGGTAATCTGAAAGTCTTTATCAGTGTGCTAGGTTTTGAAGCATAAGGCAGGTAGGCAGGGCCACATCTACTGCACTGTCTGTGGTTGCCTGTGGACCATGTTGGGGAGATTCTGGGGGAGGGTGTGGGTTCATTAGAAATGAGTAATATTACTGTTTAGTGATACCTGCCTTAGGCACAGAGGAAGCGAGGCGGCACCTATAGAAGGAATTACTAACCCTGCTATAGATCATGGTTTTTCAATATTCTTCGCATCATGGCACATATAGTAAAAGATGTATCTGTGTGACACACAGGACAGCCAAAAATACCTGTAACTAGCATGGAAGCTTAGGCTCTTCCAGCTGCCCCAAGGGCCGAAGGGATCAATATCTCAGCCTATCTGTGACAGTGATACAGTAGTTGGGAAATTCTACCCAGACTCTAAGGAAATACCTATACCTTTAATGTGAGCAGTTTACAATGGGGATGGACCACCACGGAGTTCAGGGGCAGAAAAAAACAGAATGTTTCAGTTGCCCCAGTAAAGGGAAAATTGGCAGAATTACTGAGCGTCTAATTTAGCTGGCGGTTCCTTAAGCAATGAAGCTAGAAAGAATTATAACAACATCCCTGCCTTCTGGAAGCTCATGGTCTGATATTCTAACAAATAGTTTTTTCCTTTTTCCTCCAGGTTACCAATAGCACCCTTTGTTTGATCCAGTGCAGCTCCCTCAGCTCTCTGCCTGACCTCCAGGGGCACTGGGCCCTACTGACCACTCCCTCCTTGACACCCCTGTCTGCACTTCTGTGTAACATACACTTTCCTGGTCTCTCAAGCCCTCTGGTGATGTCTTCTCAGTGCCCCTCAGAGCCACTTTCTTCTACCTGTCCTTTAAATACTGGTGTCCTTTAAGGCTCTGTTTAGGATGGTTTCTCTTCTCTGTCCATGTTCTGTCCCCAGGTGCTAGTGCGTCCCTAGGGCTTTAGTTACTATGCAAGTGATGCAGATGCCTAACCCCTCTCTCCAATCCAGGCACAGCACCCCAGAGTTACATAACCAACTGTTTCCTGGATACTTCTTAGATGTTTTAGAGATACCTAAAATAGAACACATCCCCCCCAAAACTCATCTTCAATCCCACATCTCTTCCAGTGTCTCCAATCTTGGGGAATGACATCAATCAACATCCATCCACTGCCTAAGCCAGATCACCAGGCTCTGTTAATTATAACTTCTAAATGTCTTTGGAATCCATCCATTTCTCTCAACCCTTTCTTGCCACCACCAAGGGTGGGGCAGCTTCAGAGTGATTTCCCTAAGATACAAAACTTATCCCGTTACTCCTCTACTTAAAAACCCTTCAATGGTTCCCCACTGCCTTTTAATTAATCTTAAAATATTTATTAATTCATTAATAGCAGTCACAAACTCATTACTTGCCAATAATGCCTTCCAAAAGAGAAAAGAGTTATGAGAAGAATGTCACTGTTTTCTATTTTTGCCAATCTCTTTAATGTCAGACTTAATAGAAGATAGTTGGATTCTCATATCTACTTTTGCATTCAGTTTGTTAGATGTTACTATGGCTTTTGACGTACAGAAAAAAAATCTAGCTACACACGGACATATAGCTGGGAAAAATAAAAGCAGAGTACATTAGGAGCCTTTTCAGGTAATTGCTAATATTCTTTGATACTACTCAAGTCCCCACTGCTTTTAGGCTGTAATCTGAATTTCATAACATGGCTTGCCAGTCCCCTGTTTACCACTCTCATGGTCTCTTTCACCACTCCCCCCCTCACATTCTAGACCCCCTCCTGGGAGCAGTCTCTGATGCCCCGAGTCTGAGGTTTGATGCTGCTTTTTCTCGCTACACTTCTCTACGGCAGCACTTAATACATTATACTTCAATCACGTATTGGCTGGCTGGGATGTCACAGGAGGATATAAGCTCCACAAGGGCCAAGACTAACTACCTTGCCCTTGTCTGTAGACTCAGCTCCATGTGCCACCTGGCATATGTAAGTACTTAATAAATATTCGCCGAATGACTAAATGAATGGACAAATGCATAGTAAAGCATAATGCTGAGTTAAGTTCTATGGACTTTTCTTCAGCAAGGGCCTCAGAGTTAGCTGGAAGATGGGGACCTAGGTGGTAGGTTAATAATGAATGTTGGGATGGAAGGGTTGGGAGGGGCTAAAGCAAGGAGGCTCAGAGAACAAAGCACACAGCTAACACATTCGTTAAGGACACGAGGCACCATCTACCTCCAACAGGAACTAGTAGTTACAAAGAAACATTGCTGGAAGGCCCTGGGGGTGCCAGTGAAATGACAAATGGTAACTCATCATAAAGAGGGTATTTGTAACCCACTGTATTGCTTCCCAGCGCTCCTGGGAAGCTGCAGCTTGTAGTGGGAGTATGAATATGCTTAATTTCATTCACTTACCTTCTATGTGCAGTGTGCTGCACAGGGGCCACTTCTGTGACGAGCAGAGAAGTGACTAACTTCCCACGGCCCGGAAAGAGCTTAGCTGAGTTGACAAAACAAAGGTACACTAAGAACTAAACATGTGCTCACTTCACTAGCACATGGATTGAAAAACTGGAACAATACAGGGAAGATTAGCAAAAACTAAACAAAGACACTGAGGATGCCACATGTGATTAAGGACTATGTGAGGGGTATCTTATTATATTTAGAACAAATAATAAGCACTACTAATATAGAGGAAAGAGATACTACTGAAGGTGGCTGTCATCAGCAATAACTTCATGGCAAAACTGGAAAAAAAAGAAAAACAAAACAAAACAAACCCCACTGCCACTGCCACACACACTAGCAATACATTCATTCATCACTTGGATAAAAGAGAGAGGGGCAATTATGAAGCTCAGAATGAATCCTATTACATATTTGGAAAACAATTCATTGGTAATGCCTTAAAATATGAAGAAATCATCAGAGAAATGCAAATTAAAACAACAATGAGATATCACCTCACACCTGTCAGAATGACTATCATCAATAAATCAACAAACAACAAGTGCTGGTGAGGATGTGGAGAAGAGGGAACCCTAGTTCACTGCTGGTGGGAATGCAGACTGGTGCAGCCACTTGTGGGAAACAGTATGGAGGTTCCTCAAAAAATTAAAAATGGAATATGGAACAGTAATACCACTTCTGGGAATATATCTTAAGAAACCCAAAACACTAATTTGAATGAATACATGCACCCCTATGTTCACTGCAGCGTTATTTACAATAGCCAAGATTTGGAAGCAGCCCAAATACTCTTCAGTAGATGAGTGGATAAAAAAGCTGTGGTATATTTACACAATGGAATACTACTCAGCCATAAAAAGAAGGAAATCTTACTCTTTGCAACAGCATGAATGGACTTGGAGAGCATTATGCTAAGTGAAATAAGCCAGTCAGAGAAAGATAAGTGCTATATGATATCACTCATACCTGGAAACGAATAAACAAAATAAACTAACAAACAAAATAGAAACAGACTCACAGATAGAGAACAGACTGACAGCTGTCAGATGGGAGGGGGGTTTTGGGGCTGGGTGAAAAAGGTGAAGGAATTAAGAAAAACAACAACTCATAAACAAAGACAAAAGTATGGTGATTACCAGAAGGAAAAGGTGGGTGGGGGGAGGTATAAGAGGGTAAAGGGGGATAAATGGTGATGGAAGGAGACTTGACTTGGGGTAATGAAAACATAATACAATATACAGATGATATATTATAGACTTGAACACCTGAAACCTATGTAATTTTATTAACCAATGTCACCCCAATAAATTCAATAAAAAAGGAAAAATATATGAAGAGTCGAAGCACTGAACAGCCTGAATCTAGCCATGTAATATGAAGGGCCACAACCCTCTCATTTGTACAGAGTGTTATAAAAACAGTATATTACACTATCTTTTTGGGCTGTTTAGCATCAAACAGTCTTAGCAGGACTTAAACAAAAATCTCATGATAGACTTATAGCTGTCTCATTTTTTCTTTGTGGTTTACCCTACTGACCAGTTTTGGGGGCTCAGATAACTGTATATCTTACCACTTTTCTCAGCAGAGCAGAAAGCAGTTTCCACAGTAGTAGTATCAGGTGAAATGCATCACTTTGCTCAGTTTTTAGAGCCTTTGGCTTGGGAGGTAAAAGTTTCCATCGGCACTACTGCTCTCTGCCACGTCTTTTCTTCCTTTCTCTTGCTCTGGTTGGCTAGAGTTCTGAAGGCCATGGCTTCGCCTGTCCATCCCATTCTTGAGTTGGGAGGTCCAGGTCTATGGGTCCTGGACTAGGGACTGAACTGAGATAGCAGCGAGGAGAGGGCAGCGAGGAGGCATCTAGAGAGTCTACTATGAAGAAGCTAGAGAGTCTACTATGCATTGGCCTAGGATGCAAGTCAACAAGCTTTGGCTTTTGCTGCTTCCTGCAAGGAACACTTCAACTGTTGTGTGAGCCAACAGACATGTGTCCTGAATCTTGTGTGTTTGAGTGATGACCTTTCTCTTGAGAGGCCTGAGTCTCCTGCTCTTACTTCTCCTGAGAACGGGTACAATTTTAACAACAGGCTAAATTAGTTTCAACTTCACCTGCAAACTCAAGAGACACAGGTATTTTCCCTTTGCTTCAACAAAGCACCTGGTAAATCCCTGTTGGGGGAGACACACTGGGGCAGCGGAAGACTGTAAAAAGAACAAGAGGATTCAAATTTCGCTTTTGACCAGTCACCCTACCAACAGGCCCTGAGTAAACAGTTTCATTTCAGCTTCCTGTCCTTTGGCGGGGGTGATGATCAAGTGTGGTATTGGGAATGCGCGCTGAGCCGTAGACTGAACACACTCATTTGCCATTTAGGAGAAGCTGGCTGGCGAGCCCCTCTTCAAATGGTAACCCTTTCATCCAGAGAGAATCAGAATCAAAGATGTCCTCACCTTTTTGGGGGTTTGCTTTTATTTTGGTAGAGAATGGGAACACTCAACGTTTTCTGTGAGGAGGTGGAGGTGAGGGGTGGTGTGAGGGAGATAGTGGGCTCCCCACGGACATCTGGCATAGGAAGGTGACACCTATCTCTTGGCTTAAGGCCTTTTTACCATCTTAATTTGCATGACATGCTCATGAACACTGAGCACAAGTTACGGTAAGGACTGCACAAGATAAGAACTTCGATACGGTTTCCCTGAAAATATGAATAAAACAACATCTTTCAGTATGGGGATTACTGATTTCTGTATTATATCTCTTGTTTTTCCCCCGTCTGCCAACTTTTTGGTCATGTATTTTTCCTTCTTTATTATTTTATTTATTATTTTTTATTCCCTCACCCGAGGGTTTTTTTTTTTTAAATTGATTTTAGAGAGAGAGGAGGAGAGAGAGAAAACCATTGATATGAGAGAGAAAGATTGATTGGCTGCCTCCCCTGCAAACATCCTGAATCCCACAACCTAGGTATGTGCCCTGACCAGGAATCGAACCTTTGACCTTTCAATCAACTGAGCTACACTGGCTAGGGCAGTTTCCTCCTTAACTTTAGCTCTGCACAAAAATTAAATAAAGTCGAAATTAAAATTAGTTCTGGTACTTGTTACCAGTATGTGTTCTGATGTAAAAGAGGTGAAACTCGTTATTAAAAATGAGATTGGTGATTACTCAAGATTTCCGCTCTGTTTTTACATCTCCTCCCCCACAGAGTTCATCCCATTTTCACATCTTCAGTGATCACCTCTCATTCCCTTACTTGTCCTTCAACAAGCACTGTGCTGGGAGAACTGCATCTTTCCTGTCAATATTAGATCAGCATTGCCTGAAAGCCTGGGGACATTTGGACTCAACTCTCTTCTTTATGCATCAAATCCAGCCAATTCTGAAGAGCCACTGATTCCTCCTTTGAATGGTGCTGCCACTGTATAAGTCCTCACCCCACTCTGAGATTAAGCCAACAGCCACTTGGATGACATCACTGCCACTAATATTGCCCCAATCCATCTGTACAGCACTGCAGGTGAGTCTTCACTATAAGCCCTTCCACAAAGCCACTGCCTCGACTGAAACTTGTACTGCATCACATCTATTCTCTCCTGTTCTGAAGGCCCTCCCAAACCAGCCCACCATAAACTGGTTCTTACCTCTCCCCTGCATGTTCCTTCCACTCACTGGGTCCCTCATGTATTGCAGACTATGTCTGCTTAAATTGTGCCTGTCACCCAAAATACCCTCCCCTGCTCCCTTGGACCACCCGTCCCCCGGCCAGTTTGTGTGGGGACCAGCTCTTGTTCTTTATCTGTAACTGGCTTCTTTCTGGGCAGTACAAATTCTTACTGCTTTTCCCCCTCTGCCAAACTTCTACAGAACTGGTCAAGCTGCCAATCTTGGGAGAATATAACACTGAGTCTAGGTTTCCTCATCTGTAAAATGGGAGGCTGGACTAGATGATCCTTAAACTAATTATGAGTTGCCTCTTCCTAATCAATATATTAAAAAATAAATGGAAGCCAAGCAGTTCTCTCTCAAAAACAGATATTCACTGTTCCAACAGGAACTTGTGGCCCCTGTCAGAGCTGTTGTAGTAAGTATTGTAGGCAGACACTGATCTAGACAACCTCCATTTTATACTCTCCTGTGCTTCTCATGAGTTTTACCTGCATTGACCAAGGATCTCTAAGGAACCTGAGCTCCCTCAGCAACCACTCCTAGTAGAACTGCAGCGGTGGACAGTTTATAAACTAGGAAGGCCAATGCAGGGAAGTGAGGCGCTGTGCAGTGGCCTCTCAGCCCAAAGCCACAGACTATGCCTGCACCTGCCACCCCCCCACCCTGGGAATCCAGTTTCAACATGAGTGCACACACTACTATCACTTAAAAAGGATGATTTTTTAAAATCTCAGTATCGCTAATCTATGCTCTTATCTAGGACAGGAGATCTTGACTCACTACCTCGGAAATTCCTGGGCTCTTGCTTCTTTATTCACAAATATGTCCATAAGCCACAGCACCAAGCTGCAAGGTCTGTACCTGGGGTTGGTTCCATGAAATTCAAGGCTTCTCAAGATGAGCAGAAGGATTTTTCCTGAGAAACTCAGGGGTGCCCCAGCGCTCTGTCCTGCACTAGAATTGTTTTCTGGTTTTGAGGGAGGAACACTTGTAAACTAATTATGAGGACGATTTTTCTAATAAACCCTGGTTTAACATGATGTCTGAGTCAGGGAACATTTCTAAATTCAATCATGGTTTTAAAAGGTGATAAAAGAAAAAAAATTATAAGAATAAGGGTTGTTTATACCTTCTAATGTCTCCAAAAACCAAGCACATCATCACTATTTACTTGTTTTCTTAAATACCATGAGACTGTGCCATGTTCTTCTTTCTCATGAAGATACCATGGTAGGATGGAAAACAGAAATGAATTTCTCAAGGTCACTTAATGAGTCAGTCTTGGAAAGGGATTAGAATTTAGACTGATCCTATCTTTGTCAGAAAGGTCAGTATGATCAACTACCAGTGTACCCAAAACATTAACCATAGCTTTTGCAAGGAGGTACAGATTGAGATAAACAGCTTACCTTTAATTTCACTGGAAAATAGAGTTCTAGCACCTGATTTTCATGTAGTTGGCAGATTTTTATCAACTAAGCACTAGTAACTTATTCCACACCTGATACTATACACTTCATACTCATAAGAGAAAAAAGTCATAAAAGAGCTAGCTAGCTCTAACTGATTAGATTGCTTTTTGACAAGGCAGCACAGCAACTTGACAAGAACTGTTTTTAAAACAAATTGCATCAAAAAGTGAAACAGCAAACGAAGCTAAAAAGGAAAAGTGCTGAGAAGTGTGCCACATGCCCACATGATGGCTTTAAAGCTGCTCAGGTTAATACAGGCTGAGAACTTGTTTCCTTTGGACTCAAGGTGGACTCCTTCACTACACACACATACACACATGCATGCATGCACACGCACACAGACACACACACACACATGTAGGTACAGGCATATAGTGTTCAGGATCCACTCAGAATGTGCTTTCTCCAGATACGATTTTTTGACTCTCACGGATGGGCTAGGTGCTTCTTCTAGAAGAGCAATTGTAACATTTTACTGTAATTGCCTCCTTGAGAGGAAGGATCACACTGTCTTGTTCACTGTGGTACTCTCAAGAGCCTGGCAGCATATCAGATACATTTTGTGGAAAGGATGTCAATGGAAATTATATGTTGGTGAGGCCAAGAGGTAAGAAGCTTACTCAAAGACCTAGCCGGATGAGAGGCAATGAAACTGGTTCGATGGGTTGGCACCTGCCAGCATAAAGGTCTAGTGGGTAGGTCTTGCTATTTAAACACTCAGAGGGACAATCATGCATGCTGCAGCATGGATGGACCTCAAAAGCATGATGCTAAGTGAGCCAGTCACAAAGAACCAGATAGCATATGGTCCCATTTATATGAAATGCCCAGAAAAGGCAACTCTATATGACAGAAAATAGATCAGTGGTTGCTCAGTGCTAGAGGGATGGAAGAACTGGGGAGTAGTTGCTAATGGGTAGAGTTTCTTTTTTCAATAATAAAAAGATTCTAAAATTGAATGCAGTGATGGTTGTACAGCTCTGTGCCTATACTAAGAATCACTGAATTGTCTACTTTAAGTAGGTGAATTATATATGTTATATGAATTCTATCTCAAGAGAGCTATTTAGGAACCTAAAAATACACTGAGTTCCTGAGAGCACTTATAATATACTAAAAGTATTTTACTAAATTAAAAATACTTAATCAAAAGCACTTGATTAATGATAGGAACTCTCCTGATTTGCAAGACAGCTATGACTCATAATAATGCACATGTTAGATGTTACCTAACAACTGTTGCTGGGGTGGATAAAGAGAGAAACAATTTTCACAGCCACAAAATGTTACCAAGAGAAGGTGACAGAATATAGGTAACTCAATTAACCCAAATACTGAGAAAATAAATGAAATACTCGTATGAATAATGGTGAGCAGGTTACACAGACAGCTCAGTGATGATCATCCAGGAAACACTGGGCAGCCCAAGGACGTGAAGGGGTAACGCAAAAATTAGCACCAACTGACTTCGTTGCTTTGTTGACAAAATTCCCACTTGGCTTATACCAAGCATGATGCATTCATAGTGGGCTTCACCTTAATTCTACTTCTAAAGTAAATAGAGATTCTATAGAAATACCTTGCGGGAAGTTTTATCACCAAGTTTAGGCTGTGGTGTATATAGGCATACCTCGCAGATGTTGCAGGTTTGGTTCCAGAGCACCGTATAATAAAGAGAGTATTGCAACAAAGAGAGTCGCTATCTTTTTGCTGGCAGAGGGTCTTGCCTTCACTTTGTAAAAAATGCAACATCTGTGAAGTACCATAAAGCAAAGCTCAATGAAACAAAGCATGCCTGTAGTGCCTGTAACACCACTATCATCATCAACCAACAGATAAAATGGTCACACAAATAATGCAGAGAATTCAGACATCCCAGTAAAAAGCTGCTTTGAAAGCTGCTGGCTACACAATCTTCTGGAACAGGGGGCTGGCAAAGTTTTTCTGTAAAAGGTCAGATGGTAATGTTTTAAGGTTTGAGAACCAAGTGGCAAAATCAAAGATATTATGTAGGTACTTAAAAGAACCACTGAAAATGTAAAAACCATTCTCAGCTTTGGGTCTGGCCCATGGGCTTGACCCTTGTTCTAAAGGTTACAAGTTTTTAAGCGTAATAACCATATGTTAGCTTCTAAATCAGGACTCTCTCTCGAACTTCCTGAGAGCCAGAACACAGGTGCCCAATGTGATCATAATAACTAATATTTGACAGATCTTTCTGGTATAGAAAGTAATTTTCTATAAATTATTTTATCCTCATGACAACCCTATTAGACAGTGTAAAGACCTCCCTGCCAACCCAGGGCTGATCCCTTAACTGCGAATTCCTTGCTCTTTTCATTTTCATATCCTGCTGCATTTCTGCCGTTAGCATATGGGTTTCTTCCAATGTGACTAGCAAAAAGAGGCAAATATGTACTGAGAAGCTGAGAAGACCCATGCAGCAACCCCACTGTTCAGGCGTTCATTATTATAGGAGATGTGAATGACTGCTCTGGAGGTCTGAACACACAGAGGCTCTGCAAAGCTTGACTGTGGCCACCTGCTATCACTCAGCGAGCAGGTGCCACCTCACCACCACGAATATCCTGAAATACTGGGAATCCTCATCATCTCTCAACTGGTCTTCTTCCTCCAGTATCACCTTTTAAACAGATCATTTAGATTATGGCCAAAGTAATCTTTCTTAAAAATAAATCTAACTTAGTCCTGCATAAAAGGTTTCAGTGACTCACTACTTCTTGCGGGACAAAGGGAAAAAGAACTCTTAGTGTGGCGTAAGAACCCTATGTTCTGGCCCCGGCTTTTTCCCCAGCCTCATCTTTCTCTGTCTTTTCCTTAAGAAAACCCTGAGCTTAGGCAAATGTTGTTCCCACGCTATTTGAAGTCCCTGTGTTTTTCCCTCAAGGCTCCCTGGGCCTGAAATACCTACCACAATGTTGGCCTCTTCAGGATTTCCCTCAACCACACAGGGCTTTGCTGAGTCCCTCAGGGAGAACTAGGACTCTCTTTTTGCTGTGCACAAACTCCCACAGAAACTTAGCACTGAGTATTGACTCATCTGTCTTCCCCTGGTGGGCTCAAACTGCTTGAAGGTCAGGGTAGTGACACTGAGGGAGTGCACTGCAGCAGAACCAAAAGAGACATAAGTAAATAAGTAAAACACACGGCTCCTGTCCTTCAAGAGGTGAGAAACTACTCGATGAATGAATAAAACACAAACCGTGCAACGTTATGTAACGGTGCTGGCAGTGGAAAAACAACCTACAGCTGTGGCAAGTACCCAAATGACTCTGAGATGGCATCAACCACAGAGCCAGCAATTCAGTTAGGGGAAGAGGAGTGACTCTGGGAACAAGGAGCTGTTGAAAGTAGAGTTAAAGTATATTCAACACACTGCCCCTACATGAATTACAGAATGGGAGAAGGGCATGAAGGGAGATGAGAAATAGAAGAAACTTCTATTTCTTCTATTTCTGCAGAAAGATAGTGACTCTCTTTGCTGCATTATTATGTAGAAACTCAGATTTCATCACCATTAACTCCTGAGTGGCTAACTACTGTAGAGGTGTTCAGAAAGATCCCATCACTGTGCGTGAGGATGTAAGGACCCCGTACGCTGCCCCTGTCAGTGTTCTAGTCTCAAGGTTCAGGTGAAGCAAGGCCTAATGGAATTGTCACACCGTTTGTTGTCCTTTAGAGCCATGCAATTTGTATATGCTACAGGCTACAGAACGTATTAAACATGCTTTCAGTAGTATAATAGCATAGTTCACTTTAAAGAATGTAGATGTGACTACACACAGCTGATAGGAAGAGAAGTGGTGCTTATTCTTGCTCCACTTCCATCCCATGCATCACTTCTCAGTGTTGCATTCCCACTGAAACTCCTTTCAAAAGTGAATCAATTCTTGCCCTGGCCAGTGTGGCTCAGTTCGATTCCTGATCAGGGCACATACCTAGGTTGTGGGTTTGATCCCTGGTTGGGGCGAGTACTAGAGACAACAAATAGATGTTTCTCTCTCACATCGATGTTTCTCTCTCTCCCTCTCTAAAATCAATTTAAAAACTTTTTTTTTTTATGTGAATTAATTCCTGCTGAGTCTACTGGTGTCTTCCTAGTCATTATCTCATCTTGGTGTGTTCTTTTTTTGGGGGGCGGGGGGAGTGGCATCTGAATCTGTTGAACACTAATTCTTCCACTCGTCCTGAAACATTCTACTCTCCAAGGCTCCCTTTCCACTAAACTTTCCCAGTTCTCTTCCCCTCTCCCCAAAATTCCTTTTCTTCCTTCTCTTTGTACTCCCTAAACATGGGTCTCAGGCTGTCTTTAATGGTTCGCTTCACACTTGTCCTCTCAGAGGTTATCTATATACTTTCCAGCCCTGACTGCTTACCTGTATTCAGCTGGCCTCAGTATATTAAGTAATTCTGTAAACATTTATTGTACATTTAGTCATTAATTCCCCAAATATGTGAGTTCCTACTATGTGCCAGGAATTGTTCACATACTGGCAATACAAAGAAAAAAGTCTCCACCCACTCCAGGACACACTATTGGTAGAGGGGCAGGAGTGGTGAATGCCATGAGGGAGAGACACCCAGGGGCTGTAAGCACAGAGAGAGAAACAGATCTGACTGGGAGGCTGGTGAAGGCTTCCCAGACGAGGTGATATTTGATATGGATACTGAAAAGTGAACAGGAGCTGGGCAAGCGAAGATTGTATGTGTGGGTGGGATGGGGAAGATGGGATGGGGGAAGTTTGTTTTAGGCAGAGAAAAGGGCAGACGTGAAGGCAAGAAGTGAGAAACAAGGGGCTATGAAAAACTGCAAATAGCACAGTTGACCTGAGGGCTGCACATGGGGCCAGAGGAGATGTGGCTGACAAGCAGGAAGGGGCCTTGTGTAATGAGTTGTAACCTTGAAAGCTACAGAGGGCTTCTGAAGGATTTTAATAGAAGTGAACAATCAGATTTGTGTTTTAAATGAGATCACTCTGGGGCCTGAACTATGGGGCAGAGTGGGGAGAGAGAGACAGTTGTGACAAAGTTAGTAAGAGGCTACTGTAGAAATCCAGTAAGTAGTGATGGTGGCCTGAACTAAGGCAGTGGGATGAAGAGAGAGGAAACGGCAGATTTACATCAAGAAGGAAGACTATGGTAGTTAGCGGAGGGGAATGATGAGAGGGATATGAATGCATGAGGCAACAGTCTAGGGAAGCCAACATTTTCTGGTTTGGGCCTTTGGGTGGATAATGGTGCTTTTCATCAGGGTAGGAAGTGAGGAGAAGTAAATTTAGCAAAGAAATGGTAAATTTCAAAGGCCTGTGGAACATTCAAGTGGAGATGTCCAGTAGGCAGCAGGATATGTGGGTCTGGAGCCCAGGAGGGAAGGAGGTCCAGTCCACAGATCTAAATCTGGGAGCCATGAGCTAGGAGGGATGGACTGGGCAGGTCACCTGCTGGGAGTGTCTAGGGTGTGTAAAGCTCAGCAGGCTGAGGAAGGAGTGGAGCTTGGGAAACAATACAGTTAAGGAGTGAACAGAAGAGCTCAATGAAGAGACTGCCATTATCCTAGCCAAGGCATCTATACAGCTGAGAGCTAGATTTAAGAAATCACCTTCTACTTGTCTCTTCCTCTATGCTCTCTCCTTTCTCCCATCCATCTAACATATTGCAATGTGATGAATTTGTCTGAGATAACTGTCCTGCCTTTATTAGTAACTAAACCACTTTCCACTGCTTCCAGTGTCAAAACCCAAATCGGTTATCAGGTTTAAAAATACCTCCCTCTATTACATTTGCTGTGTTACATCCCATTTCTCACTTTGTATCCTACCACTCTCCAGTCAAACAGGTCTCCCTGAGTTCTTTCCTTTCCAGCGCCTTTTCCTCATCTCCATGCTTCCCTCACTCTTGCTGGTCCTCTCCTCTGGGATAATCTGCCCCATTTTCTATGTCCATCCAACTTCTGCCCATCCTTCTAGTGTAGAAACCTCTTTCCAGGGTATCATTCCACACTGAGGATGCTCTTCTCTGATATCTTCATGCTCTGGGTACTTGGGTCAATATCTCAGTGTTCTCGGATGTTTATCTAACGTAGGTATATCTGCCCCAGCTTCCTGAAGTTGATTACAAACTCAGTGAAGGAAAAGACATGTTTTTCATTCTTTTGTGCCCACAGAGTACCCATCAGTCTTGGTCAGAGAGTCTCAAGTATCGACTGACAGACTGACTGTGACTCCAGGGCGAAGTGAGGACCTGTGAGGAGGTTGGAGGCAGAGTACTAAGCAGCTTCCAGGCAGCAAGATAAATAGGACAGAGAGCAGACAAAAGAAATAGAAATACACTGAAATGAAGCTTTAGCATTACTTTGTAATGCTTGAAATTACAAACTGCAGACAGCTCTATCTAATGTATAGTAAGTAATTAGTAACCGAAAGACTTTATGAACAAAGTAACTCAGGGTTCTATGAAAAACCTCTGAAAATCAACAGTATTTACTTATTTATCCTTACCTAAGGATATGCTTATCGATTTGAGAGAGAGTGAGAGCGAGCAAGAGAGAGAAACATCAACTGGTTGGCCCCTTCCATGCATGACTGGGGATTGAACCCACAATCTAGGTATGTGCCCTGACTGGGAATCAAACCCACAACCTTTTGGTGTACAGGATGATGCTTCGACCAACTGATCTACCTGGCCAGGGCTGAAAATCAACAGTTTTTTAAACAAATAACAGGTTTATTTTAAATGTACTAACAGAATTTGAGGTTGCCTACAATAAAAGGTACAAGGACATTAAAACAAACAAAAAGATATTTTAAAAACATACACAAGATGGAAGCAGAAGTTCTAACTCTGGGTTAAACAGTTAATTTGATTGAACATTAAACTTGGCACCGAGTTTCTGCCAGTGGAAGCAAAAAAGGCAATAAAATAAAATCACCAAGGAGCTTCCTAACTGGGAAGTAGCCTGATGAAGCATCAGGGGCAGAGGCCTTGTGGTGGACACATCTGAGTCTTATTCCTGCACTCCCATCAGCAGGTGTGTCCCCTGTGCAGCCAGCACCCCGAGCCTCAGGGGACAGGAAGTAAGTAGCTATTATCTCTTCAGGCTGATGTTGGGAATAAATGAGGGGGACTGAGTAAGCCTAGGACTGAAGAAATAGTGTGCTCCTCACTCTCAGCAGACCAGTTAGTGTAAAGCCTCTGACACGAGTCCAGGGCTGGGATTTTGAACCCAAGACCTACTGGGGGCAAGACCAGCCTCGGGAAGTGGAGGAGCCTGCCAAGCAGAGGGCAGAGCCACAGATCAAACAACATCACTTCACAGTTGCCCAGTTCGCATGTACTCTCCAGGAATTTTGGTCTGTTTCATTTGGTCTATTTCATGGATTCCTGGGCTGTACAACCTAGTAGATCCTGTGGCATGCAGTGTCTGTGGTGGGGAAAGACACCGTGGAATCTGTATCAAGCCATAGGGAGAAAATCATGCTCTGGATCCCTAGGGTCCTGGAGCAAGAGCGTGCACATATAGCAGAGAATGATACACTTTTGAAAACCTGCTGCTAGACCCTGGGGATAGGGTGTGCCTGACCATGGGCATAAAGTGGTCAGAAGTGTGAGATCTACGAAGTTCTAAGGTCAGCTGCACCCACAGAAATGCATCTTCAGATGGAGGTGGTGTATCTGGGGTCAGCATGAGCAGGGCCAGAGGGCACAGGTGAGCTGCAGAGGCAGGTGTGCCAGACCACCACGTTATCACCTCTGTTGCACCAAAACCTCTTTCTCAGTTCCCACCTCCTGCCGCACGGGGGGTGGGGCGCTATGACCAAGTGACAGAGAGGAAAATGGCCAAATTGGGTTCATAGGTGGGTTGGCTCAGTAGACAAGTGAAAGCTGAAAATGGACTGTGAGCTCACCGCACTACAGCTCCACTCAGTGGTGATCCTGAAAGACAGCAATGAAGGGAAATCCTCCAGATGGGCAGAGCCTGGGCAGTGAATTTGGTCATCCACTTTGTGTGGAAAGAGAAGTAGCCTGAGGTAATAACATATATGGATTCACTGGATGTGGTAAATAACTTGGTTGGTAGTTCAGGGTACTGAAAGGTGGAGAAGGCATATGGACATAGCTAAAGACCTGAGGAGAAGGCATATGGACATAGCTAAAGGAATAGGCATGCAGTGTGACATCTGTTTGGTTGGTTAATGTCTGCTATGGACATCCAGCACAGAAGTGGGAGACAGAATGACTCAGCTGGTGGACACCAGCCAGCCATCGGCCACCCCAGTGCTGGCACATGAACAGAGAAGCCTTGGTGGTAGGGATAGAGATCAATGCTGAGCCCCAATACACCAGCATCCCTCAAAGAGACCCAGCACCACTCTTTGTGGGTGTACTGAATGCTTGCTTTACCGACCAGGGTGCTAAATCACATTACATCAGACCACAAGGCCCACTTAGAACAAAGTGGGCACAGCACTGGCAAGACTGTGGAATACATGAACCCTCTCACATACCATGTGACTAAGGAACTGCCAGCTTGCCAGACCAATGAGACAGCTAGTTGAAGGTGTCAGTGAAATACCAACTTGGAGATGATATCCTGAAAGATGGCACTTCAGGCTCTAGCATGCAGTATAAACCCTAAAACCCTGCTATATGCCCAACAAGAACACATAGATCGAGTAAATAAGGTGTGGAAGGAGAAGTGACCCTGATTACCCTCCCTCCCAGTGACTTGTTTGGGGAATCTAGGCTTCTCATCCCTGCAACTTTAAATTCCATGGGTTTACAGAGCTTGGCTCACAGGAGGGGAACTCTTCCATCAGGAGAAAAAGCAAGAATGCCATTACATTTTAAGTTATAGCTGTTAACCAGTTTTGGGCTCTTGTGCCAAAAACCAGCAGGCAAGGAAAGAAGTCATTATCTTGGCAGGAGTAATTAACCCTGATCATCAGGGAAAGGTATGGCTTGGGGTACAAAAGGGGGGAGGGAAGACTATGTGTGGCACCCTGGTGATCCACTAGGGCATCTCTTGGTACTCCCTTGCTCAGTTTTTACAGTAAATGGACAAATGCAGCAGACACAGCCTGAGAAGGGCCTGGTGACCAGGGACTCCAACCACAGAGGGTGAGGGTATGAGTCACTTTCACCAACTATGCCTTCCAGCAAAGAGTAAGGGGGCTCTCGAATGAACAGGAGAGGAGGGAGATAACGATCAGCATGGTCAGTGAGACCTGCTTCAGCAGAAGGGGATGTAGTTTATCCTACTAACCTTCCTCTTGAAGGCTTCTCCCAGGAAAAAAGTGTGACTGGAATTTTGGAGGAGCTGCTGCAAGAACTTAGGTAAACCAAGAAGATACAAGTAGCACAATGCATGGATACTGTGGTCTGCCATCCAGATCCCCCTCCTCCCTCAGAACTGAAGTGCTCAATCTTCCTGCTGCCAAGGGTGCTAGCACCTGACACTTCTCAAGGCACATGCCCCCTGTGGATGGTGTGCATCAGAGCAGAGCCAGTCAGTCCAAGGTCTGCAATCTGCAACCAATGAGTGGTTGGTGGAGGTTTAGTTTCAGCTCCTATCTAAATTTGGGACAACCTGTCAGGGCTCTCCCAACTCCACAGCTCTCCAGAAAGTTAGCTCAGGCCTTTTTTGTAACTGTTGTTCAAAGTCTACCTCTGTCCTTCACCACCCCTCCTACAAAGATACTGATCCTGACAGCATTCTTGATAAACTTCATGCATAAAAATTCTGCCTGGAGACTCCAATCTGAGAAATGCCACTTTTCTGCCTTGCTCATGAGCACAAAAGCCATAGCTATCTAATGGGGAAGCTCCTCCCAGGTATTCCAAAGGTAGCTCAGTCATATATTTCCCCCAAATCTGCTCTTCTGATGTTGGTGAAATGGTGCTGTCACTGATCTATCTTGTTATCTAAGCAAGAGATCTCAGAATCATACACTACCTCTTTCTCTTCTTTATAGCTTTAGGTTCATTCTATTTGAAAAACATTTATACTCACCATTACTCAGTTTTTCAGACATTGATCATTCTAAGTTCTCATACTTTTCATTCTTCCCTGTTTCCTTGAAGGATCTACCTTCTGCTAAATATAAGACTAGTCTATAGCCTATGTTCATCTTGGATGTAATTCTCTTACAGAACTCATCCAGCACCTTGCTTTTGTCTCTCAAGCCTACAAAGTTGACTCCATGATCTACATCTCCAGCTTTGACCTCTCTAAGAGAGATGACTGTCCTCCATGTTTAACTACATCATGGGTATCTTTATTGTATGTTCTAGATGCACCTCAAATTCAAATACATCTGTAGGGAATAACCCTCACTTCTTTCACCTGTAGACTCAGCCTATTGATAAGGGGCTCCCTTCTTCCCACCCCAGATATGAACTCTGAGGCCCACCAGGAATGTCACGACTGATTTCACTTCTTCAGACAACTGTGAGTTCTGCAAACCTACGTCTCACACCTAGTGAAGGCAGGAGATTGTAAGGGAGATTGATAGGGAGATTGTAAGTGAGAAGAGTATCCTCTCTCACACCCCAGAGGGTAAAGAAGATGGAGACAAGAAATAAAGAGCTCAGTATACCAGATCATAGAAGTGTCAAAGAAAGATCAAGCATGAGGTATTAGCCTGACATACAGGGTAGGGCAAAAGAAGGTTTATAGTTGTGAATATGTGAAGCACAGCATTTATTCTTGTATTATTATTTATTAATTATTGTATTACTTTTCATGTGAATAACTGTAAACCTGCTTTTGCCTCACTCTGTATAGTAACCCCTGAAAGAGAAGTGTGGATACAGCACATTATTGCAGACAAATGCTCAATATTTCCTGATAATTGATGACAAGGCTAAGAAAACACATAATTTATTTGGTTTACTCATGGGTTGTTGCCTTGAAAAATTTCTTACCTTCACAGTCTCTCCATTTCAACCATAGAAAATCAAGAAGTTTTACATTTGCTCTTTACTCCAGAGCACATGATAATAAGCATTTTAACAGGAAGACACTGTGGCTTTTACAAGATTTTAAGAACAGATAAAATACCATGTCGTGTTAACTAGGTTGGTGTTTCTCTAAGAAATAATGTTTATCTAATAGAAGAGGAACAAGAGTGTCCAGTTTGACCAGTCTTTCAGCTGCAATTTACTTTTTTACCTTAAAAAACAAAACAAAACACTCACCTAAGAATAGGCACTACCAGAGACCTACATTCTACTAGAAAACTTGTCAAATAGCCACACTGCAATGCACAGGAATAAAATGTAGTCCCTACCATACATACAGTCACAGAGGAAATGTTTACTTAGGCCACTGAGTATTTTGAAATTTAATTTAATTTAATTAATTTATTTTTAAAAATATATCTTTATTGATTTCAGAGAGAGGAAAGGAGAGGGAGAGAGAGAGATAGAAACATCAATGATGAGAGAGTCACTGATCGAGCCCGCAACCTGGGCATGTGCCCTGACCAGGAATCGAAACCCCGATCGCCTGGATCCTAGGTCGACGCTCAACCGCTGAGCCACGCCCGGCCGGGCGAGTATTTTGAAATTTTAGTGATTATTATTATGCTTACCTGCTGCTGTCTTTGTCGCCTCGCTTGTGCAAACTGTGAAAGCATCAGCTGCCGATCGAGCAGCTCCATTCTTTGCTGCCTCTGGATGTCTACTGTGGCCCCCATCCCGACTCTGGCTTCGGTGGTGGGTTCTGATGATGAGAAGATGGGCTCAAGTGTCCAAGAAAAGAACCTTGCCATCCAGCTAGGGATGTACAGCACCTGATGAACTTTCAATATTTTGCTGTTGTAGCAGATACCAGAAATCTGAAAGAAAAAAGTCCAACTGGATTGTTTAAATGTAATAAAAATTTAAAGGACATATTTAACACAGAAATCAATAACCCAAAATACTTCAGATGGTTATTTTTCTTCATCTTAGCAGTGTTAGGTGATAACCAAAACTCCTACCAAGTTGCAGAATACTAAGTTGTACAAATCAGCAAAAAATTTAATTGACTCAGTAAATAAATTTGCTCTTATTAAGTTTAGGAGACATAGCAAAATCCTAACCATTTAACACTCAAAGTACTGGTAAAATATTTTTAAAACAATGTTTTCATTTTTTAAAAAGCCACAAAAGATCTGGTTATCAAAAAACTTTCACACTAACTCTGTGGTTACTCTTATTGGCATATGGCCATCAGAGAGAGATACTGGCAGAAAACAACTTTGATGTTCAATGATGTGACCCAGCCATACAATAAATTTATCTGAAAATAAAGGCAATGTAAAATTTACATAGTGTTTTAATAAATTTTTCTATTGATTTTTTTAGATTTTAAAAAATTCTTCCCAATAGTTAGCAACTAACAATTCTGTTTACAAACAAGCCTATGTTTCATCTTTAAGGTAATCTATGTGGCAAGAGAAGTCTAAAGATGGTCTATGGTTTTTTAGGTAAAAGTGAGTATAGCTATTCCTTTGTTAAAAAAAAAAATCTTTTAATTTTGTGAATTTGATTCTTAGAAGTTATTCATGCCAATCAGAGCATATTTGACAACTTTCTGTCTGACAGGAGAAAAGTACACTTTAATGTTTTATTAATAAGATTAACTAATTAGGCAAGAATTTATTGAGTATCTACAATATACCAGGCACTCTTCTAGATACTTAGAATACAGCAGAAGACAAGATCAACAAGGTCCAATTCTTATAGAGGTAATAGTAGTCAATATGGAGAACAGACAGTAAACAAGCAAGCACACAAAACAACTCCAGACAGGTTTTATGAAGGAAATAAAATAAAGTGACTTGGAGCAGGGGCTTACTTTAGGTAGGGTGGTCAGGGAAGCTTCAGAGGAAGTGACACTTGAGTGAAGATCTTAAGGATAATGGGCAACCAGTGATTTGAAGAACTGGAAGACCATTTCACACAGAGAAAACAGCAAATGAAATGCAGGGATGAGTTTGGGAGTATCTGTTAGAAATCTTAGTGGAGATATCAAGTGAGTAGTTGAATATACAAATCTGGAACTCAAGAGAAAAGTTAGCAGAGATCAAGATTTGGGAGTTGCTGGTATTGGATGGCATTTGAAGCAATGGGACTAGATGAGATAATATGAGGGTGGGGACCTATAACAGATGAGAGAAGAGGAATTCACATTGAACCCAGGGTACACCAATATTTTGGGAATGAAGAGAGTAGGAGAAGCCAGTAAAGAAAACTGAGAAGGGGCTGCCTGGAACAGAAGGAAAACTAGGACAATTTAGTATCAGTGAAGCTAAGAGAACAGTGTTTTAAGATGGCTTTACTAGTCATCTATATTTAATGCACCTCAGAGTTCAAGTGAGACAGAGAGAAAAATGACCATTGCATTTGGCAAAATGGGGACTTTGATGATCTAATAAGAACAGTGCAGTGGTGGGGAGCAAAAGACAGACTGGAGTAGGCTAAAGAGTGAATGGCAGAGGACTTTTAGTTTCAAACCATTCCCATGCCATTTATCTAAAAAATGGTACAAAACAACAAAAAAGTTGAAAACAGAAACAAACTCCACATTTGATGAAACCAGGAAGCATCTACAATCCTGAAGCACACTGACAAAATGGAAACCGCATTGTATAATTAGAAACCACTTAGCATATGGGAAGAAGGATAAATCCAAATGCCAGGAGGACGGTCCCCTGGAGCTGGGCAGGCTCTGGGATTAGAGGCATCAGGTGCTGTGGGAGGCAGGAGTGAAGTGGGGTATCCTTTTTTTTAAAAAATTTTTATTTTTATTTAAAATATTACAGATGTCCCTTTATCTCCCCAATGACCCATTCCACCCCATCCCACCTCCTCCCCAGTCCCCACCATTGCCCATGTCCTTGGGTTGTGCATATATGCATATAAATTCTTTGGTTACTCTCTTCCCCTCCACCCACCACCCTCCTCCCTCCCTCTGACATTCATCAGTCTGAGCTATACTTCCATGTCATTGAATCTATTCTGTTCATCAGTTTATTAAGTTCTTTAGATTCCACATATAAGTGAGATCGTGTGATGTTTGTCTTTCTCTGCCTGGCTTATTTCACTTAGCATAATTTTCTCCAGGTCATCCATACTGTCCCAAAGGGTACAAGAACCTTCTTCTTTACAGCTGCGTAAAAGTGGGGGATTCTTAACTCTGTAAGAAGCTATCCCAATTCCTTCTCATACTCAGCATAGTCCGTATCTACCCTCTGTTTACTCCAGTCTACAGCAAGAAGATAAAACCTCTAAAGGGCATGGATCAAGGAGGCTCTGAGGAGGGTAGAGCAGGCCCAGAGGGAAGGTCTAGAACTACACAGCTCTACACAGGTGGATTCCATACAGAGAGGCCCTCGGTGTATGTCTCAGAGCTTCCAGAAGATAACAGAGAATATCGGGAGAGGGGGACTGTATTTCAAGAGATAACAGCTAAGAGTTTTCCAGAATTAATAAAGAATATCAAGCCTCGGACAGAAAATGCAAGAGTCCAAAGAAGGATATAAAATAAAATTTATATCTAGATCTGGTATTGTACAACAAAGAAAGAAATGCTTAAAAGTTACCAAAGATAGAGGAGATTAAAGATGGCCGCAGACTGAGTGGAAGGTACACTGACATTCTCTTGGGATCAAACTGGAATTACAACTAAAATATAGAAAAAACATCCTGAATAATCAACTGCAACTGAAGATGAGCTGGAGAGCACCCTCACGACCAAGGAGGAAAAGTAGAGACTGCATAGAGACTGGTAGGAAGTGAAGAGGCATGAGAGGGCTCGCTGAGCTCCCACAGGCAGCAGCTGAAGGTCTCGAGGGATATCTCAGCTGTAGGGGGTTCCTACTGAGGACCCCAGGGCCTAAACCCCAGGCTGGGCTTCCCAGCCAAGAGCACTAGAACTGAGAAACGTGCCTACATAACATCTGGCTGTGAAAAGCAGCCAGGTTTCTGTCTGCCAGGGAGAGATGGCTGGAAATGCAGGCACCCTCTTAAAGAGCCAATGCACAAAGTTTCATGTGCAGCCACTCACCTTGGGCTCCAGCAGAGGGAGGGCAGAGTGGACTGGAGCTGTGTAAGGAGAATCTAGGGTTGTGGGCTCTGGAACTACAGCTCAGAGGGCACCCATCTGGATTCCTGTGCTGAGTCATTGCCCCACACTGCAGAGAACATCTTTCTCAGGCAGATATTTACTTTCCAAATAGCTTTTGCCTGAGGGGGAAGCAATTGTCCCACCCTGCTGGAAAACCTCTCACCCTACCTGGTGATTTCTATAGCCTGAGGCTCGTTAAGAGAATCAGATTAATCAGCCTGCAGGCAGAGTCAGACCTCAGGGTGCTTTGAGTCTTTGCTTGATCTGCTTCTAGAACCCCAGCCTTGGAAAAGCAGACTTTAGTGTGGTATCTTGGCCCTGTCCAACTACACCCAGCTCCAACAGAGGGGACCTCAAGCCATGGGTTGTTGATAGCTCCACACAGGGTATTCAAGGCCAGTTACAAACAGCATCTGACATTGGCCTGCACCAGAGACCATCCAAAAAAATTGAGAGTCCTAGCAGGTCTACCTAATACATAGAAACAAACCCAAATAGGCAGCCAAAATTGGGAGACAAAAAAACAAGCCTAAAATGAAAGAACCAGAGAAGTCTCCAGAAAAAGAGCCAAATGAAATGGAGATAAACAATCTATCAGATACAGAGTTCAGAATACTGATTGTAAGGATGCTCAACAGCATGAAAAAAGATGGGGAAACTATGAAAAATGACCAGTCAGAAATGAAGAATGACATAGCAGAAATAAAGAATACATTGGAAGGAATAAACAGCAGATTAGGGGAAGGTGAGGACTAGATCAGCGAATTAAAAGACAGGGTAGAAAAAAAATCACTCAATCAGAGATTTAAAAAAACCCCAAAACAATTAAAAAACGGGAGGACAGTCTAAGGGAGCTGTGGTACAACATGAAATGTAACAATATTCACATTATAGGAATACTAGAAGAGGTCGAAAGTAAGCAAGGGTTAGAGAATCTGTTTGAAGAAATAATGGCAGAAAACTTCCCTAACCTGGTGAAGGAAAAAGTCACACAAGTTCAGGAGGCACAGAGAGTCCTAAGCAAGAAGAACCCAAAGAGGCCCACACCCAGACACAACATAATTAAATGCCAAAAATTCAAGACAAAGAGAGAATATTAAAGGCAGCAAGAGAAAAGCAATCTAATATCTACAGAGGAGCTCCCATAAGGCTGTCAGCTGACTTCTCATCAGAAACTCTACAGGCCAGAAGGGAATGGCATGAAGTATTCAAGGTAATGCAAAGAAGGATCTGAATCCAAGACTACTCTATCCAGCAAGGCTATCATTCAAAATAGATGGTGAAATAAAAAGCTTCCCAGACAAAAAAAGGCTAAAGGTGTTTATCATATCACCACCAAACCAGCATTGCAGGAAATGTTAAAGAGAAACATAATAAGAAGAAATAGAGAGAGAAACACAGGCATAAAGAATTAAAATGGCAATAAATACAGACCTATCAATAATAATCTTAAGGACTTTAAGGGAGAGATCAACAGCAATACAGTCATAGTCGTGGACTTTAACACCCCACTGACTTCACTGGGTAGATATTCCAGACAAAAGTCAACACAGAAACAGTGACGCTAAATGGCACACTAGATCAGATGGATTTAATTGGTATTTACAGAACATTTTATCCCAAAGCTGTAGAAAAGACATTCCTCTCAAGTGCACGTGAGTCATTCTCAAAGATAGACCCATATGTTAGGACACAAAATAAGTCTCTATAAGTTCAAGAAGATTGGAATCATAAGCATCTCAGATCACAAGGGCATGAAATTAGAAATCAACTAGAGTAAAAACACTCAAAAACATTCAAACACATGGAGGATAAATAGCATGTTACTAAACAATGAATGGGTTACCAATAAGATCAAGAAAGAAATAAAAAACTTTCTGGAAACAAATGATAATGAACAAACAACCACCCCAAATCTATGGGACACAGAGAAAGCAGTCCTAAGAGGGAAGTTCATAGAACTACAGGACTATAAAAAAAAGCAAGAAAAATTGTTAGTAAATTATCCAACCCTACAACTTAAAGAATTAGAAAGCTCCCCTGTGAAGCCATCTGGATCAGAGCTTTTGTTTGCTGGGAGTTTTTTTATTGCTGCTTCGATTTCATCAGCTGTTATTAGCCTATTCAGGTTTTTTGATTCTTCCTGATTCGGTTTTACATGTTCTTACCCATGTGGAATCTAATAAACAAAATAGATTGAGGAACAAAATAGATCCAGAGACAGAAGCATTGAACAGACTGATGAATCTCAGTGCGAAGGTGGGGGTGGGGGAGTGTGTGGGGAGAGATTAATCAAAGAACTTATACGATTCTATGCATAACCCATGGACACAGACAATAGTACGGTGAAGGCCGGGGGGGGGGGGGGGGTAGGGGGCAGATGCAGGGTGGAAGGGATCAACGGGGAAAAAAAGGGGGATATCTGTAATACTTTCAACAATAGAGATAAATTAAAAAAGAAAAAGTTACCAAATATAAAATTCAGGCCACCTAGAAAGGTAAAACAATTAGCTATCAGCAGGTAATAGCAACAACTATAAAATACTCAGGAATAAATCTAATAAAAAATAAGTAAGACCTTCATAAAGAAAACTAAAAAACTGTATGAGCCCTAGCCATTTTTGCTCAGCGGTTAGAGCATTGGACCACAGACTGAAGGGTCTTGGGTTCGAATCTGGTCAAGAGTACATATCTCAGTTGCAGGTGAGAGGCAACTAATCCATGTGTCTCTTTCACACCAATGTTTCTCTCTCTCTCATCAATGTTTCTCTCTCTCTCTCTCTCTCCCTCCCTAACTCTCTCTGAAAAGTAATGGAAAAAATATCTTCGGGTGAGGATTAAAAAAACAAACAAAAAAACCAAAAAAAACCCCCATATGAGACATAAAAACAACAACAACCCAACCCTAGTAATAAATATAGGTATCACATCCACAAATGGGAAAGAACAGAACTGTTAAGATACCAATTTTCACCAAATTAATATATAAATTCAATATGATTAAAAATAAAATCTTAACAGGGTTTTCATTGTTACTGTTGTCAGAACCTAAATGCCAATCCTAAAATTCATACGGAATATTTAAGGCTTAAATTGTAAAAATATAATGCTGGGAGAAAGAAACCACACATAAAGACTGCATACATTATGACTCCACTTTTGTAAACAGATCAATTTGAACAATATATGGAGCGGGAAAGCCATGAAGCAAAGCATGAACGTGATAACTGCACGTCCCAGGAGAGCAGTCCCGGGAGGGATGGGCTCTGGGGGCTGGCAGTGCTCTGACCTGTGTGGGCTTACATGGTTTGCTCACTTCGTAGTGATTTGTTTGGCTTCATGACATTTGCAGTTTATGCATTTTGGTATGTGTTACATACTACAATAAAAAGATTTAAAAATAAAGAATAAAGAATCCAGAGTAGCCAGGGTAATTTTAAAGAAGCATAATAAGGCCTATAAGATTTCGAGATATGCTATAAAGTTGGAGTACTTAAAATAGTGTGGGCTTTCTACAGAGTTACTCAAATAGACCTAAAGAGCAAGAAGGTACAAGGGCACTTGGTATACAGCAGAAGTGGGAAAATCAGAGGGAAAAGAACACACAAACTATACATAAGGACAAAGCAAAACAAGGCCCTCTTCCTGACACCATACATATAAACTCCCAATGGATTAAGAACACAAATATAACTTACAAAACTGTAAATGTTTCTGCACAAAATACAGAAGGAACATCTTTTTTTTGCAATGGAATGGGGAAGAATTTTTAAATAAAACACATAAAGCATAAACTATAAAAGAAAACATGATTACTTTCTAATTTTAAAGCTACAGAATGCCAAAAATTACCATAGATAAAGTGAAAAGATAAGAGTTTGGAAGAAGGTACTTAGAATTCTTGGAGTCAACAAAGGTAGTATTCACAGCATATAAAGAAACTATAAATTTATAAGAAAAAGACAATCAACCCAATTTAAAAAGTAGACAAAATGGCAATTTCAGTAGAGGAAATGCAAATGGCCTAAAATACATGAAAAGATATGTATCCTCACCTGGTTTTAGGGAAATGCAATATAAATGAACAATGCTAAATATAACAACAATTGGCAAAAATTGAAAAATCTGGTATCAAGTTTTCGTGAGGATGAGGAGAATTGAGAACTCACACCGTACGGGAGGTGGAGTGGTACAACCACTCTGGAGGACAATTTGACAATACAGTTGTCCCTCTGTGCCTGAAGGAGGATTGGGTCCAGGACCCTTGTGGATAGCAAAATCTGAGAATACTCAAGTCTCTCATAGAAGGTGGTGTAGGATTTGCACATAACTTAGATTTGCATATAGGCCACAGCAGAGTATACCTCCACGTCATTTCATTCTTGTGGATTCAGTGCAGTGCTTGACATCTGGCAAATACAAGTTTTTATTTTCAGTAGACTCTAGGATTTTTTTTCTTTCTTTCTTTTTTTTAAAAAAATATTTTTGATGTGTGAATGGTTGAATCTGCAGATGCAAAGCCCAGGGATACAGAGGGCGGAGGGCTGACTATACCTAGCAGAGCTGACAGTGTGCTTTAGGGAATACTCAATTGCAATGTATGTAACAGCTAAGAAACAGAAACATGTTCCCAGCAGAGAAATGGCTACAAAGTGGTTTATTCATCTAATGGAAGACTGAACAGCAGTTAAAATAAACTCAGTGTACATGTGTTAATAGGTTTTTAGAAAGGTATCATATATTATATTCATCTTTTTGCAAAATTTCAAAACACAAAATCTAGTACTGTTTACAGACACATACTTAAGTAGTAAGTACAGAACCATGGAGAGTGGTTTCTTCTACAGCAGGATGATGGGGCAGAGGGAAGAGGAGGTATGGGCGGGGGTGGGGGCGGGGTGAGACTATCTGTAACACATATACCTTTTTTAAAAAAGAGAGAGGAAGTAAATATGGCAAAAAAATATGAAATAAATTGGAGGTGAGGAAGTAGAAATTCTTTTTCTGAAGATCTGGGTAGGAAGGAAAACAGAATATGGGGCTGTAAAATAGCAAAGTTAACACGATTTAGCTCAAGGTAGTAAAATGTTGTTATGAACATAGTGAACTATGAAAAAAAGTTGATCCAATCAAAATTGTAAGATCTGAATTAAATAAAAAATTAAACATTTTCATTTTAGTCTCAAGGCATGTATCTAATCATGATAGTGAATTTGTCCATTTCTCCCTTTAGTTCTGTTTGTTTTAACTTCATGTATTTGGAAACTGTTCACGTATATGGAAGCTATTAGCACACATACATTTATAAATGACCCTTTCATCATAACAAAAAATCTCTCTGTTTTTAGTAATACTCCTATAGAAATCTATTCTGTCTGATATTAATATGGCCACATTTAAGCTGTTTCTGATTTATCTTTCTTCACCCTTTAACTTTCAACCCTTTTCCTGTCTGTGTTTAAAGTGTGTCTTATAGATAGTATATAACAGTCTCATGTTTTTAAATTCAGTCTGACAATCTCTGGCATTTGATTGAAATGATTAGCTATTTACACTTAAAGTACTTATCTTGATATAACTGGCTTTACTATTTGGTTTCTATTTGTCTTATCTGTTTTTGTTCTTTGTTCCACCTCTTCTACTTCAAAATTTTTCTGTATTAAACAAATATTTTAAATTTGTTTTTAGCAATATCTCATGGCATTTTTTTGTTGTGTTTGCTCTGAGGATTACAAAATGCATCTTTAATTTATCACAATGTGCCTAGAGCTGATACTGAATTACTTCAAGTAAAATATATTGTAAGAGTATAGTTCCATTTAACACCACCTTCATGTACTGTGCTACCTTTTTTGTATTATATATTATACCCATATATCTCATAAATCCATCAATACAGAATTATTTTTGCTTTATGCAATTATGTCTTTTAAAGAAATTAGGAAAAAAACGAATGAAAAGGCATAGTTGTTGCTTGTACTTAAAGAGTTTACAATTTAGCCCTGGCCAGTGCACACCAAAAGGTGGCAGGTTTGAGTCTTGGTCAGGGCACATACTCAGATTTCAGGTTCAATCCCCTGTCGGGGTGTGTGAGGGAGGCAACTGATTGATATTTCTCTCTCACATTGATGTTTCCCTCTGTCTCTCTCTCTCTCCCTTCCTCTCTCTAAAATTAATTTTAAAAAAGAATTCACAATTTAGTAGAGGTTCTTAATTTGGGAAGGGGGGTAAGTTATAGATTTCCTCATGAAACCTGAAGGTTAAAGACTGTCATTTTCCTGCCCATGTCTACCCCTGCCCCCACCATCATCTATAATATACTTACAAAATGTGCATTCAACATTGGTCAGACTATATCCTATGAAGAACTAGAATATCCTATTCAGTAATAAACAAATACACTACTGCAAATTCTGGCAGGGATAAAATGGGGCTTTTGTGCTCATTTACTTAAATTTCAATCCTAAATTGCTTCCTATTTGAATGTACACTCTGAAAGGGACAGAATTTTTGGTTGGATAACTGTTTGGCCTCTGCGCCTAGAACAGCACCTGGCACACATGAACTACCCTGTACATATTTGCTGGGAGAATAGTGAATGAATAAATGTGCCACAAAGATAAATATGTTACCTTAGATTTTTAAAAAAGAGATTGGAAAGTTGCCAGTAGACACACTTTTTTGATCGTAAGTTTATACTTTCCCATATAACAAAAAGGTAGGGCTCACCTGTCCATGCCTCTGGTACCCCAGCAGGACCTCAAGTTATCAAATAAATAAACTGCTGTTGTAAAATGTTTTAGGTGTTCACAAAAAATTAAAATGAAAATATAAAGAGCTTAAAGAGTTTAGCTTTCTATAAATATCTGATAATCATACCACCCTATGCTATGAGAAGATGGGATAAGAATAAGTGTATTAAATTTTACCTGTTATACCTCATTACTACCAAATGTTTCGAGAGTATCACTTATAGTTATACCACCTTATATTTACACATTGCTTTGAAGTTTCATTTCCATTGTCTCGTAAACCCTTCTCATAGTGGGAGTTCTGAATGAGACTTTTCTTGAAACCCAAAGAGTTTGTGAAAAAAAGGAGGCTTTAAATAAAGACCATCTGCTCAGATTTGCATGTCACACTAGGAGAAACTCTAACACAGGGGGTCTGGCAAGCCTTCAGTGCTGGGAAGCCCAAGATCAAGCGGAGAGGCCCCGTGACAAGGGAAGCAGCAGTAGCAGGCCTCGGACAGGCCAGAAGTGAGGCTCAGCATGATGAGATACAGTAAAAAGGAACAAGTGGCATGTGTCTGGGAAAGCCGGCTAGCCCTGGAAAAGGAACATCTAACAGTAGGAATCAGGAATCCCCTCTAGGAAAATGGACCCAGAGGTCAGGCGACCAGAACTGGAAAGTGTTCTGGGACACGTGTAGTTGAAAGCCTAGGCCAAAGAGCCAGGCCACAGCTCTGGGTTAGAGCCAGAAGCTCCCCATAAGCCAACAGAAGCTATTACCTTACAAATCTCACAGAATGTATGACAACAGCAAATGGTTTTCTTTTAGGCCTTTAATAAACATGAATGTCAATTACACACATTCCAATTTTTTAGATTATTAGTCCTTTTAGAGGGGGAATCATGAAATAATGGTCATCAGGCAAATAAAGAATTTAATTTGCTGGGTAGAAAACATGCAAAACATTATAGACAGCAAATCTCGCTGTCCTCTGGTCTTGTTTTGTATTAGCATGAAACCACAGCAAGCAAAGATGAGAAACCATGACCTGGCAATGACACCAGGTGTTTGTTGATCTCCTTCTCCAGCCAAGTGTGGCTGAACAAAAGCCCACAGAGCAAACTGCACTGCCAGGGTCCTTATGAACCATGGTTCCAACATTCAAGAAACCTATCATCTAATGTCATAGTAGGACAAACACAAGGGGCTGCTTTCCCAAGGGGCTAAGTATTGCCTTCAAAAGACCGGGATGAGCCAAAGGAATAAATGTCCCCTCACACCTGGACCCTTTTATACAGACTTCATTTGCATTCAAATCCTGAGGAAACCAGACCCATTGAGGCCTCATTTATTTATTCTACACATATTTACTGAACATCTATCATGTGCCAGGTTGTGTTCTAAACACTGGGATGCAGCAGGAGCAAAACAAAGAAAATCTCTGCTCTAATGGACCTTACATTTTCCTATTCACTCTTCTTCACTGGAAATCCTAAAGAAAGAAGGAAGGAGCATTGGAATATATAGGCAAGTTAGGAATGCCTAAAGTTATTTCTACCATTTGCGATTAATTATGAAATGATTCCTTTTGTGGCAGACAGGATCATGTTGCTTTAGCACTTATTGAAAGAGTCTTGCTGTCTTGTTCTTTGTCAAGTTCAAAAGTGACTCAGAACTCTTATAGTTCTCTTATCTCTTTTATTCTCATTTTGAAATATCCAATTAAAACACTGGATATCCTTCTGATTCTTGGGAAACTGAGTTGGAATAGGGGCAGAATTAATTAGACTAATCACAGACTATTTGTTCCTAACAAATTGCCTTAGAAAACTACTCTAAGCTTTTCTTTTTTGGAAAATTATGTACCAGGAGGATTTGGTTAACTGTATAAAGCAGAAAACTGCAAACAACAGTGGCTTAAATATAACAAAAGTTTATTTCTCCTACACGTTAAAAAAGCTTCAGCCCTGTCTGGTTTGGTTCAGTGGTTAGAGCATTGGCCCTCAGACCAAAGGGTCCTGGGTTCAATTCCCAGTCAAGGGCATGTGCCTGGGTTGCAGGTTCTCTCTGCCCTGGTCCGGGTGTGTGTGGGACGCAACCAATTGATGTGTCTCTCTCACACTGATGTTTCTTTCTCCCTCCCCCCCCCATCTCTCCCTCTGTCCCTCTCCCTCCTTTACTCCTTCCTTCCTTTCTACTCTCTGAAAAGCAATGGAAAAAAAACCCTTGGGTAAGGATTAACAACAACAACAACAAAAGCAGCTTCAACTATGTTAATTGCATTCCAGGCAATAGGGAGAAGAAAATCGGGAAGGACAAAAGAATAAAAGGCTACTTTAAGGAGCTTAAATGTAAATACTTTTTAACATACCTTTTAACAAAATCATCCCCCTTTAAAATTATACCCATTTTCATAAGATGATTTAATAAACTAAAAATTAAGGGGGAAATAAATAGGCTTATGTTGAAACTTGTTTCTTACATTAAACTAAAACCAATAAACTAAAAATGAATGTGAAGATCTAAAACAACTTATGCATTTATAGACACAAATCTAGTGGTGAAAAACTCAATGCTTTCTGAGACAAGGAACGAGGCAAGGGTGCCCACTGACCACTTTTATTTAACACTGTACTAGAGGCCTTACCTAGTGTAGTAAGGCAAGAAAAATAAAAGGCACAGATTAGAAAGGCAGGAGTAAACACGAACAAAATATATCTTGATGACATGATCATGGAGAAAGCTCTAAGGAATTCACAGAAAAGCTACAAGAAATAATAAAATTTAGCACAGTGCAGGATATAATAGCAATATACAGATCAACTGCACTGCTATACACTAGCAACAAACATTTAGAACAAAAATTATAAAAACAACTCTACTTAAAATGGCATCAACAAACCCACAAACACTTTCAAATACATTTAATGAAAGAATGCAAAAGGGAATTAAGCTCCATCTCTTAAGTTTAAAACAATTTGTGGGCATATTTAAAAATCATCACAATGGCAATCCTTCCCAACTGATCTCTAGTTTCAATGCAATCACAAGCAAAATCTCGACTGTTTTTTTTTCTTTTCTGAAGAAATTACAAGCTGATTTAAAAATGCACATGGAAAGTCATGTTCCTAAAATAGCAAACCAGTTTTGAAAAAGAGGAACAAAGCTGGGAGACTTATATACCTGATTTCAAGACTTAACATAAAGCAAAAGTACTCACGACAGTACGATATTGGTATAAGGATATACATAGAAATCACTGGGATAGAAAACAAAGTCAAGAAATAGACCCACAGTGGTCAACTGATTTTCAGCAAAGGTGCCAAGGTAATACAAAGGAGAAAAGAGTCTTTTCAACAAGTGGTGATAAAACTGTGGCTACGGGTATGGAAAAAAATCAGTCTCAACCCTTACCTAACAAGAAGTACACTCAAATTGGATCTTAGACTTAAATGTAATAACAAAAACTATTAAATTCTAGAAGAACATATAAGATAAAGTCTCTGTGACATTGGATTAGTAAAGATTTCTTAAATAAGACATCAAAAGCACAAAGTATTTTAAAAAACTGAAACTCTGAATTAATCAAAATTAAAAACTCTGCTCACTGAAAGACTTAGATAAGGAAACAAACAGACAAGCTGCATGCTAGGCTAAAATTAAAAAAATATATATATCCAACAAAGGGCTTATATCCAGAATATAAAGAGTTCTTTTTAACTCAATTAGAAGATAAATGAAACTCAGTGAAAAGGTGGGTAGAAGATGTGAACAGGCACCTCACAAAAGAGATATACAAATGATCAGCAGGCACATGAAAACACACTCGATATCACTAGTCACTAGAGAAATGCAAACTAAAATCACAAGATACAATTACATGTCAATCAAAGTTAAAACAACTGACAATGCCAGTGTTGGCAAGGATGCGGAGCAACTGGAACTCTCATGCATGGTAGTGGAAATGCAAAATGGTACAACTACTTTGTAAAATAATATGGTAGTACCTTATAATGCTAAACACACATTTATCATAGGACCCAGCAATTCTACTCCTACATAGTTATCCAAGAGAAGTTAAAGCATATGTCTACACAAACGTGTACACAGATGTCAGATGTCATAGCAGTCTTATTCATAATAACTCAAACCTGCAAGTAATCCAAATGTTCATCAACTCATGAATAGATAAACAAATTGTGGTGCAACCATACTATAAATTAATACTTACAATAACAAGGAATGATGTATTAAGGAAACACAGATTGATCTCAAAAACATCATGTTAAGTAAAAGAAGTAAAACACAAAAGATTTCATACTATACAATTCCAATTATATGAAATTCTAGAAAAAGCAAAATTATAATGACATAAAGAAGATCAGGGGTTATGTGGGGCAGTTGGGTGAGAGGACAGAGAGCAAAAGGAATGAAAAAAATGTTCAGGGTGAGGGGACAGTTTTTTATCCTGATATGGTGGTGGTTATACAACTGTATACAATTACCAAAATACATCAAATTGTATCCTTAAAATTGGTGAATTCCATTGTATATAAATAACACTTTCATAAACAGAAAAAAAGAAAAGAATCTTTTCATTAAAAAAGTGTTTAGATTTAGAAAGATCTGGATATTTCTAGATACATAAATCTTTTAAATTTTATAAAAGAGCTAAGATTTTATCAGACTAAAAATAATCTTCAGCAACAAAAAACTTCTGATACCTTGAAAATGTTCCCAGCTAACATGAGAAGACTTTTTGATAAGCTAAGCTGTTGTTTATACGTAATGAATATATTCATAATAACATGCATTGATTTTGCCACAGTCCTTTCCTACAAGTTATTATCAAGATAGAAGAGAAATATCAACACAGCCCCAAAGAGGAAGAAACACTGAACACTTCCGTTAAAAAAAAAAAATCAGTTTAAAAAGATAATCAAAATTGATTTAAGGCTTTCATCTCTTGATAGGAAAACAATGTGAAGACCCTGTGGGAAAATGCTCTGTGCTGCAATTGTCATGATAAACTACCAGTAATCACCTAAAACTAAAAAGTATAGCTGTTTTATTGACAACCTCTTCTCTATCTTCATTTCTTTTTCCTTTGACCAGCAGCACTACTGAGCCAGCTAAATGTATTTTAAATTATCCTTTAAACTTTCTCAAAGCCATTCTTTACTTCATTTTCTTATACATTACAATGCCAGAAACAGATGAGTCTGTTGAAGGTGAGGTTTGAGCTGCATCTTTAATCTATTAGATGGAGGACCAGTTAAATATCTTGATGATCTTGGAAAAGAAAGTATAGCCATGGACTGGATTTTTTCATATCAGGAAGAACGTAGAGGTTACCAACGGGACAAAGTTTTCTTGGGTATTGGATGGCCCACAAAATTCATAGTGAAGGCTACAGAAAGTTGTCATTGATATGTGTCTTTCAGCATCTCTGCGTGCCTTTAAAATTTCTTTGTATCCAGGATCTCCCTCCAGAATCCTGTCTCCATTGATAATCAACAGGGCCTCATCTTACTGGTATAGTCAAGGGAAGACCTAAGAATAGCTTTGTGCCTAGTGTCTTGTGGTTGAAACAGATATGGATGAGAGCCTTGAAAAGTGCCGTGGAAGGCACTGGACCAGTACGAGAACACCTGGCCTTTGGTCCTGGCTCTATCACCCAATAGTTGTGCAACATTAACCTCAGCCTCCTCATCTTTAAAATGGAAAGTCCCAGTTCTCCACTGTAGAGATGCTGTCAAGAACCTAGCAAGACAGCGCATGTAAAGCATCCTGACAATCACAAAGTATCACAGTGTTTTATAGCACAGAGATTATTTTGATAATACTGAATTTTGAACCTCAACATTTATAGAATGTAGATAAAATGCCAGACATTGTGCTAGGCACTAGGAATTATAAAGAATAATGTATAATTCCTAATTTGGGGGATGGGGTTGACTCAGAAAAAACTTCTATGTCAGGACTTAAATGAATATGATTTTTCTATGAAAAGAAGGGATCTAATGATGAAAGAAGGAATACAGTTGAAAGATACTGCATGTGGCTATGCAAAGCTATCTCTCACTCTTTTTTTTTTTAAATCCTCACCCAAGGATATTTTTTCCATTGCTTTTCAGAGAGTGGAAGGGAGATAGAAACATCGATGTGAAAGAGACACATCGGTTGGTTGCCTCCTACACGTGCCCTGGACTGGGGGTAGGGATTGAGCTTGCAACTGAGATACTCCTTGGGGCTGAAAAGGCCCTGTGAGGGCACCTGCCCGCACTCAGGTGCCACTTCTGGTACCCACTGCTTGTTTGGGGAATCACAGTGATGGCATTCTGACCAGGGCATCCTGACCTATATAGGCCTCTGCTATGGGGGTGATGGCCCATCCCGGTGTCTGAGTGATTCTCAGGGACCAGCAAAGAGACTGGAATCAAACCCTTCAGTCAGAGGGCTGGCACTCTAATCACTGAGAAAAACTGCCGAGGGCTGCAAAGCTCTCTCCTAATAGCATAGACACAAAAGCTAGGGAATCTGCATTTGAATCCTGTCTCCACTACTTATCAGCTTAAATTCTTGGCAAATTACTTAAATTCTCTGTGTCCCAGTTTCGTCATCTATAAAATGAGTATAACAGTTCCTACATCATCAGGCTTATATTAATATTTGTAAAGTGCTTAGAAAAGAGCTGTATCAGTCGGCTTTCTCTAGGTTAGACTGTGCTAACACATTCTCCCAAATTTCAGTAGCTTGTAACAAAGATTTATTTCTTGCGCATCTTCTTCACTCTGGGATCTGGGCTTCTATCTGGCTTATGCTTTTCTCATGGCAAAGGAAACAGAACAATGGTGGACCCATACGATGGATCTTAAAACTTCTGCTTGTTAAGCATTTATTTCTGCTCTCATTTTAGTGGCTAATTTAAGTCACAGATTAAAGCTTGATGTTAAGGGCATGCAGAAGACCTGTAGGGAGGGACCCAGTAGAGAGGGCATGACATATTTTGAACAAAAATATTTGAACAAATAATATAATCTACCAACAAATGCCTGGCACTTAGTAAGTGCTGTGTGTTTGTTAAAGAAAGTGATTGCACAATGGCACGGAAGCCTGATGTAGGACAAGATGTTCGGGAAGAGTAAAACATTCAGTGTCCCTAAATTATATGGTACCCGGGGGTGAGAGAGGTACATAAGGAGGCCAGATTTGGAAAAGTTTTGAAATGAGGCTAGGTTTTTGCCTACAGGTTAAAGATAAGTTGCAATAATAAAAGTGTTTATGGCTATATTTTATAAGGCACTTCTGTGCCAGTTACATCACAACATTGACATAACTTCATTTGTTTGACATTGAACATTTGAAAATCAAAATCTACTTGTCGCTCCCTTCCTTTGTAATGCCTGACTAATAAAACACTTCGTGTCAGTTTTGGACTGAGTTGCAATTGCCTCAACAAGGGAGAGGACCAGAAGGTTTCTCTTAATATGTCCAGGCTACCTGAGGTCAGGATACAGGAAGGGAACACAGAGAAGAAGGGAAGGAAAAGTGAGGTAGACAGAAGGTATGAATGAATCAATGTGAGGGAGGGGGTAAAATGGACTGATAAGCACTTGATTCAGTGCTGGCATTATAAATACTATTTTAGTTATAAGAAGGTAAATGGGACCTCTAAATATGAATGTCTTCTAATGTCATCTTCAACTTTACACTTGGTCCTTTCACAAACCCCACTAACCTCACAACTCTAAACAGCTTTGACTTCCTTCTGTAGCTCCTGTCCTCATTTTCAATAAACTGCTGAAAATAATCTCAATCCCTAAAACTCAACTGAAAACCTTGGGCATCAAGTGGGTTATTTGACCTACCATACTGTACTATTCTTTGGTCAATCTGGAGAAGAAATGTAAGGGAAGAAAGAAGAAATAATAGAAGAAAATGAATCATGAAGAGAAGAGAAAGGTATGAAAAGCAGGGGAAGGCACAGAGGACCTAACATCCCATTCTCATTTACCCAGGAAACAGGTCAGAGCTCCAAAACTTGCTCCGAAATAGTTCAGATTTCCACAGGTTATGCTAATCCATAAACTTTTCCCTTAATGTGATACCATGACTTGGAAAGCTAATCAACATAAGGTTCTGTTTGATGCTTTTTCTTTTATAGATACCACAGGACAGTGTTTTATTTTTCTGTCTGTAAAACTACTGTAGAGGGAAGAGAGAAAGGCAAATCACAGCCCACAAATGAGCCATCCTGACTCCTTCAAGATTGCTCATTTCTTTCTTCCCCTTTTCTAGGATTTACAAACCCTAATAAGACTTCTATACTCTTGCACCATCATGAAGTTTTTTGTTTGTAAAGCTTTAAAGATCCCCACTGCTACAGAAAAAAAATACAAACTCAGACCACATTCAAAGTCCTAAATAATCTGGTGTTGATCTATGTTTCTAATTTTATTTGGTAGGACAGATTTCTTTTCACACTAAGGTTGCTTGGTCACAAGAAAATAAAAGTCTGAAATACTGTATGAAATAGGTATAAACACAGGAAATGGGAAGAACTTAAAAAGATTTATTGAAGGGGAGAAGCCTAGAGTCTGAGAAACATAGGTCTGTCTGTTAATTTGCTCCCAGGTAGCTTGAAAGAGAAACAAATGATGAAATATATGTGAATTGTAAAAAAAGAAAATCAATGGGTCAATGGGGAGAAAAAGAGACATCTGTAATATTTTAAACAATAAAATAAGTTAAAAAAAAACTTTGCCAAAAAAAGAAAAAAAAAGAAAAATCAGCAAAAGCAGGCTCTTTCTGTTTTAATCATGCCAGAGTCAGCTCAGGCTTCAGCTTTTGAGAATTAGGGTACATCTCAGTGGTAATGACTCACTACTATGATTCATAAAATGGTAAAAAATGAAGAAGTACAGAGATACGGATGACCCAAAGTCTCACTGCACAACCACAAAGAGAACTTACTTTATGAAGTTAAATAAGTAAGAAATATTTTCTCAAAGGAAAAAAAGTATTAATGTGTAACAAGATTAGAGACATTGAAATATATAAGAGTACCCCAATTTTTGAAGGTCTCTTACCAAAGACATTAAGAGGAACAGTTAAACATCATGGTGAGAATATGATGGAAATAGTGTATACTAACATTTTTAAATTTTTTGCTTAAACTGAAATATTTCACTTGGCTACTATAGCCAAGCTTTCCAATGACAATTTCGCAACCTTTCATGAAAACAGTAGTATTATTAAATGTTGCTATTAAAAATCAGAATTGCCACCCTAGCCAGTTTGGCTCAGTGGTTAGAGCATTGGCCCACAGACTGAAGGGTCTTCGTTCAATTTCTGTGAAGGGCATGAGCCTTGGTTTCAGGCTCAATTCCTGGCCCCGGTAAGGGCGTGCGAAAGGCAACCATTCCATGTGTTTCTCTCACATCAATGTTTCTCTCTCTCTCTCTCTCTCTCTTTCTCTCCCCTTCCACTCTCTCTGAAAAGCAATGGAAAAAATATCGTCAGGTGAGGATTAAAAAACAAAACCAGCCCTAGTCAGTTTTGCTCAGTGGTTAGAGCACTGGCCTGCAGACTGAAGGGTTGCACACTTGATCCCTGGCTCAGGTCAGGGTGCGTGCGGGAGCCAACCATTCGATGTGTCTCTCTCACATTGGTGCTCTTTCTCTCTCCCTGCCTCCCTCCCTTCCACTCTCTGAAAAGCAGAAGAAATATCCTTGGTGAGGATTAAACAAAAACAAAAAACGAACCAGAATTGCCACAGGAGGAATGCAACATAAAAACACGTTATCAGTGATACTTGTGAATAATGTTCAAGTGATCTTTAAGCAAAACCGAATGCCCCTTACCCTTTCCTAAAGGAAAGGTAGGAACTGGAATCTCTAATGGATCACAAAGTGGAACTGGGCAGCTGTCCTAGGCAAACTAATTTATTATTGCTCCTGGTAAGCTACACACTATTTTCCCCTCTCAACCCAGGCAAAAAAATTTAGTCCTTAATCCTTTCTGTGACACCACTGAAGACACTGTGGGATCCCATCTAATAAAATGCTACGGATACTGACGTAATTTATCATGCAAGAATGAGTGACCTAAGGAAAGAGAAAAACTAGCCTAACCCAAATAATATACCAATAACTAAATAAAATAAGCTAAATTCAAAGTTGGCAGCTTTCTGGAAAACCTGAGTAAGGTTTTTGGTTTCTATGAGAGCAAATAACATATGACTTATGTTTTACACAAATGTTCGTTTTATTTTTTTTAAAAGCTCTTTCTCTTAAAAAAACACAATTGCCAGACTAAAAGAAAATTACTTCCTTAACACATACAGTATGTTAGAAGAAGTACTGATTTTAATGGTCAAAGGTGAAATTCCATCAACATAGGTTTTCTAACATTCTCCCCAAATGCTGAATACCACCTGTGCATTTGTTTTTATAGTAAGAACTTTTTCTTTTTAGTATTTTATTTAGCATAAAAACCAAAAAAAGGGAAGTCACTTGATATATATGGGGAGAGGAGAAGTCACATTGAGCAAGAGACATCTGGGACAAGCTGTGGTGAAGATTTATCAGATTTGTGTTCATGGTGGGAGGTCAATAACACTGGCTGAATTACTGTAAAAACTGAAAATTCATTTGGCTCAAAAGTGTTTATTAATAGTGGGATTATTCAAATGCTTTATTTATCTGGGAATCATATTCCAAATACTGTGGAATTCTATTCACTCTGAAACAAGGGAATTTTATGTTAAAAATTTGTTAAACTTCTGGTTCTTTAAAAACAAAATTAAAACAAGAACCTTATTACCTGTTAAGCATGTGTACTAAAAAGACTGATCACACATGCATATTTTAGATTTCAAAAAGATTACAGAGAGATGAAAAATGCAACTGCCAATTCTAGAGTATTGAATGTCACAAAATGAAAGTATCTGAGGTAAGAGCAAGCTCTAAATTTAAAGCCAGGAGTCTGAAAACAGAATAAAGAAAGAAAATGAGATGTCTTAAAACAATGAATCACATAATGAGTTATTACAGACTTGGGGGTTTGGATAAGGAGAGCAAGGTCAACCAATAGTAAATTAACATAATGAGATATCATACAAGAAAGTACTTCACAAATTCAAAATGTTTTACAAAAACATCCAAAAAGGGATGTGAGACCATCACTTCTAAGAGAAACAAAATGTATCATGAAAGAAAACAGTAAATTCTCATGCTGCTCTAATGATGAAAGCAATGAGCTATCTATTTTTTGCAGGCTGGTTAAGTAGCTTCAGTCAAGCAGGTAGTTCAAGTGGGGGTGAAATTAGACTGGGGAGAGCCTGGCAATTGTGTCCCATAGACTCAGTCTGACCCCCGGCTGTCTCTACGTCACCACAAGTCTGAAGTACACCAGGTGACTCAGATGGTTTAAAGACCTCACAGTGGAGTCCAGCGCTGTGGTCCTCAAGCAAATCAGGTATCTGGGTATCTGAGAAAGTACTTAGGGAGGGGGAAACAAAGTGACTTCAATCCTCAGAATTTGGGCTGGAAGCTATGGGGAATGAAGGATTAAGTTGTATACGAAAAGAACAAACAAAAATGCTTATTAAAATTAAAAAAAAAAAGACACAGAGCAGCATGGGGATGGGTGAGACGAAGACATTCTAGCACAAAGAATGAGGACTTTCAAAAAAGAAAGAGAAAAAAAAAAGAATGAGGACACCATCCCATCCTCGGGCTCATTCACTTCTCCCTTCTCTGGCTATACACGACGATGAGTCTTTTGTCAGCTCCAATCCACCTGACTTTCCACTTGGCCTTATTTTCCCCCCCTTTCATGACCATGTCTCTTTATAAAACATGCAGAATACCTCTTATTATTTTTAGTAAACCCAACTTCTTCATTTTCTTTTTCTGTCATTTTTTTTTTCTACTGAGTTAAACTACTAATGTAATTTTAAAATAATACTGACAAGAAACTCAGCTAAAACTTTCAACAAAATTAACCTTGAAAACTAAGACAAACAGGCCTCCTTCATCTCAGTTATCTATGTAATTTGCCCTTTATTATCACTAAGGAAGTGGCATTGAGACCAAACCTAACATGATTAAAGAAATGTTGGAGACAATTGAATATGACCCATAATCTAAATATGACATTTTTCCTAAAGTTTCTTCAGAAAAAAGAGGGAATAGGAAGAGCAGGGAATCACACTTACAAGTCCACTTATGGCTACAATCCAGATGTAGGAACCAGAGGTGAAAAGCTATAAAAGAAAAAAAAAAGGCACCTAAAAATGAAATTCAACTGCCAGTCACAGCATACTAATTTTTACATAACTAGAATCATAACCATTTATGTTAAGAACTACTTATATGTCATAATATAAACAAATAGAAAATTAATAAATATCAATTCTGTTATTTAAAAGAAAATAATATATTAATTTTTCTTTTTTAACCAAGACCTCCATGTTTCATAGCCTAAAATGAATTGGTTGAACCTGGCCCACTCCCATGTAAAGAAAAATAAGTAAAATTCATGCATATTCTTATTTACAAATGTAGATTAAAGTAAAATACCACCTATAAAGGAATTATTAGAATTACCAATGTAAAAAATATGTAGTCATCATCTGATGTTTGGTGTCAAGTAATGACATGTAATATTAGTTTACATAATTCTCATCACTGTTACTCTAAATTTAGATGAGAAGACCTCAAGCATATAGGTCCATGTTCAATGCTACTCTGTGTAACTGTTGATATTCTCATTCCAGTTCCTCCAAGATAAAGCAAACTACGAAGTGATATCAAAGTTAATTAATGGCAAAAGTAATTAAAATTAAGTCTCATGAAATCTTTCCCTTTGCTTTCTAAATCATTTACATGTGAGTTTTGTGTTCAGGGTTTAAAAAATGTCATAAGACATCTCAAAGGGTTCCTGCAAGAAAGTAAAGATTTGTAGCCCAGCGTTTGTTCACATTTAGATCTTTAGATCAGGAATTTAAGTATTCCTGCTCGTACAGAAAGAAGCAGGTACCCAGGTCCTTTTATGACATTATGCTAGATGAAAACCTCAAATTCTACATATTTATCAAGGATACGTAGGGGAAAAAAGATACATAAAAAGAAGACAGATGCAAAGGTAAGAGATGACAAAGCACAGGTAAAGGGTGGCTGACAAGCTTTGCTCTAGCGCTTTCTTAAGCAGAAATGAATGTTGGCTGCAACTTTAAATTTAATCTCTTGATCTAAAATGTAATCCATTGATCAAGTATGGATCCTACTTCAGTGTAAATGACTGACAATAACAAGGATGAGAATTATCTTATTTAAAATAAACTATTTTTCTGTAGTTTTCTTCTAAAACAGCTAACACTTTCATAGCACTTATTATGTGTCAAGCTGTGATCTTAATGCTTTTCATACATTAAACTACTGAGTCCTTCTAATCACCTTATGCGGTAAATTTTATTATTAACTCTATTTTACCCATGAGAAAACAGAGACGTTCAATAATTTGCTCAAGGTCAAAGAGCTGGTGGGTGGTGGAGCTGTGAGTATACACCCCAAGTAGTCTGACTCCACAGCTCTCTGCCCAGGACCACTCCACGCTACTATGTATCATACATGAGAAAGATGAGCGGTATCATTAATTTTGTCAGTCAAAAATGATTTCCTTTGGTCTCCTAAGCCCTCATCTTATTGCATGTTCGGTCCCAGCTGTGTCTTTTCATGCTTTGACAGTGTGTGTTTTTCTCACTGCTGGGCTCCTTGACCACAGGCATCACAGCTCACTTCATTTTACCCTCCACAGTCCCTAGTATATGGCATTGACTGGCTTTCAAGCAATTTGATATATAAATGACATTCACAAACATTTTGTTCTTCTGGTAATGATTAAAGTCATTCATTCATTCATTCATTCATTCATCAAATGTCTGTGACTTCAAGAAATTGTTGTATGGAAGACAGAAAGGAATAGAAACATGTGCAAAGGTTTAGAGGGGGAAGGGGAGAGAGAGAAAATAAAAACTTTGAGAATAAGGGATTGATACTCAGTTCAAGGTAGGGAGGGGTGGGAGTTGATACTAGATAGGCAAGAAGAACCCTGGATGCCATTCATGCTAAGGACTTCAGAGTTTATAAAAAAGATGCTAGGGCATCTCCACCTCTACTTTCTGATACCAACTTCTACGTCACCAAAAAACCAAAACAAAACAATCTCAGAACACCAATGGTGATAGCTATAGAGACATAAATTATTAATGAATAATAAGAACCGATGGACTTAGTTCTTATTATCTAAACTCAACACTATTATCTTTAATCTTTCAAATGACCCAGTAAGATAGATATTATCCCCACTTTACAGATGGGAAAATGGGAGCTCAGAACAGGTGAAAGACAAAGCAAATAATTATCTGAGCAAGTAATTAAACCAAGTCCACTTGGCTCCAAAAGACTTTACACAATGCTCCACTGAATTCCTACTCCATAATTAATAAAAAAATGTTTTTCACTCCCAAAGATGGTCTATAACACTGGAGCTGTAAGGAACTATAGAATCAACATGAAGCTCAGAAGACTTCTATAACTTGACCCAAGTCACAGTCTAGTGAGTGCCACATTAGAATTAGAACTTGGGCTTCCCGCTCCAGGTCCAGGGCTCTCTTCTACCACTGCTTTCTGCCTTCCGATATAATGTCGTAAAAAAGAAAAAAACTCCACAAAAACATGTCACAGCAAATTTTATCAATAACAATAAACTGCAGAAATGGGCTATTAGGTTATATGAATATTAGGAAGGACAGGGAGACTGTAACACTATGTAGTTTGAGAGAAGAATAAACATACTTAGTGAGAAACGGTTGTAAAAGTGATCAAAAAAACACCTACCCCAGATGAGCCATTGATAACACATGAGAGCAGACTAGAGAAGTTAGAGGAAATGCTAAAGGTTAAAAGGGGAGGGAGGAGGGCATTTTACAGAGACACCAGTATCCGGTTTGAGATGTGTGGGATAAGGAATGTCATGAGTATTAACAGTGGATCAAAAGGCCAAGCTACACATGGCACCACAGGAAATAGCAGAATAAAAGTTTTACATCAAAAGCTGTGAGTGAAAGCAAAGTGACAAATACAACAGGTAGAAAACTGAAAATCATATGTATTAGTTGGCCTGGAACCCAGAAGAGAGTGATCCCTATTTACTGAATATTGGTGATAATAACCTTTTTCAATTTAAGTCAAATAATAAGGACCCTCCCTAATGGTCTTCACATCAAACCATTTAGCAGGTGGTGACATTGCTACCATGCCTATACAACACAGAAGTTATAAAGTTGATAACGCTTCTAGCAAACCCCAGTTCGGGTTGGTAAAGCATATCTGATTCCTTCTTCAGAGCTCTATTTGTGACACCATATTCAATAAATTAGCTTTGACAGTGATTTTCCACTTGCCATCTTTTAACTCTTCTCATTTGTTTCCATTTCATACTATGATTTTGAAAAAGTACTTATACGCAATTGTACAATGAAATTAAAATATTTTCCACCGATACGAATTACAGTGAAAGCTCTTATCAGATTCTACAGGCTATGAAAGTATTCTAGTACTTTATATACCTTGATGTTCTCATTCTGTAATTCTTCCTTTGAACATTTGATATAGATCATGAAGCCAAACTTATGGGAAAAAACATTGTTTTCAAGGAGATCAAATGAGAAAAAGACAAAAAATATATATATCTGGTTAAAGAAACGTGAACATAAAAATGCATACTATACCTGCAGTCCCAATATATAAATCAATGTCTTGTTTGTGATGGACAACGGGCCCAGAATATGTGCCACTTGGACTCTCGGTATGGAGCAGTAAAATGGTACAAACAGAGCAAACACAGGTGCCAGGCTATGCAAACAAATAAAGAAAAATCACTATAGTATAATGATTCAATTTAAAAATACCAATGGCAAATGTATATTTGGTGTAACACTGCTTATAATTTTACTTCAGTCTGAAAGCATGGTCTTAGATACACAATTTGCTTTCTCTATGCACATCATGTCTGAAATAATTTGTACTTATATATAAAACATTAAAAAAAAATCTAATCCTTGTCAACTATCCCAAAACTATTGCAAAGAAGTGGTTTAACGTCTACTAATTAATTGTCAGAAAATTTAAAGTTGGTGCTATGATTCTTCCCATGAATGACTTAAAATCTAATGAAAAGGGACTAGACAAACCAAAAACAGCACATATTAGAATGCATCATGGTTAAGTCCAAACGCTTTATCTGAGACTTTGCCCATATATCACCTTAGCAATTGACACCACTTCCCACTCCTGCCCTCTCTGCCTCAAAGTCCTCCCTCATTTTGTCTTAAACATTGTTTCTTGCTGGTCTCCCTATGATTTCTCCTACCACTCTTGTACCCTCTCCAGGGTTCCATTACAGTCTTTTCTTCTTGCTCCACTCTCTCCTTATATAACTGCAAACCTTCTATGGTTAGAATTAAGAAAATGAAGTGAGTCCCAGGCTGTCTGCCTGTCCTCTCACCTAGGTTGTGAAGCTCAATTTGATATCCTCAACTGGACATATTCAAAAGTCACAAGCCCTAACACTTAAAGTCTTCTTTCTAATCCATCTCTTAACATTGTTAACAATATTTTCTTCCCAAAACACAGCTCTGATTATGTCACACCCCTGTTTAAAACCCTTCCTGCCACAGGCTCCCAGTATCCAAAGACGAAATTGAAATATTAGCATGAAATAGCAAAGCCCTCCAATTCTTTCTTGTCAGCTGCAGTTTCCTACAGCTGCAGTCCTCTCTGTTCCCCTAATCTGGTTCCTCCCCTCTCATCCCAGCCCCCAAAGAGGCTCCCTAAGCACATTAGGTCCCTTTGACTATTCACTGACACAGGTTATTCTTTCAACCTAAATGTCCTTTCCACTTTCCTGCTGAGGACACTTATGGTGTATGACAGAGCTCAACTCTTTTCAGTGATTTCTCCAGTTCCTGTTGGTAGTTAATAGCTCTCTTCTTTGCCTTCAAAAGCTACCTCAGTTTCACTGTTTCAGTGAATCACCTGGGCACTCCGTGAGAGGCAGTAGGCCAGGTACAGGAGCTCCATCTATATTAATGAGTAAAAAGCAGTCGCCAATCTCAAGAAATTAACTCCACGATCTCAAACATACATTCTTACAAGGGCCAGGCAGACAACATGAACGAGCAGAATGGTTTGGACACACACTTGTACCCATTCTCCATTAAACGCTTGGCTTAATTACTCGGTCAATTTTTTTATTTTTCCATTTTTTGGGTGAGTGGCATCAGTATAAAGAACTATTTCTTTACCATAAGAAAATGCAAGAAATATTCGTCACTAACACAAAGAAATGTTCTCACTACACTTTTTGTAGAAACACAGGACCCCCTTAGCCTCTTGTGCATTTCTCATTGTAGACAGAGGTCGTGTTATTAAAAAACCATTCACTATCCTCTCAATTCTAATATTCAAAACAAATGCAAATGTACGCTACAAATGTGACTAATGGCAGCAGCATCAACAGGCATCCACAACAACATAGCAAATGCTAGAACAGGGAAAACCCCAACCAGTAAACACCCAAGTGCCAGACACTGGGTCAGGTCTGAAAACACAAAAATATGTAAAATGCAGCCTCTCCCAGTGTTGTTAAGAGAATGAGAGGGACCGGGCAGCAGAGGTATGTACATAGCAGAGGTATGTACATAGCACTCATCTGGTCCTGGTTCTAGACTGAGCACACCCCATGGCAGGGAAGCAAATGCATTGTTTGGCCCTCCCAGCATCTGGCACAGTGCTTGACATAGCATGGGAGCTCATTAAATTAGGGACAATGAAACAGTTGTACCATTAGATTATTAATTTTGTGAGAAAGTACCATGTTCTATTTCATGTTGCATCTCCCTAGTGCCCAATATAGATATCCTTATACATAATAGACCACTCCTGGCCTTAAAATCCTCCAAGGATTCCCCACCCTTGAGTAAAAGTCGAAGTTGGCCTGTGTCCCCACCTCAAACCTGACCTTCTACTACTACTCCCCAACGCTTGCTCTCATTGATCCAGCCCTACTGGACCAAGGTGTGCCTCATTCAAGCAGGACCAGGCATTCGGTGCCCAGGGCGTGTGTATGTGCTCTTCTCCCTCTTCTGGCCATCTTCACACAGACATGGGCATCATTTACTGCCTTCCACCCTTCAGGTCTTTACTCAAATAGCACCTTCTCAGACAAGCCCTCCCCGACCACCTCATTCCAGACTGCAGCCCCTGCCACAGTTCACAGCCCCATCCCCACTGGGCATGCTCTATTTCCCTTTCCCCATAGCACCTATAACTGGCTACTCTGCTACATGACTTGTTTATCATCTGTCTTGCTGACTAGAATGGAAGCTCTATGAGGGCAGGGATTTCTGTCAGTTTTGTTCGCTGGTTTAGCCCCACTATCTAGAACTATGCCTGGCACAGAATAACTGCTCCATAAATATTCATTGAGTAAATGAATTTCTCTTTAAAATCATAAAACCAGTCTCGCCTGTGTGGCTTAGCAGTTGAGCATTGACCTATGATCCAGAAGATTGCGGTTTGATTCCCGGTCAGGGCACATGCCCGGGTTGCGGACTCGATCAATGACTCTCTCATCATTGATGTTTCTGTCTCTCTCTCCCCCTCTCCTTTCCTCTCTCTGAAATCAATAAAGATATATTTAAAATATATGGCTTCATATATACTCAAAATATGGCCTGCTGGTATCTTGGTAATAATAAGAAAACTCTATTTTGGTTGCACTTGAGATCTCTTACCACAGAACATGTTCTTTAAGGTACTTAAGTTATTGAAATTCTTCTGTTTACATTTAGCAATAAAGTGTAAAGTGATGTTATAATAAAAAAATCTGAAGCAGAGTTCTTGTTTGAACTTATATTTCAATGTAAAATAAAAAAAAATATTGTTAGGAATTTTAATGACCACAGTTAAAGTCTTATATACCAACAGAAGTTTTAAAATTCCTTAGAAGTTATTAATCACTGTGTAGTTTTCAATGATGACTAAATACTAGACCACATGCACCCATAATACAAAAGCACACATTTCAGACCACGGTCATATAGGTTGTTTTGTAGAAATTTTCCATTGCTATTTCTAAACACACAGGCTTCACAAAATATCATGCTATTAGTCACTGACCAGCTTTTCTCTTTTCCTTATTTTATGACAACATCTGTTCTTTATACTGTCAACAATAAGTTCAGTTTGACCTTTTTCATACTGTGGATAGCTAGCTTCTGGAAGCCCTACCTGGCTTAAGCATATGAGACTGAAGTATAGAAAAGAGGAAAACAGATTATAAAGAATTCTTTCATTCTTCCACTAATATTTATTATCTACTATATACTCAAAACCATACTCAACAGAAAAAAATCAAATAACGGAAACACTCAGTTCAGGTCACAAATGTCTATCTTACCTCTTATACAGAAAAGGACATTGACTCCACTTTTATAGAGTACAACTGAAAATATCCTGCTAAGTTTCAACAACAATAAAAATAAGGTTTGTGAGCTCATGAAATTATCTTACCCTAAACCTCAACAGCATCTTGTAGGACAATGCCCCATCACCTCTTCCTTATATACTTGACTACTTTAATAACAAAAACGAGGTAGACCCAGTTTGTTAGTACATTTACTTTACCTAGTTGGGCTCTTCATTGTATAACAATGTTTACTTAATAAAAATGATTTCAAAAATTAAAAACCAACACATCCCACTAGGATGGCCTTTCAACAAAATGAAAAATTTCAACAGTGTCCTCTTCAAGTATTCTTCTATCCAAATTTTAAAGAAACAAGTTCTACAATATTTTATATTTATTCATCAAATCATAAAAATCTCTTATTTCCCTTCATTGGATTTTTTGAACTGGGAATTATCTTGGTGACCATTTAGTTCAATGACTTTATTTTATAAACTGTGGGGTGGAGCCCTAAATAATTGCTCTACGTTTGATAAGGTTTCTTCAAAGATCTTCAGCATTTTAGTTAGGAAGAACCTAATAAGCTTCTAAATGAAAAGATACCACTGATAGGTTAAAACCACGTGGCCATTTTGACAGACTCTTATGATAAAAGGGCCTTCCCCTAGCCAGTTCGGCTCAGTGGTTAGAGCGTCGGCCTGTGGACTGAAGAGTCCCAGGTCCGCGTCTGGCCAAGGGCACGTACCTCAGTTGCAGGCTCAATTCCTGGCCCCGGTCAGGATGTATGTGGGAAGCAACCAATTGATGTGTCTCTCTCACGTTGATGTTTCTTTTTCTTTCTCTCTCTCTCTCTCTCTCTCTCTCTCTCTCTCTCTCTCCCTCCCTCCCTCCCTCCCTCTCCCATTCTCTCTGAAAAGCAATGAAAAAAAATATCCTCAGGTGAGGATTACAAAAACAACAACACACACACATTAAAAAAAAAACCACAAAAAATAAAAGGGCCTCTGAGGTCACAGAGCTACAAATTCCTACCAAATGATTTAATATTCTCTATACCATCTTTCAAAATAGTCACCCAGCTTATGCAAGCATCTAAGTAAGTTATGATCCTAACTTTCGGGAACTAAACACATATTTTAACTTGAACGCAGTCTCCAGTAGCTTCATCTTACTGGCTTTCCTTCTATTCTCTGGAATTAGGAAGACTAATATATGCAACCTAAACCTTTTTCTACGAGACATCTTCCAAATGTATGACAATAGTAATCCCATCCCTGCTAAGCCCAAACATTCTCATTCAACCATTTCTCCTAAGACCTAGGATCCAGGCCCCTCAACATCCCAGGCACACTCTAAGTCATCTGTGCCCTTTGCAAAGTGCAGCAGCCAGAGCTGACTGGTAATGGCCAGACTGGTCCTGGAAAAGTGTAAATATCACCTCTTTTGTTTTGAGCACTATATTTCTATTAATTTAGCCTACAAATAGATTGCATTTTGATAGCTATGTTACACTGTTGGTTTAAACAGTCAACTAAAACCAAGGTGAACAGCATAGGTCTCCTGCACCTTGTGCACAAGAGGCTCCATTTTAGCTGCAAAATGCACCCTTCAACTTTTCCCTTGTTGTTCCTGTGTCCTTGCAGTCACTGAATCAGTCAAGTTAGCCTCCTGCCTAAAAACATCAACTAATCTCTGTATATATGCAAAAGACCATCTTCTTCCTACTCATAACAGAAACTTTTGTTTCTTTCTCATAAGCTGTTGAGCAAACTACCCTGTCTCAAGTTTCCAGGCAGACAAACTGTCAAAGTTGACATTTTTTCCCCTTAAAACACTTAAAAACTCATACTTTATACAGACTATAGTTACAAAATCATCTGTAACTATGATTTATGTTTTTTTCTGGTTAAGGTCTATATTGCTTCAATCTCTTTCACATAATTTTTTTAAATACTTAAATCTTTCTAGAAAAATTTATAAAGTTCCATAGATATCAGCAATTCATAAATTCCAAGGGGTTTTTGGATAACTATTTAAAAAAAAAATCACCAACAGAAAAATTTCACTTCTCATTTTTTAAAAAAAAAAGTGTACACGCATACATGGAGCTAAATTACTGTGCTCAGTCACAGGGTGACAGAAAAAAAAAGTCACCACCATAAAAGGATGTCTGCATAATCTCTCTTAAAACAACATGCCAAGGTGAAGTTACTTCAGTTTGGTCAGATCCTGACCGCTGCTACACACAGGCCCACACAAGTTACTGAGAGGTAAGTACTAAGCATCTTGTTTTTTCAACAGTCTTTTGAGTTAAGAAAAACTTTGAAAGCCTACTTAAGGTATAAGGTAAAGGAAAAGAATATATTGAATAACAAGCTATAAGCATTTCTAACAAAAATTATGTTATTAATATAGCTTAAATTCTCTAGGGACTAGCAGCTCTAATCAGCTAGTATTAAACTAGGTGAAACCAATGGATCATGCCAGAAACATCTTTGCCAAAAAATAGGTTTACTTTGCATTTCTGTGTGAACTCACAATTATAAAAAAACAGTATCAAGTATATATCGGCAGATAATGCCAATACTTCAGGATACTTTAATACGAAGGGAAAGGAACAAAGCTATTTTAAGATGAGGTATTCCTATACTTAAATGTATTGTATATATAACAAGTTATTCAGCACAATTTAAAGAGTTGTAACATTTTACTATTTGACCACATACCTATGTACAAAGTATTTTTTATACTTCTATTATTTCTCTCTATATATATATTTTAATTTTATTTTTGATAAAAATATTACAGATGTCCCTTTTTCTCCCCATTGACCCGCTCCACCCTGTCCCATCCCCCTCCCCAGTCTATTTCTATATTTTTTAAAAAAGCTTTTGATATAAATTGATGTTTTTGGTTTATAAAAACATTTTACCAATTTACCCTCTGATCAGTAACAGTCTGGGCTTCACTGTTTCTCAGCCAACTGGAGTATTTCAACTCTAAATATAAACCATTAATCTGATAAGTAAAAAAAAAATAAAGTATCTCTGTTGTTTGCTTTATATTCATTTGATGATCAGTAAGGCTAAACATGTCTCCATATTTTCTTTACAACTTCTATGTGCCTAAAAAAATCACAGAACAATGAATTATATGCAATGTTTTGCCAATATTTATGTCTAGGTTGGGAATGAAGGTAACAGGAACTTTTGAGAAAATATAAGCTATGAGGAAACTTCCTCTAAAGGAGGGTGTGGTTTTGAGTTTTCTGTTGGGTAGGGGTTGTCAGTCTAATTATAATACAGTGTAGTGGTTATAAGCCTGAGCTCTGGGGCCTTGGGCAGGTTACCTAACATCTCTGGCATTAGGTGCTTCATTTGTAAAATGGTGAGTAGTAATACTGCTAAGCTCTTGTAACAGTGGCTCTCATACTAACTGCTAGGAAATTGTTATCATTATTTCTCCCTCCCTCTGCCCATCAAACTGTCAAAGGATGAATCCAACAGGCAAAGTTTCCTTGCCCCATCACTTCTGTGAGAATTATTTTTTGAACTTGTTTTCAGATCTTTATGGAATATTTTACATACAGAGTCTACGTATGGCCATAAATCTAACTGTGTTTACTGTCTGGACTCTGCATTTTCTAGTATTATTTCAGTGCATGTTTTCTCTCTGGGGTTTAATTGTACTTTTGGACACAACACTGCAGAGAGCACATCGCTGTACAAAGTATCCTATCAAGTGGTGGTGGTGGTGGTAATTTTTTTATAAATTACTTTCAACTGGCTTCCGAGAACTTACCAGTAATAACACGAGCAGTCATTTAATGGAATAAATATTAACTCAGGTCACTGAATGACTTTCATTCATTATGTATCCCATAAATAATTACTAGATACCTATGGTAGGACAGTTCTGAAACACTCTATGAGATGAAAATGTTGTACTATAAGACAAAGCCATCATCCTCAAAAAGCTTACATTTAAAAAATGAACTGACCACCCAGTAAAGGAGTTTACAAACGATACTTTACTCCCTGCTCTGGTTAAGGGCCTGCTGGAATTGTAAGGCCCTAGGGTATGGTGTGTGCTGAGGATGTGCAGCATCCTCCAGTCTGTATAGTTTCTCAGCTTCCCAAGAAGTCTATAAAACACAGGCTTCAGTGCAAGATGAGAATGTGCATGTGAAAATCCTATGAACACGGTAGAGCTAACAAAGATCCTTGTGGTGTCTTAAAGGTCCAAAGAGAAGAATAAAAATATTTTGTTAAATATCTGCAAATACCTAAAAAGTACTATAAAAATAAATTAATAACATAAAAGCTATTTTGGGTATTCACCATTTTCTTTCAAATGAAATTTCAGTCCAAATGGCTTTACAGAAATATTGTCAAAAACAGTAACATCTAAAATCATTTATAAAACCTTTAAAATATGCCACAAATTAATAAATTCCTTTACTTAAATCAACGTATTTCCCTTTCCTCCCCCTGCCCGTCTCCCTAGCCCTCCTCTCTGTGCAGAGAGGTGGGGGTTGGTATGTGTTACAGTTTTGAGACATCTCCCTAATTCACTTAGTTCCTACCAATACCATCAGCTCATGCTGTACATAGGAGCCAGGAAGAAAATGTATTGCACTGAGTGTGGTTATTGGAGCCAAACTGCCTGGATTGAATCCTGACACTTAACAACTCTATCTTCAGGCAAGTCACGAAAGTGCACTGTGCCTCAGCTTCACCATTCAAATGGACTTGTGAAAGTTTGGAAGGATTCATGTGAATATATGCAGAGTGCCCAGGGCAGTGCCTGGAACATTCTGTGCTTAATAATACTGGTTACTGTTATTAATCAAGAGCTTACTATAGTCTAATCTAAAGAAACCTTGACTGAGGATCAAGAGAGCTGGGGTTTTGCTATTCTATTTTTTTTTTCTTTTTAATTGATTTTAGAGAGAGGGAGAGGGAGAGAGAGGGGAAAAAAACAAACATTGATGTCATTGATGTGAGAGAGAAACATCGATTGGATGCCCTCCGCATGTGCTCTGACCAGGGATCGAACCCCAACATGGATATGTGCCCTGACTGGGAATTGAACCCATGGCCCTTTGGGGTATAGGATGACGCTCAAACCACCTGAGCCACTCTGGCCAGGGCTAATGAGTATTTACTAAGCATCAATCATGGGTCAGCTGGAGATACACAAACTTAACAATACAGTCTCTGCTCATAGGACTTCACCAGCTAGTGGGAAACAGAAAAAAAATACATCCAACAACAAAAACCAACAATACTGACGGTATTACAAAGCATAGTCCCTAGCAAGGATGGCCCACACTGCCTTTCGTAGGGTGCTGGTGAGTGAGCAGGAGAGAATAAAATGAAAGACACTTCCAGGAGCAGCTGATTTTGAAATAAGTTGAAGGAAAGTAGGAACTAAAATTACATGACAGAGGAGAGGAGGCATCAAGATGGAAGGAAGAGTGTCAGAAATGTAAAGAGCTGAGAGAGAATACAGGACATCAAAGGACTGCAAGTAATTTAGTGCGGCTGGAGCCAGGGCATTATAAGAGAAAAGTGGCCAGAGACCCGGCTGAAGAGGGAAGCGGCACCCGATCATGAAGGAAAGTGTGTGTCACAACGGAGAGCTTTTCATTTGCCTGGAATTCAATGGGCACCATTTGAACCACGTTGCAGGAACTGCTGTAATGGCTGCAGACAGAAGTGAGGGTGGTGGCCTGAAGGCTGGCAGGGGTGGGAAATAGCACACACACAGGCAGGCAACAGACATAAATGTGCTGCAGGCACAAGAAATGCTGACTGGCTGGCGGTAGTGGGTGAGGGGGGACACAGAGTCCTGGTTGCCTCATGTTCCCTGAGTTGGCATCTATACTGAGGGAGAACCGTGAACAAATGACCTAATTCCGTTTATCCGTAAAACGAGGATATTTAATGTTCCAGACTAATTTCCATGAGATAACAGAGACAAAACCCAAAGCTTGGAACTCCCTAGAACTTTAAGGAGAACAGGTACATATGATTTCTAGGAACATTTTGGACTCAGAGGAAAAATATGATAGAGACTCAGACCTTCATTATAAAGAGCCTTTTTATATCAGTTAGTTATCCTGCATGTAAGTCAAATCATGCCACAGGGAAAGACAGTATTTGTCTTCCTTACTCTTGAAATGATGATAGTGGGATTCTTTTTTCTTACAGTCCTAAACATTATGTCATAGAATTCAAGTCCTTAGTGCTACTACCTCCTTTGTCTTCATCTTTGACAGCTTTCATAGCATTCTAGCCATTACAAAAGTTGACCGAAAGCCACACAAGGAATAATCAGTGAAAGGTGAAAGAAAAATAGCTGGAACATGTAAAACCCTTGATGTGTGAGTGGGTGTTTAACCAAATAATTTAAATGTCAGGCACCTTTCACTTTCCCAGCGATTCCAATGTACATGTTTACAGAAGCTGGAGGTGGTCTTCACCAAGTGTCCACTGAGCTCAGGACACTAGAGAGGCACAAAGAAACTGCAGACTGGCAAACACTAGTTTTCTGTCTTGAAAAGTTCTCCATGTATCGTCCTGTAGATGATTCTCTGCAGACCCAGTGAGTGGGAGTCAGAACCAGATCATGTCGTGGGGTGGCAGCAGGGTCACATTTCCACAACCCAGAAAAAGTGAGCTACAGGGAGGCAGGAAAGCAAAGTCCCTCAGACACCATTGACCAGGGACAACTCTACTCAGAATATATACACACGTGTGAGGTTCTCTTCTGAGAAAGAACAGGCAGCTGCCAGTGGGCCACCTTTCTGGACAATATTCCCTTCCAAAAAATGAATCTTGGACACAGTCTTAGCTATTAATTTAGGACTCAAAGCTGGTTAGAAAAAAAAATCATCTAATAGTGTAGAAAGATTTATTTTACTAGGTTAACCGGGGTGTGTACTATTAAAGCAGTTGAGCAGTGCTATGAAATGGTCAATCTGACTTTGCTGAAGAAGTGAGTGAGTGATGAGAGGCTGTGCCTGTGCTGGTCACAGCCTGTCTGTGCCTCAGATTTCCTTTCCACAATCAGAAGTTAAGGACGCTTTTTCAAGTAATTGACAAATACTTAGAAAACTAGGTAACTGGAAAAAGCAGCAATGATTTCTTTCTTCCATGAAGTATGTATTCCTAAGGGCACTAGACAGCCTCAGCCTGCTATCCTGATATATCTGTGCTGATCTGTTTCCTCAGTAGACAGACCCTTGTTACTCCAATGAACCCCAAGCCTTTGTCTGCCCCTCCTCTCCCAGTGATATGACTGTTTCTCACTCAGGAAAATTTCCCTCAACCTTATCTCTAAAACAGCCAAAGGATAGTTTATCAACAGAAATCAGAGAAAGAACTGGATCAAACACTCATCATTTAACAATATTCAAATATAATTCATGTATTATATATATCCACATTTCTGTGGCTCTCATGGTTGTTTTTGAAAGTGTGCTCCTGACTTCCTCTTTGGTGCATGCCACTATGAATTTGAGTCAGACTGTCTCGATGTGTAAACATTCTTGAGCAGACTTCACCTTATAGAGAAGTCACCTCCTAATAATTATCATGTCAACATGACTTGACCCATTCCATTCATTGCTGAGGCCTGAATATAAACAAAATCACTAGAAGTTTAACCTCTTTTCATTTAAGGTTGATGATTATTAAGAGAATATTGGGTGTAATGGTGACTTTTTAGGAATCTTAAAGCAAAAACTAAAGCTGGTATTCTAGCACTTACTAAATCTTTGAATATAGTGAAAGTTTATTCTGTTTCTGCCACAAACAAAAGCTAAGAAAATAATTTCCAAACAAGTAAATTGGGATTGCAGAAGGTTGCTATGTGTACTCTGTAAAAAATCTCAAAAAGGCTCCAAGTTGGTGTCCAAGGTAAATATTTCCAGAGTACAAGTTATATTAGAGCTTAGACAATTTTCTTAACTACTAATAATTGAGTTTGGAGGGGGGCTTTTATTTTTTCCTTTCTGTGGCTAGAAAAAACTTGCCAGTTCATGTCAACATGTCCGGTTATGCAAAAATGAGATGATAGTGTCTTAAGAAACGTTAGCTCCTCTATTAGCAATGAACTCAACTCTAGAGAAAAACACACACAGGCCCACTTCCAAAAACATAACTAAAAATACTTGGGAGGATATTTCACTGTGGAATAACTTGCTGTTTTACGCATGTTAGGATAATAGTAAAGTTGGAAGGATGAATATCACATTACAGAGACAACACTGAGATAGTCTCCTTTGCTTATTAACAAAAGTAGTAAGAGAACTGGTGTAGATGGTTGCCAAAGTAGTTGCCAGGCAGTTCAATTTCAGGATGAAAAGGTGTTCCTCTGGTGGAACCTGAATAAGGACCCACACTTCATGCAGCCCAGTTACTATCCGTGCCTTCAGGGCAAAGGTTGCAGTCCTTATTTATGTCCTTCGGGGTGTGGGGCTTTAAGGATAGCTTAGGGACCATGCATATCTTTTCATTAGAAAGCACTGTGAGGAAATTATAATTCTTATACATACAAGTATTCTAAGGAAAAAATATCTAGAAGAAACACTTCTTTGTGCTTTTCTTTATGCTATAAAATAACAAGCCAAAGCACTTTTAAGAACAACTTGGTATATCCATCCTAAGTAACAGGTCAAAAGCTGTTGCCTAATAATTATAAAAATGCGAAATGCTTAAAACATACTCAAAAGTAAATAAGCTAAAGAAAGGAAGTAAGTAAGTTATGAATATAAAAGGAATGGTTAAAAGAGGAATCTGCAATCCAAAGGCTCATAAAGGAACAGCAAGCAGAACCCTGGTGTGTGTGAGAAGAAACCACAGCAGAGAATATTGAGATAACACCTCACACAAATAATGTCACATTCCAAATATCATCTTTCAGTTTTATGCCTTCGGGTATTAAAAGATATCATATCTGTATTTCCAGGACCTAGCACATGGAGGCACTAAAAACAATTATCAGTAAACAAAAGAATGGGGTAAGTGAAGGTTCGGGAAAGAAATTTTAAGATGATTAAAGTATAAAATAGTATCTCTGAGAAAAGATGATAATAAATTAAAATAAAATACCATCAAAAATATAATAATGGAATAATGACAGTCAAATTCATGAAAGGACTTTTCTGTTAATTTGGAAAAGATAAAATTGACTAAGACTATAGCATTAATAATGGAGATAGATGTAAGCAAGAACGAAAGTAGTACACTGCAGTTGTTGACTAATGGAATCAACCTTCGACAGGTTACTAAATATCCAAATGAACATATCTCAAAACAGTGTAGATTCTTCTTTACCTAAGATCATTTCTGAGCCATGACATTTACATGACCAAACTGTGCAAATGCCTTTCTTTGACTGACACAGGATAGGGTGGGTAGTTAGAGGCCCCTCAACAGTCTTTTTTCACGGCTCTATAACTCGGTGTCCACAGGTCTGGCTTCCCATCTGGAAAGGCACCTCACATGGAAGTGGGAACCCTGTTGTCCTTAGGAAGAATCATTCCCCTGCTCTGGAGAAGCTGGGCCACGTGGTACCCAGGCTGTTTGTTTACAGGTAAAGAGAGCCCGAAAGCCTAGGCCACTTTGAAAGCACAAATTCTCATTTCAAGAGCAGTATGAACTAGCTGCCCCTGCCAAAGATTGGAAAGAGTAGACTTGAAAACCAGGTCATCAGAGAGAAGGATCCAGCATGACCTTAAATCTCTCTGACACTCATGTTTCTTCACATGGAAAGTAGGTAGGTGATAGTAATACTTAGCTTGCAGGGTTGTTATGAGGGTTCTTTGGGACATGACTGAAAGGTAGGCACCTAGTAAAAACTAATGCATAAAGCTGAATAAAGAGCACTAAAGGGCTAGCTTTGAAAAGTATGTCAGGCTTGGCTGGTATGGCTCAATGGTTAGAGCGTTGGTCCACACACTGAAGGCTCACAGGCTCAATTCCCGGTCAAGGGCATGTAACTGGTTTACTGGTTCGATCCTCCTGTCGGGGCGTGCGTGGGAGGCAACGAGGCAACCAATCGCTGTGTCTCTCTCACATCGATGCTTCCCTCTCTTTCCCTCTCTTTCTCTCTCTCTCCCTCCCTCCCCCTCCCCCTCTCCCTTTCACTATCTCTGAAAATCAATGGAAAAAATATCCTCGGGTGAGGATTAACAAAACAAACAAATATATAAACAATTTTTTAAAAAGTGTGTCACATGACAAGGTTATTACCAAAACAGCTGAATTAAAAATTTTTCCTCAGATTAGAAAAGATATATTTACCTATTTGCTTATTTCACAGCCAATTCATGTTCAATGTCAAAAATTTTGATTATATAAATAAAATTTAAAAACTACTTCTACAAAATTATACTTGGCATATATATCCATGCAGGTGTGTGTGTGTATACAGTTGCTTTTCCTCCCAAAGAAGTGGTATGTTATGTAATCTGTTTCCTACTTAACATTATTCCCCATCAAGAAACAGGCATCTATGTTGCCATTTTCAATGGCTGCATAGTCCTCCACTATATGGCTATACCATGAAACATTTAATCAATCCCCTAGTGATGGACATTTAATGGGATTGCAGATTCTCACCTTTATAATTAACATGGTGTTAAACATGCTTTAACTTAAAATGTTCTGAATGAACCCCTTGCCATTTTTGGCTCTAATGGATGCTGCATTTAATTCAATGAAGAGGTTGGACATGCATTTACAACTTGCAAGCAATGGCACATTCTCCTCTGATTCTTACATTAGTGGTAACTTTCCTAATCTCTACACTAATAATTAATCACATGGAGAATTATCAGACTCCACAGTATATTTCCCCCCATTTTGTATTTTAAAGGCATTTCCCATGAACCTGCTTGGAAGTACTTCTAAAAATAAAATATATCTGTTGGGATTTTCAGGGAAAAAAAAAAAAAGTTTTTTTCATAGACAGTAGAAAAATGAAAGAAGCTCTTGCTGCTGCTCCCAAAATGCAACCTTTGCCTGGAATTTTCCTCTCCCCCTCATGCCTAGTCTCAGTTCTTAGAAAGTTACTTCTCAGACAGACTGGACAAAGTTTTTTCCTAGATTTATTCCACAATTGCAATTCCCATGATTTCCTTTTCAAGAATCACTTTACCTTTTTCCTGTACAAAATATAAAGTCCATGTTTATTGTTTCTTTTATTTTCTATTTCATTAATTTCTACAATTATTTTTATTTGTGTTTACCTTCTTAGGGCAAACTCAGTTCTTTTCTAGCTTCTTGTGCTAAATATTTAACTTATCTATTTCAATCTTTTAAAAAAATAAATACATTCAAGGCTTTGCATCTGTATTCAATGGAATCTTTAGCCACATCCCTGTTTTGGCATGCAGCATTTTTGTCACTTAGTTCTAAGCACTTCAAAATTTGCATTGTGATTTCTTAACCCATGCATTCCTTAGAAATATATTTTTTAGATTCCAAATGTCTCCTTTATTTTTGTATTGTTGATTTGTAATTTAGTTGCACTGTAGTCACAGGAAATGTGAGCTGCCAAATCATGATTTTCTGAAAGTTTTGAGATGTCTCTGATGATCTTGTAACATAGTCAAATTTGCAAATAATGGTCATGTGCCTTCAACACAAATTCTGTTAGCTTTGAAGTCATGTAGGTAAATCTAAGTCTTTAATTTCTTTCTTATCTGGCATATTCTAATAAAAATGTGTTAAAATCTCCCATTAAGTTGTGGATTTGCCAATTTCTCCTTTAAATTCTGTCAAATTTTGTTGTTACATGCACAATCATGATTATTTTTCTGTTCTTTGTAAACTACTCTTTTAACTTTTGTAGTGACCTTCTTTATCCCTATTAATACTGAATATGCCTTGAATTCACTGTTTTCTGAAGTTAATACTTGTACTCTAGTTTTCCACACTGTTTGGGATTTGCCTGGTATCTGTTCTACCAAGCCTTTATTTTTGCTCTTTCTAAATCATTTTGAGTTATATCTCTTCTAAGTAGCACAGACCTGGATTTTTAAAAAATCCAAACTGATAGTCTCTGTCTTTCAATATGTAAGTCCTATCCATTTAAATTTGCTATAACACATTTCTACCCTCTTACTTGTATTTTCTATTTACCATCCTCATTCTATCCTTTCCCCCCCTAATCTCCTTTTCTGTCTTCTGTTGGTTAATAAGAAGTTCCACTTCCATTTCTGTTCCCTTTTAGTTTGGGTTGTATTTCCATATTTTAATGATTAACCTATCAGCACTGTATGTAATGCACACCTGTAACATTAATTAGTGCAATCCTCTGATAACCCTTGTTGTCTGTTCGCATCACTGTTTTAAAATGGTTAAAACGAAGTTAGCAGAGATCCAATTCACTTAATACCACATTCGGAGAAGCGGATTTGCAGTCGGGGCCTTGATATGACTAGGGAGAGTCCTTTTCCTCTATCATAGAGAACCATCATCACTAGATATACTGAAAATTTCCCTTAACTTTGGTGCCTTTCAGATGAGATTCGTGGACCTAGATAGTCCTACCAGAAAATTATTTTTCATTTAAAAATAACTTCACAGGACTTATTGCTGTGCTCTTCCTTAGTTTTATCAACATTTAGCCTCCTATATGGAGTTTTATTGTAGGAATTTCCTACTCTTCAACTTAGGACTTGAAATTTCATCCTAAAATTACTTAAAACAAGGAAAGTGTTGGAATAACCCAAATGTTCATCAAAGGAAGAGCTAAGCAAATTATACTGTAGAACACCTATCAAATATCCACATAAGACCTACGCCTATAACAGATAAATAGATTACACGGATCCATGAACATGTTAAGTGAATAAAGCACGACACGAAATACCACGTGTAGTGAAAGAATGTACACTCCATGAATAATAGTTTAAAATTAGTTTGAGCCTGGCCGGGCGTGGCTCAGCGGTTGAGCGTCGACCTGGGATCCAGGTGATCAGGGTTCGATTCCCGGTCAGGGTACATGCTCAATCAATGACTTTCTCATCATTGATGTTTCTATCTCTCTCTCTTCCTCTCCTGCCCTCTCTCTGAAATCAATAAAGATATATTTAAAATAAATAAATAAAATTAGTTTGAAAGTTTTCCCTTTCTCTTTTCCTTTTCTTCTCTGTCGTTCTGCTCGCGGTCGTCGTGGTCATCTTCATCATCATCATCTTTTTCTTCTGTTTTTTTTTCTTTTAAGGAAACCTAACTTTCAGTTCCTAACAAGGCCTTGGCTTGTTTCTTATGCTTTTTAGGTTAACACAAATCAGATCACTGTGGTAAGTTCGTATTTCACAACATAAATACGTGACTGATTTCATTTCCTGGCAGCGATACGCATTTGGGGGAAAAAAAGTCCAACTGAAAGTTAATTTAAAAGCAAAGTTTTATGCCTGTCTGAAATGTGGGGTGCTTTACATGATTTTATTCTTAACCAGACAATGATTCAAAAAAGGAAGTGGAAAGTTCTGCCTAAAAAGTTAGCACACTCCCTCTTGTCACAAAAAACACACACATTTGTGCTATGCAAATGGTTCTAATTCCTTTGTCAGGGCTTTGCCAAAATCACCAAATTGTAAGAGTAAAAACATGAATCTTACTCTGTTTTTCCTGTTACTATATATATATAACCATATTACCTATCATAGATTTTTAAAAATTATATGAATCTTAAAAATTTTAAATTGTATCTATAAGAGGTAGTTTATATTGCTTTGAGTTAAATCTGTTTGTTTATTTTATTTTTGAAAGTATTACAGATGACCCTTTATTTTCCGGTTGACACCCCCTCGCCCCCTCCTCAGGTCTGCCCTGCACTGTTTGTCCATGGGCTATGCATATATGCATATAAATTCTTTGGTTAATCTCTTCCGGCCCCCAAACCCCCTTCCCTCTGAAATATCAGTCTGTTGCATGTAAATCTGCTTTTAATTAGACTTACCCTTCTTGTCTTTTTCTAGAGATCTTGAACACTGCTGATGGATATAAAAATGGACAACTTTACTACACCCTCCACAGCTCCTCAGGAAAGTGACTGTGACCTCTATGCACACCATGGCACAGCCAGGATATTAATGCCTCTGCATTATAGCATTGTCTTCGTAATTGGGCTTGTGGGAAACTTGTTAGCCTTGGTTGTCATTGTTCAAAACAGGAAGAAAATCAACTCTACCACCCTATATTCAACAAATCTGGTGATTTCTGATATACTTTTCACCACTGCTTTGCCTACACGGATAGCCTACTATGCCCTAGGCTTTGACTGGAGAATCGGTGAGGCCTTGTGCAGGATAACTGCTCTCGTGTTTTACATCAATACATACGCAGGTGTGAATTTCATGACCTGTCTAAGCATCGACCGGTTCTTTGCCGTGGTGCACCCTCTGCGATACAACAAGATGAAAAGAATTGAGCATGCAAAATGCATTTGCATATGTGTCTGGATTCTAGTATTTGCCCAAACGCTCCCACTACTCATAAAATCCATGTCAAAGCAGGAGAATGAGAGGACGACATGCATGGAATACCCAAACTTTGAAGAAACAAAATCTCTCCCCTGGATTCTGCTTGGTGCATGTTTCATAGGATATGTGCTTCCGCTCATAATTATTCTCATCTGCTATTCTCAAATCTGTTGCAAACTCTTTAAAACTGCCAAACAAAACCCACTGGCTGAGAAGTCTGGCATAAACAGAAAGGCCCTCAACACAATAATTTTTATAATTGTTGTGTTTATTCTCTGTTTCACACCTTACCATGTAGCAATTATTCAGCACATGATCAAGAAGCTTCGTTTTCCTGATCTCCTGGAATGTAGCCAAAGACATTCATTCCAGATTTCTCTGCACTTTACCGTATGCCTCATGAACTTTAACTGCTGCATGGACCCTTTTATATATTTCTTTGCATGTAAAGGGTACAAGAGAAAGGTTATGAAGATGCTGAAACGTCAAGTCAGTGTATCAATTTCCAGTGCTGTGAAGTCAGCCCCTGAAGAAAACTCACGTGAAATGACAGAAACTCAAATTATGATACATTCCAAGTCTTTAAATGGAAAATAAAAAGGAATTAAATGTTGGATTTATAGCAAAGTAAACTATATGACAAACTTTGCAGGACTTTTCTTATAAACCAAAATGATTATTCAACTTCCAATTAGGATTCTTTTAAATTCCTTTCTTGGGGCACTATTTCCCACCTCCAACTTGGAAGTAAACTGATAAATATGTATTTTTTTATACTCAACAGAACAACATAAAACAAAGTTTTAATTTGTAAATGGAATGTTATACCAAAAGGGAGGCTATTTTAATAACTCTCAATATAAAAAGGAAAGTTTTGTGTAAATGAAAAATTTAATCATTTACATTTCTTGCCAATGATTTGGCAAAAGTAAAAAGACTGTTAAGTTTGTATATAGCCAGTGTAAAAATGTTAATATTGTAACATATTTCTTTTTTTGATAACGTATTTCTTCAATCGTCTTTTTTTTTTTTTTTACTCTCAGACTTTATTTCCTCAATAACACATGCTTTTTGTTTTGAGTCATTAAATTTTGTTTCAAAGAACTCTTTTGGAATAAATAGGATTCTACAAAATTATGAGTATGTCCTTCAATGCTCACTATCAACTAACAGCAGAAGTTACATGGAGGCTATAATTTAGCAGTAGATAGATTTGGGAAGCAATATTATAACACAAGATGATGGTGATGGAGGCAGTGAAAGCATTGAGCTCTTCCTCCAAACAGCCGGTATAGTGTTTAAGGGCCACTGCTCAGGAATATGGCAAGGGCTCTATGTGGAGGTACCCAATGGGAAGAGGGTCCACTTGCTAAATTATTCTTGGGAATTAAAAAATTATACAAATATACTTGTTTTGTCTTGGGTCTCTAGGGGATCATTTTATTATTATTATTATTATTCATAGGTTGGTAGTACCCAGTACCTTTCAGTGGTCTGGGTTACCAGAAAGGGTAGGAAGATGAGCAGCAGGTGGTGTAGTTGCTGCTTGCCTAAAAAAGATCGGGAGTAAAATGCAAAATTATAAACGTAGAGTTCCTAGGATTCTTTACAACATTATACATTTGTTCAAATGAGTATCCTAGTATGAGTAGTATGACCTTTGCAAATACAGTCACCCTGTCTGCCAGCTCAGATCTATTTCACTCAATCCTGAAATACCACAGTACAGTATCTGTGTTAGCAATGATATCAATTTTGGTAATGGAACATAAAGAAGTACTGTATTATGAGTCATACTTTAAATTTTTATTGGGCTTTATATCCTGAAGATATTTCCTTTTAAATTCTTATCTTACTCATTTTCAACTTTTAGCCTATAAGAAAATTAACTGTAATGGTTGATTCAACACCATTTACTGAGTACTTTCAGATTTGTATTGCGTTAACTTCACAAAGAGCTGCCTGACCTTAAAGCCACTGGCACTGATCTTTGAAACACCTTATGGAGACAGGTGAGACCGCATAGATGGAAGCCAGAATCTTAGGGCCTTTCCTTCATCTAGAAACCTTCCCAAGTGAAGGGGAAGAAAGGACAAAGCATTAAATTTCATGCATGTAGTCATCTGAATTGGGTCCCAAAAAAGAAGCATTGTGAAAGCTACTAAAGGAAAACCAGAAACAAAGCTTCCTTAATTTCTGTGTATCTTTAGGGTATACTAGTTCTACAACTACATCTGAGCATAAACTATTGTATGTATGAACTAACACGCTCCTTCACAGCAGATGAAAGAGTCCTCAGTGTTAATGGAGTCAATTCTTAAGGTCCTTTAAGCATAAAAGATCTATGTCCCTTGGTAAAGGAATTATGTATTCTTTTATCTGTTTATAGTTTTCTGCCTCCTTCCTCCACTATACCACAAATCTATATAAAAGATTGTATCCAATCATCAGTAGCCATATTATCAAAAATGCAAATTTTATGTTGAACAATTCTTTCTTTTAAAAAGTCTGTACTCCAGTCAAACTCAGCTTTTACCTCTCCCCTTCAAAAGGACCTAACTGCCTATTTAATGGATGAAGCCACTGTTCACACATGGCCTTGGGGTACCTTCCCATTGTCTTGTATAATTAGTTGGCTTTACATTTATTTATTCCCTGTGCATTTCCCTCACAAACAGGTAAACTTGGAGAACAGGAACAGAGCTATATAATTTTTGTATTCTGTTACAGAACAAAGGAGGTTGCCTCATATAGAATACATTGTTTGAAAATCACAACACATAAGTATTTTCTATATGAATCAGGTGATATATTATTAACAATTTAAAAAATATTGAGCTAGAAAAACTCATCCAGGAGAGCTGATAGTTACATGGCAGTTAACCCTATTTATTTCTTCCATAATTTTATGTTTATTTCTAAAAGGATCATTTGGTTAATTAAAACACCTCAAAGCTATTTAGTTTAAAACAGTGTAAATGGATTGGTTCTTCAGTGACAGCACCAAACAGTACAGACAGTACAGAACAGTACATGCTAGATGTTAGAAATGACATCAGGCATATATGAAGAGCTGAATAATTTAAAAAATAGTCCATACATTATGTTGTGTCTCCCTTTACATAATCTGTGAAACAGGATGAGCAGATAGTATTGCCCACACTTTATAAATAAACCTAAGGAAAGGCATCTGGTGAATTAGAGGCAGCATGAGGAATGCAACCCTAACTCCATCAAGAATACAGAAGTGAATCACAGAGACCAAAAAAGTATTAAAGGCTTGTTTCATTATATACCAGCAGGCAATCAGCCTTAAGTAGGACAAATAACCAACAGTAGGGAGATCATAAACTCTGAGGCTGTGGGTTTATGAGTAAGAGGATGTCATCTGTTATACACACAGCACATGGTACAGAGCCTGGCACACAGGAAGTTCTCAAATATCCATCTAATCGAATTGCACCTGTTCTGTACTATTACTAGCAAAATTCTGAAGGCCTACTGAAATATCTGAAGTTTTCAATTTCTCAATGAAGTGAAAAGAAATACCCTAACTGCTTAATTCCATATGTGAGAGCATCTGTGTAATTGAAGACAGCTACCCTCTAAGACCCTGCAATTTAAACTATACCTATTAAAAGACAGAGCTAATTGCCCAACAAGTAGCTATAGAAATATGTTCTGCTTGGAAATAATTTTATATTTCAAGAGGCAAAGGGCAGTGATGCCTACCAATCAGTAAAAAGTACCAGGCAATTTTAAAAAGGGAAGCACTGATCTTAAATTAGCCCTTAAAATGGCCTAATTTGTTCACCTTTTAGCCCATTGTACTTTGTTATTCTTTGCAAAGCTAAAAACATTTGCTCACTGACTATTCAGGTAAGAAAGAAAAAAGGAAAAGGGTGACAACATGGCCCATTCTTCTGAATCCAGGGAGGGCTAAATGCGCTCATGAGAATGGCTGCCAGGGGAGGTCTGCTTTACATCCAGTGCGGAAAAACTCATCAGTTGAAAGATAATCCCCAAATCTCCTTTCAACTAAAAGCTAGACTAGCTAAGAAGGAACAATTATCAACCCTTATGACACCCACTCTTTGGAGCACTTGACAGGCATCATTTCATTTAACCCTCACCACTTTAAGAGATGGGTACCATTATTATCTCCATGCTGCCGATGAGGAACCTAGAGTGCCAGGCCGCATGGAGAGGTGGAGCCAGGAGTTAAATCCAAACCATCTGACCCCAGAGGAGGAGGCTGTCACCACGTCCAGAAACATGTCCACTAAGAGACGGCTCTATTCCTCTAATTCCTGGGGCCTCTTGTGCCTTGGACATCTTCCATCACCAACCCCACTGGAACCTCAGCTCATCTTCTTTCTCCGCAGGGACCCCCTCATTTCTCTGCAAACTTGAGCTTCTTTCAGTCACCCACACCTGACCGTCCTTCTCTCATCCATGGTATTCAGCCAGTGATTCTTGCTCGTGTTTTCTCCTCTTGCACTCTCTCTTGCCCATCTTTTCTTTGCCCAGTATCATCATCCTAGTCCAGACACTGGAGTCACAGACATATTACTACAACTTCTTTCCCACCGGCTCCCTCAACTAGAGCCAGAAACGTTCGCCTTCCTTTCAGATGCTATACTGGAAGCCAGGAGATTAATAATAACAATAATAACAAATGCTTGCTAATGATTACAGGATACAGTGCTCTAACACATATATGTGTGTGTGTTTTCTCATTCAAGCCTCACAACTCACAATAATTCTGTGAGGCTCTTTCCATTACTATCCCTGTTTTACAGATGAGAAAATATGCCCCAGCAGAGTTTAGTGACTTGCCCAAGGTCACACAGCTAGTAAGTGGGGGAGCCATGCTCTAGACACTGGCAGTCCAATTCCAGGGTCTGCACTCTTAATCATGTATTATCTCTCTTAAACAAGGAGAATTATATATGCCAGATCCTCAGAGAGTCTTGGAAGAGACACTTACTGCTCACTGAATACCCTCAAGCTCACTTGAGCATGTGTAACTACTTTTGGCCAATGTGTAGGAGCAAAAGTGACATGTCACGTTTAGCCTGAAGCATTTAGAGTAGTGACAAATATTCTGTCCCACTCTTCTCTCCTGCCACAGCAACCAGCAATATTCTAGATAGCGGAACCTTTGTTAGCATAGGTCCTTGAATGAGTCAATGGAGAATTCCCCAACCCTGTCTCCCATCCACCTGTGTTAGCCAAGTAGCACAAATAAGAAATAAACTTATGCAGCAATTTTCAACCAGAAGAATTTTTATTTTTTATTTTACTTTGTTTCCTTTTTATTGAATTTATTGGGGTGACACTGGTTAACAAAATTATATGGGTTTCAGGTGCATAGTTCTACAACACATCATCTATATGGTATGTGCACTACCCCAAGTCAATTGTCTGTCCATCACCTATTAATCCTCCTAAACCCTCCTCCACCTGCACCTCCACCTCCTCCTCCACCTCCAACTCCACCTCCACCTGCACCTCCTCCTCCACCTCCAACTGCACCTCCACCTCCACCTGCACCTGCATGTCCACGTCCACCTCCTCCTCCACATCCACATCCATGTCCACCTCCACCTCCCTCCTCCCCTCAGCAATCACCACACTGTTGTCCATGTTCATGAGTTTTTTCTTTTCTTTTTCTTTTTTGCTCAATACCTCTGCACCCCCAGCACCTCCCTCCCACCATAGCTGTCTGCCTGCTCTCTCTGAGTATATCTCTATTTTGCTTGTTAGTTCATTTCCTTCATTAGATTCCACATATGAGTGAAATTATATGGTACTTGTCTTTCTCTGACTGGCTTATTTTACTAAGCATAATGCTCTCCAGGTCCATCCATGCTGTCACAAAGGTTAAGATTTCCTTCTTTTTTATGGCCTAGTAGTATCCCGTTGTATAAATGTACCACTGCTTTTTTTATCCACTCATCTATTGATGGACACCTGGGCTGGTTCCAAATCTTGACTATTGTAAATAATGCTGCAATAAACATAGGGGTGCATATATTCTTTCAAATTAGTGTTTTAGGTTTCTTCACATAGATTCCCAGGAATCACTGGGTGATAAGGCAGTTCCATTTTTAATTTTTTCAAGTAACTCCACACTGCTTTCCATAGTGGCACCAGTCTGCATTCCCACCAACAGTACACAAGGGTTCCCTTTTCTCCACATCCTCACCAACAGTTGCTTGTTAATTTATTGATCATAGCCATTCTGACAGGAGTGAGGTGGTATCTCATTGTGGTTTTAATTCACATCTCTCTAATGATTAGCGGCATTGAGCATTTTCTCATATGTCTATTGGCCATCTGCGTGTCCTCTTTGGAGAAGGGTCTATTCAGGTCCTTTGCCCATATTTTAATTGGATTGTTTTTTTTGGTATTGAGTTGTATAAGTTCTTTATAAATTTTGGACATTAATCCCTTATCAGATGTATCACTGGTGAATATGTTCTCTCATTCAGTGGATTGTCTTTTCATTTTGTTGATGGTTTCCTTTGCTGTGCAAAACCTTTTTAGTTTGATGTTGTCCCATTTGTTTATTTTTTCTTTTGCTTCCCTTGCCCAAGGCACTATATCAGAAAAAATATTGCTATGAGAAATGTACAAGATTTTACTGCCTATGTTTTCTTCTAGGATTTTTATGGTTTGAAGTCTAACATTTAAGTCTTTAATCCATTTTGAGTTTATTCTTGTGTATGACGTAAGAAGGTGGTCTAGCTTCATTTTTTTGCACATATTTGTCCAATATTCCCAACACCATTTATTGAATAGACTATCTTTACCCCACTGTGTTTTTACTCCCTTTGTTAAATATTGACTGACTATAAACGTCTAAATTTATTTCTGGGCTCTGTGTTCTGTTCCATTGATCTATGTCTGTTTTTATGCCATTACCATGATGTTTTGATCACTATGGCCTTGTAGTATAGTGTTATATCAGGCAGCATGATTCTTCCAACTTTGTTCTTCTCTCTCAAGATCCCAAGAATTTTTAAAACATGCAGTACCTGACTATTTAGTCAGAGGCACTGACCTCTTTTCCCTTATACTGTCAAAAAAATGACAACAGACAACACAACAGCTGTCTAGTGTGAATGAATCAAAACTATACCTATTTTTTTTTGTCAGATTGGCAAAAAATATATTTTTGGGGTGCTGCAAAAATTTAGTAATTAGTTTATGTGTGCCATGAGATGAAAAATATGGAAAAATTTTTGTTGACTATAGGTCATCAAATACTACATGATGATACTATATGATTGCTGCATTTATGTATTCAGCCATTGAGATTTCAGGGTTAATTTGTGGCTACAACATAAACTAGCCTTCTGATTAATAAAGTACGTAACCTACTTAGAATGAAATAGACCAATACAAACAGTGAAAGAGAAGGAAAATGCAGACACTATCCAGTCCTTCTGGCAGACAAACATATCTTCCTTAATCCCACTTTCATTGTGTCATTTCATGCTCAAGGACTGAAAATAGTTCCCCATGACCTACCTACCACATGAAGTCCAAGTTCCTCTCCTACACTTTCAAGCCCCTGCCACCCAATTTCCCACAATTGCCCAACATGTACCATTCAAGGTAGCCTCGTTGGTTTTGTCTCTGTCCTATGAACATAACAAATATTTGGTCTCACTGTTGGATTATTCTGCTCCCTCCACTGATTCTCTATACTCACACCCCAATTGTACCTCCTTCTTTAATTCTTCTTTGACTGTTCAAAGCCACTCATCTTTCTTTCCATAACTTATTTGGCTTTCATATAGTTTTAACTTTAGTGTTAACTTTAGAAGTATATTATCTTATAACAAAGGAAGAGAAAAGACACACTGGTCTGGAAACCTGTGGCCTAGATCTGGTTTGAAGGCTAGTCAGCTACATCACCTCTGTCCAGTCTTTTAGCCTTCTACACTTGTTTTTTTAATCAATGAAATGACAGTGTTATATAATATGTGAGCGCTTTGTCAACCACCGTGCAGCCTATGGTTTATTATTTCATGTGCATTACACTTATATTCCCTCAGCTGAAACATAAGCTCCACTGGCGCAGAGACCTTGACTATTCTTTTTATTCTAGGTAGTTCCAAGCACAGCACCTTGCATATAGATAATGCTCAGAAAATGTGTTGACTGTAAGTCATCAAATACTAGCTGATGATACTATATGATTTGTTATTAAAGTATGATAGATGAGAGGTTTTATTATTGCATGTCATAATTTTTTAGGCAGCAGCAGACAATACATGCTTGGTATTGAAATATTAACCATGGAGAATATATGAAATTGGAAGCTGGAATGACATTTAAATCAGTAAAGATTTCTTCTCCAGAGGGAATGTTTTCTGTTGAGGAGTGTCACTAGCTTTTCCTTTTCCTTCCACATACAAAGAAGCAACATATGACTACAGTATATTTATTTAATTTATTCTTGATGATACATATCCAGACTGTTCAAACTCGGAGAAATCTCTACTTTGCTATACTGTTAGAGAGAAGAAACTGTATAAAAAAGTAGCATACATGGGAAAATACAATACATGATTCTATTTAATTTTTCAACAGTTTATCTTCCTCAAAAAATTTAGAGACCTCTTTTGCTTTATTTGCACACTTATTATGTAGCTTTTCACTGTTAATAATGCTTTTTAGAGGTCTTGTCTACTCATCTGAACTGCAAGCGCTCATTACTCCACGTTCCACAGGGTACCAACCACAACTGACCCGAACCAAAAACTCAAATAACTTTTGATTGGCTTTAATCAGTTTTCTCAGAGTGTGAGAACATTTATTTTTAGTGTCTATCTCTTGTAAGAATGACAAGAATGACTTTTCCCATGCAGGTTTGATAAGAAAAAAGTGTGTCAGAATGAAACTACAATGAGACTACAGAAGTTTTTAATCCTACTCTAAAAAAAAGTAACATTTTGATGTGTGTTTTTTTAATTCTCACAGGAGGATTTTTTTCCATTGCTTTTCAGAGAGAGTGGAAGTAAGAAAGAGAGAAACATTGATATGAGAGATACACATCAACTGACTGCCTCCCGCACTCGCCCCAACGAGGCTGGGGATCAACTGAGGTACGTGCCCTTGGCTGGAATCGAACCTGGGACCCTTCAGTCCGAGGGCCAAAGCTCTAACCACTTAGCATAACTGGCTAGGGCTTGATGTGTTCTTATTGCTTGAAGGCAGTAATTCCATTATTTTCCCTTTAAGTCCTATAGTGGAACATCTTTTTAAAAATACACATAGTAGAAATATATGGGGTTTAAAAAATAAATACAAACTATATTATCATGTATTGGTCTACCATATATTATAATTCGAGAGAGTAATGAAACTATTGCAAGTGCTATCTCATGTATTATTGTCTATTTTTCCCCAATAATTAAAAAAAGAGCAAAGAAAAATTCAAGAATTTGAGCATTATTGGTTTTACTTAAAGAATAGCTGTTAAGAGGAAGGATTCATCAAAACAGACCCAGAGGTACAACACCCACATATGACAAGAAATCAAAGCAGTTCCTGTTTTCAGTCCCAACAATCTGGCACTGGCTCTCCCTAAGACATGGCCTATGACTGTGCTTGTACCCAAGCACTCAGGTCTCTGAAGAGACCGAGGGAGAGACTGGTCAGTCAGAGGCAGGGGCAGGGCTGAGGGAAACTGTAGGTCTTGGTCATGTACAATTGAGAAAGCAAATGGTAAAATGGAAAGAAAAAAAAGTACCCCATTAGGGATCCAGTTGTCAAATTATTTGAAGTTTGTGTGTTTGACAAAGTGCTGATAAGGTGATGGGTACATGGTAGTCATTATACTATTCTCTCTGCATTTGTGGATGTTTGAAAATTTCTGTAATACATTTTAAAAACTGGTGAGTGTAGTCTCCAACACATTCCCATACTCTTGTTACATCAGAGATGGAAGCAGAAATCCAGGGATGGATTCACCAAGGACTGAGAGAGATGGCAGTGACTATGACACGGTTGCAAGCCTCTGTCTCTAACCAGTTAGCTGCAGTCACCTAAACCAAATGAGAAGGCAGAAAAGGGACACATATTCTAAGATCACATGGGAGGGTAGTCTCAACAGACCTTCAAGAGTTCTGGTAAGAACTGGTTTTGGTGATAAAGTCACCAGCAAAGAACACATACCAGAAATCCACATGAAAAGATTGTCAGGGTTTTTCATAACCAAGTACACACACACATGCATAATGCTCCCTGAGTAACCTGATCTTCTAACACAAAGGACTACTTCCTTTTCTTTAAATCATGTCCCAGTTCAAATCTAAGTATCTCAGATTTAGATATACTGCTATATATATTGAATATGTGAATATATATATATATTTGAAGTTAAATATAAATGTTACATTCTTTTGATTACCAGTTCTGTCAGCTAAAATTCACTTAAAGATAATAGAACCCTCTCAAGTTATTTTGAGCAGAAAAAGATTTTACACAGAATTGACTGCTTATAAAATTGCTAGAAGGGCTAGAAGGGCAGATCCAGGCTGTGCCTCCAGGAAGAAACTCCTGAAAAAATACATAAGGACTGATGTACCCATAAGACTGCTTCCTGTGCCACATTCAAGACCCTAGGAAACTAGGGAGTCATTAGATCACTTCTAATGGGGTCAGAAAGTTGTCTGAACATTAGCCCCCAGAGCCCTACTGGGTCTGTAGAACTGGGCCAGCAAAATGGTATCTCATGTGCTATAGCCTTGGCTCACACTGAACTCAAGCATGCACAAGTCCTTCTGATTGGTGGAGCCTAGATTATATCTAGAATTCTGATGCAAGGGAGTTAAGAAAAGAACATTCCATTTTCCAACCTCTGATTTATACGGAAGTGCACAAGGAGGTCCCTGGAACAGGCAATGAGCAAGCCAATCTAAGCGTCCCCATCATACCACAGGAAACAGGAAAATACTCTACCCAAAAGGTGAGGGTGGGGGGATATGTCTAATTTTCAAAAGATAAAGAAGAAACTTAACAAACATCACAACCAAAGGCAAAACCAAATGTAAATGGGCTTTTTCAAAGTAAAAGAAGAAATGTGAATATAGTTTTGGCAGTATATAATAGTAAAGAAGTATAAATAATTTTGTTAGGTCAAGTAATATTATGGTTATATAAGAAATGTCATTTTTTTACAGCTTACTTAAATATGGAATAAAACTTTATGATGGTGAAAATGCTTCAAAATACTTAAAGTAAAAGTATTTACTTTTTAGGGGAATAGAAGAAGAAAGGATGGCAATAATGTTAATTATTAAATCTGGGTAATAGGGCTCATTTATTATTCTTTCTGCTTTTGTGTTTAAAAATTTTCACAATAAAAAGCTTTAACAGGTTACGCCAAAAGAAACATGGGAAGTACAAATTATTTTCATCTAATGCTTCATCTTCAAAAACTTTAATTCTACTACATTACAAAAATAAGGTTCACCGTCTATAAAAAAACTGGCTTATACCCTTTAAAATGTCAAGATCATAAAAGACAAAGACAGAAGGAGGACTATTCCAGATTAAGGAGTAAAAAGACATAACAACAATGTGAGATGTAATTCTGGAATGGACCATATTTTTTTTCTTTTTCCTATAAGATAGGACATTATTTGGATAATTGCCAAATATGAATAAAGTAGTATACACTGATGTATTTATGGGTGAAGAAGCATTACATCTACAACTTGCTCTCAAATGATTCAGAAAAAAATACACACATATATATATAGGGTGTCCCCCAAAAATGGATACAGAAACTTTGAATAGTTATAAAGGCAGTGTTGATTAAAATACATTTCATTTTCAAAATTGAGCTACCAGATGTTAAAGTGTGCATACTTTTTTTTATATATATGGGTCCCAAAAAATGGAAGAGAGAGAGAATGATAAAGCAAATGTAAAAAAATGTTAATAATGAGGGCATCTGGGTTTGGGGCATAAGGGAGTTCTCTGTCCTATTCTTGTAACTTTTCTATAGCCTGAGTTATTTCAAAATTTATAAAAAGCATAAAGCATAGTGGCAGCATTTGGGAGCTCTAAAGAGAAACATCACAGTTTCTTCTGTCAATTAAAAATAAAAATGAATAACTAAGTAACTGGAGTGTCATGCAGACAGAGCTTTTTCAGATGCCATTCTATAGGGTATTTTCCACCAGTCTGAAAATTTTTTACAGCATGTTCTTATTTTGTTCTTCTCATTTTAGCAGCAAAATTTGAATGCAGTCATAAATGTTGTCTTTATATACTAACACTTGCAACACTACAGCTGAAAAATGTATACAGGAAGCCTTGGTTTAATAAGTTTAGAGCCTTAAATGAATTTCTAATATAGTGAACAGAAGAACTAGGTTTTTCATCTAAAAAAAAGAAAAAGAAAGTAGCATTAAGGCTGTGTGCCACAAAGGAAAATGTCTGAGTTGGGTGTTAGACATACATGACTTAATCTAGGCTTTGTCACTAAAGCAGACGTGACCTGGTGACTCAGTTCTCAGAACCTAGGCTTTCTCATGAGGGACACAGCGATATCATGGCCTACTCTTGCAAGACTGTGTGTCTGTTCATTTAAAACAGGAACATATGTAAAACAAGGTTCTATGATACAAAACAGTTCTTCAAAATGTATTTATCAAGATTCCTTAAGAGAATGAGCAAATTCTGCCAAAAAATCTCCAGAGAATGTACAAAATTAACATTTCATAATGCTACTCTGTACTGTTTCTCCATGTTGTTGCTAATATTAACAAACATATCGTTGGTCAAATAATTTATTTATACACAAATATTTATTAAGGGCCTACTACGAGTCAGGCACTACTCTAGTCACCAGGATGAGAGCTGAAAATAATACAGACCAAATTATCCTCATGACTCTTATGTTCTATAAGCCAACATTCATTAAGTAAACAAATAACATTAGCTTAGGGGAGGGGGTAATTTTGAGTGTTACTCTAGCTTTGCTGTATCCAAGACTAGTTCTGTGCCTTCCCAAATACTCTATGAACGACTTTAATAATAAACTCTCTTTCTGCTAAATAAGTTAGAGTTGGTTTTATTCAACTAACAAGCATGCCTGTGCTCTTGTAACCGAGAAAGCCTTCTTTCCTTTGACCTCAGATAATAAAAGCACATTAGATATTCACAACTCAACATATTATATACAAAAAAAATCCAACCCTAAGACAGATAGGTATGAGATTATTTTTTATGTGTTGTATTTTGCTATGGTTACCAACACGCGGTTAGCATTCTGAAATTTTTTTCTTAGAATAATACAATGATCTGAATCTAAAATCTTTCATAAGGTGCAACTTTCCAATGATAAACAAGAACAGGAAGTGAATTTCAAATACAACCAGACATCTAATTCCCTTCACTATTATGTTCTCTGCTGTCATCTGTGCCTGACTTCACAGCATTAAACTTCCCACCATCTTATCCTAATTTAAAGTTACTATTTTGATTTTTGTTTGAATAAAATGTATTTCCTATTAAACTAAAAATTTTGACATATACTCAAATATTTTAAGTTCTATGAGGAAGACAGCTTAAAATAAAGGAATTGAGGAGCAAAGCAACTTTACAAAAGCAGAAATGAAAACAGATGTTAAACTTCTTTGAAACAAATTTTTGCTAATAGCCTCAGCCCAAGCTATTTCAGTCAACTACTAGAAATATTTTCCTCCGTCAAAAGATTTCAACAAGCTTCATGGGTCATTAGCTTCTCGAGGGCGTGGGCTAACTCTTTTCAAGGTTCTCTTTCAAGGCCACCCAGCACCGTGTACGTGTATAGTATGGGATTTCAAAACATAGGTGATAAGCTCTGCAAAATATTTGTTTACATCACTGGCTCTCTATCAGGGGCGATTTTGCCCCCGTCACCCGGCAATATCTGGAGACATTTTTAGTTGTCATGACTAGGGGTGGGGATTGCTGCTGGCATCTAGTGAGTAGAGACCAGGGACATTGCTAAACATCCTACAATGCACAGCACAGCCTCCCATGGCAAAGAACTAAGTAGCCCAGAGTGCTGACCAAGGTTGAGAAAACTCTGGTTTAAGTCAACTATGCCATCGCTACCCTTGACATTCAAATATAAAATTACTAATCATGTGGCTTCACATATCCTTTACAGACCCTTTCAAACAGTATATATTCAATCTTTCCCCCAAGGAAAAACACTCTGGCCACTGAAACTGGCACTGAAATCCCTGCACTGTGAAAATCCCGAGTCTCCTTTCATAATTAATCAACTATCTCCAAGCGGAAGAAACCCTGTATGCTACTTTAGTTGATTCTCAAGACACTGGCCTTCAAACATTTCTAATACCTTGATTACACTTAGTAGCAATCTTGTTTTCTAATCATTCTTCAGTCAATGTCAAGTGCATAAGTGAGGCAACAGAAGCCTCTTCCTCTCCTTACAAATCTTTTCAAATCATAATTTTTCCTTTACCACTTGTCACAAAATGTTACTCAAGGTTTCTGAGCGTATTTGCTCAAAGATGACAATTTGTACTGTACAGGGTTACTCTGAGGGCTAAAGTGACATCAGTGTGTACTCAGTGCCTGGGACGTGCAAAATGTATGCTCACTAATTCCTAACTGAACTGATGGGAAGTTTGAGAACTTTTTGTTTGGGAATAGATACTCTGAGAATATAAAAATGAATGGATTATGCATCTCTCTGTAGGCAAGATCTTGGAAATGATTTTATAAATCCACAACACTTCTACCCTTTAAAAATATCACTGAACTCAAATTTGAAATTCAGTATTTATATTTTTCTTGTGAATAACAAATTTTAGGTGACTTACCAAAAAAAAAAGAAAAAAGAAAGAGAAAAAAAAAGAAAAAAGGAAAGGAAACGAAAGGGCATAAGGGCATTAGTACAAAAGAATAATTGAAGTAACTAGCGTGTGTCAGGCAAAATTTCAATCACAGCCAGATCGCTCAATGTTATATGTAACTTTTAAACAGAAAGCGATCTGTGAGCACAAAGGAAGGAGTGATTAATTCTAGCTGGGGTAGGGTTTCATATAACAGAGATATCCATGGTGAGTCTTGGCAAATAAGCAGAAGTTAGCCAAGCAAAGAGACAAAGGATGTTGTAATCAGAATTGTCTTCATGAATAAAATGAGAAAGTACAGTGATACAGGAGTGAAAGGCAGTAGAGAATAATGCCATTTAGCTGGTGTGTAGAGTACAAGGGAAGAAGGAGAGAAAATGAGGCTAAAAAAATTAGCTGCGACTCAATCCAGGGACGCCTCACTAACAGTTAAACTTTATAAATTAGCAGTAGGAAGTCACAGGTTGTCCCAAACCCTTATTTTTTCTCCAAAGGAGATTGATAGCTTTGAGATGGTGATAGAGGGAATAGCTAGGAGGCTACTACAATAGTGCAAACTAAAGGAGATGAAATGGAATCAAAAGACCAATAACTTTTCACTCATTAATTTACTCTGTCCATCCACCATCTGTTCACTCATCCATCCACCATGTGCCCACTATGTGGGAGCCACTACGCTAACCAAGGCATGATCAGTAGGTAAGACTGACATGGTCTCCTGCGTGCATAAAGCTTATATTCTAGTAGAGGAGAAAAATATTAAACCATTTATTACACAATTGATAATCAAATTTTTATGGTGATAAGTACTATGAGAAAGTTCTGAGCAAGCATGTTACTGTGACCTAGTCAGAGGGTAGGGATGGTCAAAGAAAGCTTCTGTAAGAAGTGACCTTCAAGCTTTTCCTGAAGCTGTTGAGCCGAGGCTATTTATTATCTCACACTTCTCATTCCAAATAAACATTTTGAGAAATTCCTCTTTCATTGGTCAACTTTACTTTGTACAATCACATTTAAGTACCTGTCTACTAAAATCTCTGATCGGTCTAACCAAACCAGTAGGTACTGCTGGGAGGGGAAAAGAGGACTGGGGATAGGAAGAGAAAGGTGGGAAGAAGTTAAGGGTAAGGAGGGGGAAAGAGGAGAGAAGTGGGATGGGGAAAGAAGGCAGAAGACAGCAGCACAAAATCTAAAGTCTTTAGCTACACAACAGAAGACTTTATAAACAGTAACTTATTAAGGAAAATCTAAACGTTGTGCTCAATATGAAACACACAGTCCTCTACAAATTAATAAACGTAATGAACCATCAACCTGTCAACTTCTGCTATTTCTTGAGTGAGAGGCACTCTCTTTTTAGAGTGAAGTAATGTAGGTCAAAATTCCAACTCTGTTAACTGAGTTATATGCTCTCTGGACAGATTTCTTAGTCACTCTGAGAATCAGTTTTCATATTAGTAAACTAGATAAAATCATACCAATTTCACAGAGTATTTTTTAAAAACAGAAATCAAAGGAGGAAAGATATTTAAAATATCCAGTAATTCATCTAATCTATTATTCTAAACACATTATTAATGCGATCACTTCAAATTTGGAGGCCCTGGTGACTCTATCCTAATTTTGAGAAATATCACTTTATTTCTAAAGGCACTGATCATCATTCAGGCTGTAATGATCTATATGTTGAATATTTAGCCCAAGTTCAAACCATAAGAACAAATAATTTAGAAAGCTAACTGACACTTATTGTTAACTTTGCCCACAATACCCACTTCCCTTAAAATATCCCAACGGTTGATATTCAAGATGACCACAAATGATTATAGGTGCACTGCTACTCAGCTCTAGAGAACCAAGTCCCTTGGTACTTTTAAGATTAAAAGTTGTACTACATCTTAGTACCAACTCTGTTACCACAGAAACACTGTAGCCCAAATGAAAGTTTAACATAGGGCTACAAAATTAAGAAAGAATAACATTAAATATCTATGACTGATTCTTTTAAAGATCTAAATAACCAAATTAATTCACCCAATAATTATGGTGGCACCATAATATCTGTTTCTTAGCTTCCTAAATAATTTATGCTCAGTATTAGAAAGTTTTATCCTTTGCAATGCCAAGAAGCAGAATTAGAAAATTTAGATAATGTAAGATCTATGTCAAACATAATCTGATCATCAAGAACAATAGGAAAGGTCCCTCTATGCTGAGTCTAGTAGGAAATTTTATCCTGCTGGAAATTGGGTATTTGTAGAAATTAAAACATTAAATTCCTGTAGACAGATCCTGAGACCAAACATACTTCTCCTTGCCTCTTCACCACCACCACTCTGGCAGATTACAGGGAACAATACATAGATGCCTAAATCACAATCTGCAAAGAAAACAAGAATGAGCCTTGACTGGGATTGGGTGAGAATTGGGATAAGATACAATGGACTGAAATACTAAGAGATCCAGGAAATAGGCTCATAAAGGTAAGACAATATAGCACAGTGACTACAAAGTCTATTCTATTTTGACTAAATGAATACTGTTTGAGGATGACATAACATAGAATGATCTAAATAAAAATTTTGAATGCTTGTAGAGGTAACCTGATACAATCAATCAAAAGAAAATAATTTGATTTCACAATTGTCACTGTTCCCAAAACACACACACTTTTATTTTATTTCATTGATCTTAGAAAGAGGATGGGAGGAAAGGAGGGAGGGAGGGAGAGAGAGAGAAAGAAACATTGATCGGTTGTCTCTGATGGGAAACCAGGGATGGAACCCACAACTTGGGTATGTGTCCTGACTGGGAATCAAACCCACCACCTTTTGGTGTATGGGACGACACTCCAACCAACAGCCATAATGACCAGGGCAATACACACACTTTTAAAAAACAATACTGCCTGCCGCCCAGCTGGTGTGGCTCTGTTGTTTGAGTGCTGTCCCATGCACCAAGAGGTCACTAGTTCAATTCCCAGTCAGGGCACATGCCAGAGTTTCGGGCTCCATCCCTCATAGGGGGCGTGCAGGAGGAAGCCAATCAATGTTTCTATCTCTCTCTCCCTTCCCTTCTCTAAAAAAATCAATTAAAACATTAAAAAGAAAAAAATAATATTTCCTTCCAGTCAAAGATGGTGGATTAATTAAGCACATGCACTTATCTCCTCTGTTCTTTTCTAAACCTTATAAGAATGGCATTAAAAGATTTTTTTAAAGGCATTAACCCACAAAGATAATGAAGAGTTGACAATTATAAAAAATTTTCTATCCTGGAAAACAGGAGTAGAGTGGTAACCAACCTGGAAAACCTGAGAATACTAAATACTAAACCAGCAATGATGAAATCTAAGAAGCAAACTGACTAACACTCAAACTCCCCAAGGGCTACAGAGTTAGCAGTACCATGTTTTTCTGGAATGGCTAAGGTGCAGTCAGAGCACCGATCCTCTCCCTGTACTCTGCTGACCCACTGACTGCTGCTCTCCATCCCCTCACAGAAGACTGGGGGTTTATTATCTAGAAATGGTAACAATGAGTGTCTTGGGACTGGGGGACTCCCATGTACAACTGAAAGTGCAAATGTAATACTAAAAATCAAAGTTACATACTAAATGAAAGTTTATATATGAAATGTTGAGACTCTCAGACTTATACTCTACAGAAACTAGATTGGAGAGTATGCTCTGGGGAATCTGACAATTCACAAGGGGGAAAAAAAGACATAAATTCACAGATCCTGTTACTGGGAGTTCCTAGTAAAAGATCCCAACCCAGGGACCCTACAATGAAGTCCATGGTCTTCAGCCCCTTGCACACAATCTATTTCTTCAATCAGCTTTTAAAAAAGCTGGCTCTTAAATATAAACAAATAGCCGAAGACTCAGAGATATTTAAGGAACGACTCTAACATCAAAAGCAGGAATAAAGAAACTCAGAAGGCACAGAAACTGTGCAGGAAAAGAAAAACCTCTGGGGAAAGCGGGAGGGAGGGGATTCTCCTCAATATTATAAAAGATATAGGAAAAAATATTGCATCCATGAAACAAAAATAGGATGCCAGAAAAAAATAAATATTCAAAAAATAAAAAAGAAGCACTGGAGATTAAATCTAGGGTAGCAAAAATATTTAAAAAGAACTCAACAGTGGAAAAGGTGTTTAATCTCATTGGTCATCAAGGAAATGCCAACTCACTCCACATCCACTGGAATGACTAAAGTGAAAAGGACTGCTATCGCCCTTGAATGACTCCCTCTGGGGCAAGTTAGCATCTTGTCATGTGGATACTCAAGCAGATTCACAGTGAGGAACTGAGGCTTCCTGCCAACAGAAATGTGAGTGAACCATTTTGGAAGAGGGTCTTTCAGTCAAATCAAGCCTTCAGATGACTGTAGTCCTTCATGGCATTCTCACTACAACAACACAAGAAACTCTGGGCCAGCATCACCCAGCTATTCTGCTTCCAAATTCCCGACTCACAGGAAAACTGGCAGTGTTTTATAAAGCAAAACCTATGTACACCATGCAATCCAGCTCTCACATCCCAGGTATACACCCAACAGAAATGTGTACACATTCACAACAAGGGACATGTTCATGGATGTTCACAGCAACAGTATTTGTAAACAGTCCCAAATAAGAAACAATCCCGATGTCCATCAGCAGTAGAATGGATAAATGGTAGGAATTCAGATGAGACACATCACAACAATGATAAGCATGAACTACGGAGTCATGCAGCAACATAAATGAAACTAAACATGACACTGAGAGAAAGACACCAGACACAGAAGTCTACATTTCCACTTACATAAAATTTAAACTAGGCAAAACCAACCCAGGGTGTTGAAAGTCAGGAGAGACTTTGGGGAGGAAGTAGTGACTGGGAGGCAGCAAAAGTGGGTCTTCTAGGGTGTGGGTGATGCTCTATTTCTTTATCTGGATGGTGTTTAAAAGGGTGTCACTCTGTAATTCAATGAGCTCTAAACTTAGAAAATGCACACTTTCCCATGTACATGTACTTAAAAAAAAGTTAACTTAAAAATATTAATTAGAAGAGTTGGAAGATAGAGCTTAAGAAATCTCCCAGCAAGGAGAGCAAAAATAAAAAAACAAAAACAAAACAACAACAAAAAGAGGAGAAAAAAGATTAAAACTAGACCTGTCAGGGAGGCTGAACATTCAGATAATAGGATTTCTCAAAAAAGAGAAAACCAAGGAAATAGAAGGGGAGATGATAAAAATAATTCAGGAAAAATTCAAGAAAAGAAATACATGAATTTCCTGACTGACAGGGCTCACCCAATGTACAACCAAAAGACATAAAAACAGAATCACTCCAATGCACCCATTACAAACTGTAACCAAGTATTAGCAATCAGATCTCTACTAAATTTGTCAATAGCAACACTGAGAAGTTGGTGCTGGTGACAAGAGATAGCATTCCCTCCACAATTCCTTCCGATATCCTTCTTCGCCCTGCCCCAGGGAAATCACCATAAGAAGAAACTGCTTCTTCTCAATATTGCTTATTTCTTAGAATTTGAAGGTGAATCCCCGACTAGCCTACATACGCGATGGAACATCAGCCAACAGGAGTGGGTAACTAATGGCTCTGTGACGTCTGTGGGTTTTCTATCCTAGGGGGCTCACTCCTCCTCTTATCTGACCTAACGTTGCCAAAATAGTTTATATTTTGCCTCAGGGGAACATGAGTTGAGAGGCCAAAATGACTAGACATCCTTAGAACACAATCATGATGAAAGACAAACACTAACTGAACAATCTAACTAATGAGAGCAGAATTTTCAAAACAGGTGAACCCCAGGTTATAATATGGATTAGTATCTATATTAATATAAGATAAATTATTAAAAATATGCTATCAGACTATGTACAAACATTAAGTATGAAAAACATAACAGATGAGATACACACAGTTGAAGAGCAAATTACCAAGCTGGAAAAAATAAACTAAGAAACTCTCCCGGAAGTCAGCACAAAAGGCTGAACTGGGAGAGGAGATGGAGAGAATATATTTAAAGAAATAAGTCATTTAAAGAACACAAAAATACTTCAGTTAAAGGTCTCTTAGACATACTGTCTAGATAAAGATAACCTACACGCAGACACACTGTGGTGATATGTAAGAAAGACAAGGGGAAATTCTAGAAACTTCCAAAGGCAAAGAATAAACAAATGACGAAGGAACAAGCTCAACCTCAGATTTCTCAAAAATCACAGGAGATTCAGTAAGATAATGCAGTAATACCACTAAAGTATTGAAGAAAAAGAACTTCAGCTTAGAATTTTTATCCATCCAAAGTATTATTTAAAAGTGACAGCAAACGAACAAGGAATCAGAGCTTTACCACACATAGACTAACTTTGAAAATACTTATGGAAAAAATACTCCATTAAAAATTAAGGAGGAAATGACAGAAGGCTGAAATTAAGGATGATCATAAGGAGAAATAGACAAATCCACAATGAGAGCTCAAGTATTCAACATTTCTCATTCTGTAACAAACAGGACAAGTAGACAGAAAACCAGTAGGGATACAGAAGGCAAAAAACACACCAACCAGCTGGAACTCACTGATATTCATAGAACACACTACCCAACAACATCAGAATACACATTCTCATTTTTTTAAATTTACTGATTTTAGAGAGAGAGGAAGGATCAGAGAGAGAGAGAAGCAGAGAGAGAGAGAAACATGGATTTGTTGTTCCACTTACTTATGCATTCACTAGTTGATTCTTATATGTGCCCTGACTGGGGAACAAACCCTCAACCTTGGAGTATTGAGACAATGCTCTAACCAACTGAGCTACCCAGCCAGGGCGACATTCCTTTTAATTGAATATGGAATATTCAATAAGATAGACTAAGCTTCAATAAACTTAAAAGAATTGGGGGTGGGGTGGGGGGCAGATGCCAGGTGGAGGGGATCAATGGGGGAAAAATGAGGACATCTGTAATACTTTCAACAATAAAGATATATTAAAAAATTAAAAATGAATTTGAATCATACAAAATAGGTTACCTGACTATAAAGAATTAAATTAGCAATCAGTAACAGAAATATATTCAGGAAATACTAGAAATTAAACAATACACTACTGAAAAATTCATGAATCAAAGAAGAATTCAAAGAAATTACAGAAAATATTTTTAGTTGAATGAAAATAAAATACAACATAAAATTTGTGGGATGTAGCTAAAAGCAGTGTTTAAAGAGAAACATAGCATTGAATATTTATTAGAAATGGAAAGTCTCAAATCAGTGGTCTAGGCCTCTACTTTGAGAAAGCTGATAAAAGCCCTAGCCAGTTTGGCTCACTGGTTAGAGCATTGGCCCACGGATTGAGGGGTCCTGAGTTCAGTTCCAGCCAAGACCACGTACCTTGGTGCAGGCTTGGTCCCTCCCCAGTCAGGGTGCCTGCAGAAGGCAACCAATCGATGTTTCTTCTCTCTCTTTTTCTTTCTCTCTCACTTTCTCCCCCTCTCCCTTCCACTCTCTCTGAAAAAGCAATGGAAAAAACATTCTCAGGTGAGGTCCAAAAAAACAAAAAAAAAAAAGAAAGTTAATAAAATGATCAAATTAACTCCAAAGCAAGCAGAAGAAAAGAAATAAAAATGACAGCAAAAATTAATGACACCGAAAACAGAAAAGAGAGAAAAATCACTGAAACTAACTTATTTTTCTTTTAAAGATGTTATTCTTTCTAGAGCAGTTTTAGGTTCACAAGGGATTTGAAAGGAAGGTACAGAAATGTCCCCCACACATGCATAGCCTCTCCCGTCATCAACATCTCCTTCTAGAACATTTGTTACAATTTGATGGACCTATACAGACAAATCATTATCATTCATTCCACAGTCTATATTACTGGTCCCTTTTGGTGCTGTACACTCTATGGGGTTGGATAAATGTATAGCGACATGTATCCACCATTATGGTATCATTCAGAGAGCATTTTCACTGACCTAAAAATCCTCTGTGCTCTGCCTAGACATCTCTACTTTCCCTCTAATCTCTCACAACCACTGATAATTTTGCTGTTTCCATTATTTTGCTTTTTCCAGAATGTTATATTGTTGGAATCATAAAGTATGTAGCCTTTTCAGATGGCCTTCTTTCATTTAATAATATGCACTTAATGTTCCTCTATGTTGTGTCACAGCTTGAAAGCTAATTTCTTTTTAGCCTGGAATAATATTCTAGTATTTGTATGTACCAGTTTTGTTTACCTACCCGCTAAAAAATACCTTGTTGCTTCCAAGACGGCAATTATAAGTAAAGTTGCTATAAGTGTCCATGTGTATATAAACATCTGCATGTATATAAACATCCACATAGTTCTTTATAGTTGTTAATACGTAAAAGAAACTGAATTCATAAAGACAGAAAAAAGTCCTACCAAAAAAGAGAACTGCAAGCCTAAATGGCTTCACTGCCAAAATCGACTAAATATTTAAGGAAAAAATCACACTAATTCTGCACAAAGAAACCAAAAAAATAGAAAAGAAGGCAACATGTTCCAGTTAATTTTATCAGGCCAGATTACTTTAATACCAAAATCAAAGATATTATAAGAAAATTATAGACCAATATCACACATGAATATAGACACAAAAACTCTCAACAAAATTTTAGCATGTCAAAAGAACTGTTCATCTAAATATTCATTGGTATATCATTTTTCTTTTACAATACTAAAATTTTATTTCCTAAAAAAAATTAACAAATCAAATCTAGAAATATACAAAAGGGATAATACATTAACATGGAGTTTATCACAGAGATATAAGGTTGAATTACATTAAAAAAATCAATGTAATTCACCATATAAGCAATCTAAATAAGAGAAACTGTAGACCATATCAATAGATGCAAAAAAAATAATTTGACAAAATTCATAGTATATTCATAATAAAAACTCTAGGCAAACTAGAAATTAAAAGAAACTTCCTCAACCTGAAAAGAGTATCTAAGAAATATCTCTGCTAACACGGTTAATGATGAAAGGCAATGTTTTCTCCCTAATATCTGGAACAAGACAAGGATGTCAACTCTCTCCACCAATTTGATATCATACTGATGTCCCTGCCAGTTCTGTAAGTCAAGAAAATGAACAAACAAAAATGTTTCTGTTTTCAGACAACATGAACATCTATGTAGAAAATCCAAAGGGATCTAAAAAAAAAGTTATTACAACAGTTCTGTAAGAAAGGAGAATGTCAGGTACGATACAAAGGGCTGGGGAGAGTAGGAAATGGGGAATTATTATTATTTTTTAAATATATCTTTATTGATTTCAGAGGAAGGAAAGGAGAGGGGGAGAGAGATAGAAACATCAATGATGAGTCACTGATCAGCTGCCTCCTGCACGCCCCTGACTGGGCATGTGCCCTGACCAGGAATCGAACCCTGATCGCCTGGATCCTAGGTCGATGCTCAACTGCTGAGCCACGCCCGCCCAGGCAGGGAATTATTTTTTAATGGGTATAGTTTCAGTATTGCAAGGTGAAAAAGTTCTGGAGATCTGCTGCACAACAATGTAAATATACTTAACACTACTTAACCGCACACTTAAAATGGTTACGATGACAAATTAAAATGACAGAGACCACTCAACATCCAGCAGAATGGCTAAATTTTTTTGAAAATTGATACCAAATCACATAATCTTACTCATATGTGCAATCTAATGAACAAAATAAACCAATGAACAAAATAGATCCTGAGACATAGAAGCAGAGAATAGACTGACGAATCTCAGAGGGAAGGTGGGGGTGGGTGGGGAGAGATAAAGCTAAGAACTTATACACATATATTCATAACCCATGGACAAAGACAATAGTGTGGTGAAGGTGGGAGGGGTGCAGGGTAGAGGGGATCAATGGGGGGAAAAGGGGAACATTTCTAATACTTTCAACAATAAAGATAAATTTAAAAAATTTAAAACAAAAACAAAAAGAAAAAAGAAATTTGATACTAAAAAAATGACCTGAGGATTGGAGTAATTGGCTCATACATTGCTGATCACAGTGCAAATGTAACAAAACTTTGGGAGAAAGTTTGGCAGTTTCTTAAAAAGTAAAACATGTAATTATCATGCCACTTAGAAAAAATGAACAGAATCAATAAACAGGAGAGTTCAATTGGTTGCTAAATGCAAGATCAACTTACAAAAATCAATAACATTTTCTTACTCCAGCAATAAAATAACACGTAGGAAACATAAATAAATACAATAATAAAAACTATATGGTATCTAGGAATACAAAAGACCTGTATAAGAAAAATTTTTAGATCTAATAATCGTAGATATTATAAATAAATGGAGAAATATTCCATGCTCTTGGGTGGGAAAACTTAATAAAGGTATCAGTTCTCCCCCAAATCAATCTCCCCCAACTCAATGTCATCTCTTAATTCCAGCTGAATTTTTTAAGATAATTGATTAATTCACTCTAAAGTGTATATGGAAGGATAACAGTACATGAATAGCTAGGTTAATTTTCAAACATATGAACAAAAAAGTGATTTGTTCTACTGGATATTAATTACACTAAAAAGCAAAAAAAATTAAAGATATGGGAGTATGGGGATGAATGAACCAATGGCATAGAACAGAAAGCAAAGAAGCAGACACACACACACACCCCTCTCACCCCCTAAGACCCTACATTTCTGCTCCTGGCTTTATTTGCAAGAGATTCTATCACAGTTCCATTAGAATCACACAAGTGTGAGTGAGGATATAGATAAAACGAGATGGCCGTGAGCTGATCATTGTTGAAGCTGGGTGAGAATGAAACATGGGTTCACTGCAGAGCTCTCTCCACTTTTATATATGCTTAAAAATTTCCATAATAAACCCAAATTTCAGAACAAAGACAGAAATCAAAGTATGCTCTGCTTCAGTGATTCCCCCCTCCCTCCAAGGACTGGACCTAGCTATAAGCTCCTGGGGTTTGGGGCTACATATTTAGGTGTACTTAGAGATAGAAGACATGGCCCCAAGCTGTTAAGGGAGAAAGCACTGGGGCTGAGCCCAGATGCTCAAAGACCTCTGCCTTTTACAGAGAAAGCTAAAAATATTTCACTAGTCTGCTGAAGCAGTGAAGACATTTAGCTTACATGAAAGGCTTTGTGAAAGAAAAGAACAAACAGTCCCAACAGATTAATTAAAATCCAAGGCCTATATCACACTTAAAGTTGTGGTCAAGATTTACCCCACTTGAACGGTATGGGAGCTCTAAGGTAAGAAAATAACATAAAAACTAGTCCACAACAACAAAAATCCCTCAGGACTCAGCAGTAGTAAAGATGAAGTCCCTCTGTAGGGACACTTTCATGAGCTAGGGCACATGGGGGCTCCAAAGGCAAACAAAATCCACAATCAAAAATTACAAACCGCAGGAGGCAACAGACTGCCCTGAAGGAGAATTTCATAATCTGAGAACTAGAAGTAATAGAACAATGTATAAATGTGTAAAATGATTACATACTTTTTTAAAGGGAAAGGAACCATAATGAAAAAATAGAATGGACCAATGCATCTCCACCTACCAAAGAATCATGAATGGCTCTCCACTGGCCTTAAGGTGCCAGGACTTCTCTTCCTGACTTCATCTCCTACTATTTCCCTCCAGCTCACTCTGTTTCAGTTACATAGTTGCACTAGGGTCTTTGAGCCAGGGGCTCCTTACACCTGAAATACACTTCCCCCAGGATCAGCACATGGCTCACTCCTTGACTCCTCCAGGTCTCTGTTCAAATGTCACATGCTTACTGAGGCCATTTCCTGGACATACTTCTTAAAACTGAAACCCCATGCATACGTTGATATTCCCTTTCCTAGATGCCTGGCTGGCTGGTTGATTAGCTGACTTATTTTTACACAGTACATATCACCATCTGAAATACTATGTATTACAATACATTGTTTACTGCCTTCCACCCCCAATAATAATGTAAATTCAACAAGAAAGATTGTGTCTGTTTTAATCAGTGCAAGATCCTTAGAGCACAGAACAGTGCCTACCATAAAGCAGGTGCTCAATAAGTACTTGTTGAATGAAGAGAGAGGAAATCAGAGGGAGCTGATCACCCCTGTAAAATATGAGACAGAATTTTCTCATTCATTCATACATGTGTACACGCTGAACCATTTGCTAAGCGTTCCCTTCTGTAAGGTAATGTCAAAATATCCCTCTCCTCAAGGTGGAAATTCAAGTAAGAATTTGAATGACTAAAACGGACTATTCAAAAAAATAACTTACTGTAAAGCATTAGTACATTTTATGTTATTACAAGTACACAGACAGCGTAGTAAAAGTCACCTTTCGCAGTTCAGCTTCCTGCCCCTTATTTTTATCCTTCGTTAGAACTCATACGTGTGTCCACACCATCAACCATCAATTTCTACTTAACTGTGTCTAAGTACAAAATTCTGTCTCCTACTTACTCAGTTTATGGGTTTTGAAAATATTCTACTTATCGTTGATACCTATTCCTTTTGCTACTGATATAGAAATGCTAAAAATACATATTAAAACCTACCACTCAAGCCCTGGCCAGTATGCTCAGTGGTCAGAGCATCGGCGTCAGCCCATGCAACAAAGGGGCTCAGGTTCAATTCCCTGTCAAGGGCTTGACAAGTTGCAGGTTTGATCCCCAGCCCCAATCGGGGCGTGTGCAGGAGGCAACCAATTGACGTGTCTCTCTCACATTGATGTTTCTCTCTCTCCCTCCCTCCCTCTCACTGTCTCTAAAAATCAATGGAAAAAATATTTTTGGGTTAGGGTTAACAATAACAAAAATTTACCACTCAATCTGTGCCCTAGAATCAGCAAAGATATATTACTTGGGAACAAAAAAGCTGATGACTGTAGCATGGTATTATACTATCCACCTGTGCTAAATTCCAATTTCCTTATTAACATTAACATACATGTGAATTCTGGTAAAAATACAGCTTGTGCCTCACACAAGACTTCAGAGAAACAAAACTAAAACAATATTACTATTACAAAAATCTCTGCTTATAATTTTCTTTGGTTAGCCCAATAATTTTCAGATGTTTTTTCCCCCCTTAAGGCTACTGTTAGGACAAAGCAGGGTGTTGCCTCACCTTGCATAATTATAAATTTGGAATTGTGCTGTACTGAGCCCACTCATAATCAGAACCTAAAATTATTCTTAGGTTTTACATCATAGAAATTTCACAATTGTTATAAATAACAATGGTGTCTGAAACACTTGGTCATGTGTCTTAGTAAAAAATAAACAGATACACACAACACTGGTTTTAAATCCTAACTATAGCATATATACTATAAAAATAGTCAAAAGGTATCCAAACTGTTCAAGTAGTTTGTATAAACTATAATACCCTTCTCTTACTCATTTTATTACAAAACTGTTTCATTGCTTGAGCCCCATTTAATAACTTTCTGAGTAGTAAGTTTTCATCAAGTTCTGCCTAATGCTGCCATCTCGTGGTAAACAGTGTGACTGCAGGCAAATCCTACTGTGGCTGATGTGCCCGTTCAGAAAGGGAAAAATAGCTGTGGAAGCTTAAATAGTCCACACTAAAGTTCTATAAGAACTGTTAGGCCCTAGCCAGTTTTGCTCAGTGGTTAGAGCATTGGCCTGTGGACTGAAGGGTCTTGGGTTCGATTCCCGCCAAGGGCACATACTTCAGTTGCAGGCTCAATCCTGGCCCTCATCAGCAAGTAAGCGGGAGGCAACAAATCAATGTGTCTCTCTCATATCGATGTTTCTATCTCCCCCCTCCACTGTCTCTGAAAAGCAATAGAAAAAATATCCTCAAGTGAGGATTAAAAAAAAAAAAAGGAATATATAAAAAATACAAATTATTTTGGACATTTTACTTTACAAATGTTCCATTATTTAGGCCTTATCATATTACCCTTATTTTAAAGCTGTCAAAAATTTTTTCATTCTGCTTCTCTAAGTATTTATTATTTTCTGGAAGTATATACATCAAAGATTTTACAATATTCTTTGCTCATAAGAAAGCAAAATCAATCATTTATATTATGCAGAAAAAATAAAAAATGTCTTCATTTTACAAATAGTTTGCTTGTATAATAACTATATTGCAGTAAATTATGTCCTGGTTATTTTATTTTTATTGATGTATAATTGGCATAAAACATTATATTAGTTTTAGGTGTGCAACATAATGATTTGCTATTTGTATATATTGCAAACTGATCTTGCAACAAGTCTTGTTAACAACCATCACCAGACATAGTTAGAAATTTTTTTTCTTGTGACGAGAACTTTTAAGACCTATTCTCTTAGCATCTTTCAAATATGTAACACAGTATTATTAACTAGAGTCACTATGCTGTACATTACATCCCCAGGAGTTATTTTTATATTATAACTGGAAGTTTGTACCTTTTGACCCCCTTCACCCATTTCACCCACCTCCAAACCTCTGACCACTACCAATCTGTTCCCTGCATCTACAAGCTCGGTTTTGTTGTTCTGTTCTATTTGTTTGTTTTTAAGATTCCATATATAAGTGAGATCACACAGCATTTGTCTTTCTCTGTATGACTTATTTTACTTTGCATAATGCTCTTAAGGTCCATCCATGTTGTTGCAAATGGCAGGATTTCCTTCTTTGATAAGGCTGAATAAATATTCCATTGAGTATATATATATATATAATTTTTTTAATCTATTCATCCATCAATGGACACTTATTTCCTTGTTATTTAAAATATATATATATATATATATATATATATATATATATATATATATATATATTGATTTCTGAGAGAGGAAGGGAGAAGGAGAGAGAGAGAGAGAGAATCATCAATGATGAGAGAGTCGTCCTTGATTGGCTGCCTCCTGCACACCAACTGGGGATTGAGCCCGTAACCCAGGTTGCATGTGCCCTGACCGGGAATCAAACCACCATCTCCTGGATCCTAGGTTGATGCTCAACCGCTGAGCCACGCCCAGCCGGGCTGTCCTTGTTATTTTAAACAACAGGAGAATAAGTTCTGATGTGCTGGAACTGGGCTGCATAGAACTTCCTGGGAAAATCTGCTGGACTCATCAATTTCTCTAGTTCTCTAAGCCTGCAAGTGAATCCCAGAGTAAAGAACACAGAATCAGAGATGCTCAGGGGCTACAGGACTTTCACGGGGATTCCACTCCTGCTGCCTACCCACAGTGTGGATTTCCTGGACAACATACTTGCCAGGTGCTTTCCCTGCACTGCTTGCCTATCTTCAGTCTCTGAAATTCAGCACTTTCCCCAGGGAATCACTTTGCCTTGAGAAAGTGGGTATCAGAGAGTTATTTCTTCCCAAGCCCAATAGCTTCCTGTAGTATCTCTCTGTAGTCTTAATTCATCCTTGGCCATGCCCTACCCCTATTTTTAACTCCTCTTTCACAGAGCAGCCCCTTCAACAGTTGAAGAGTGTTCCCCTGCCCCATCTTCTCCTCTCCAGGATAAACACTGCCTGCTCTCCAGCTGTGTCTCACACGGCAGGGCTGCATCCCTGCCCCATCCTGAGAATGATGAGGTCCACCAGAGCCATGCTTGGTTGCCCTGTGGTACTACCTGTGGCCTTCACAAGCACATCAGTGTTAACGTGAGTTACATTATAATGCCACTTCACAGGCTTCCCTTGGCTTTTCCAAACACATGATGGCCAAAACAATTCTGCTGTCAAGTGCCTCCATAGCTGATTTTTTAGACTGAAGAGAAAGACCCAATGCTCTTTCTCTTCAGTGCTTTATATGTTGATTGCGGAGCCCGTAACTCCAGCCTGCTAAACCAGCTAATGGGTTATAGCTATGGCTCTTTGAAGGCAATTGCTAGCAGTTCCCCCAAAATCCATTTCTTCTTATCTCCAGGGATTTGGCTGCCTTGCTAAGAATTGTTACATAGCCTCTCCTATAATTAATTGTGTCCACATGACCAAGTACTTGCCAGTGGTGTATGAGCAAGGGTAGCACTTACAAATTCCAAAGCATTGGTGAAAAAGCAATGCCTAATCCTAGACTGCCCTTCTAATTCCTCCATGTTGACTGAAAATGGAAACAGTGGGAGCCACCTTGGAGGGCACAAGTTGAGGATCACCAAGCTGCTCCACCAGCTCAACCCCTTGATGAATTCCTAGGACAGAGCCTGCCTACCCACCAGGGATGTCACAAAAGAGAAACAGACATCTCTGCTCACTGAGCCACTGTGTTCAGGATTTCTTTAAAGAGTTTAGCCTCTGCTGTTACTAAAATATCCTCCTAGCTTTTACAATTTGCGAATTTGATGAGAAACACACTATATTTCCAAAGTAATCACAGGTAAATATTAATCAGAACAAGCAGGGAACAAAAAACAGTATACAAAAGTAAATGTTTTCCTTTCATTTCGTATTACTGTAATAAAAGAGATAAACAACTTTCAGAGCATAGGAAAGCAACACTAGTAAGTGGAAGGCTGTGAGTCGATTCTGGAATAGAGCTTGCTTCTGCCTGCCCTATTTTACACATTCCTGGATGAAGGGATGATGTTGAGGACTGAAGTAAATACTCTTCAGATTAAGTCATTGAGAAAGGTCCTTAAAAGACACTAGGATTTTACAGAGATAAATCTATCCTATTCTACCCTAACATTTAAAAATTTAAAGCTTTTTAATTCTACCTTATGAGACTATGATAAAGTATGAACCTAAAACCATGCCAAAAAACCCTTTTGTACATCAAAGGACATAATCAGAATTTAAAAGGAAACTATGGAATAAGAGATAATATTTGCAAATCATACATCTTATAAGAGGTTATTACCCAGAAAATATAAAGAATGGGAACGTTTGTACATACATTGCTTGTGGGAATGTAAAATGGTTCAGCCACTATGGAAAGCCAAATGATAGTGCTTCAAAAAATTAAAAATAGAATTACCACATGATCCAACAATTCCACCTCTGGGTATATACCCAAAAGAATTGAAAGCAGAGTCTCAAAGAGATATTTATATACACGTGTTCAGAGTAGCATTAGTCACAATAGCCAAAAGTCAGAAATAACCCAAGTGTCCATCAGCAGATGAATGGATGAAACATCTAAACATTTCATATCTATATCAAAATATTATTCAGCCTTAAAAAGGTAGGAAATTCTGACACATGCTACATCATGGATGTACCTTGAGGATATTATTCTAATTGAAAGAAGTCAGTCACAAAGGACAAATACTTATTATTCCACTTACATGAGGTATCTAGAGTAGTCAAATTCACACAAACAGAAAGTGGAATGGTGGATGCCAGGGGCTGGAAGGAGAGGGGTGATAAGGAGTTGTTTGATGAGTATAGAATTTTAGTTTGGGAAGAGGAAAGTTCTGGAGATAGGTTGCACAACGTGAATGTACTTAATACTACTGAACTGCACACTTAAAAATGGTTAAGATGATAAATTTTATGTTGTGTATTTTATCACATTAAAAAAATTTTTTAAACCATATCAAATCTGTTCTAAGGTCACCTTTATGTTTACCTCTTAGTAGAATATTAGGCACAAATAACGTTTAAAGTGGAATCTTCTGAAGAATCAAGCCCAGGAATACACAGTCCTACAGAGGAAAGTGATTTCCACAAAAAAATAAAATAAAAAAATAGGCTGCTTCCAATGAAGATAAAAATGGCCTATAGACAAAATGTTTTAGAGGAATGAGGGCATATCTATTATATAATACTACAAAATATAGAAATACTTAGAAAATAACATTAAGTATTTTATTATCTTCCACTAACTTAGTTTTTTAAAAGAATTTATTTCAATCTCAGTAAGACTTCAAATCAAGTAATGGTGGAGTTCCCAGACGGGCTAATCACCTGTAGGTGGCAGAAAAAGCACAGTGTCATTCATGTCAAAGCAGCCTTGCAATGTCAATCGGTATGAGAAAACTAGATAACATACATGAGCAACCTAAAACTATTTCATGCTCAATTAACTGTGTAGTTCTCCTACATTAAATAAACTGTACAACCATTGTTTATCTGGCCCAAGCACTTTCATCCTTGACCAAACCTAATGTATCTCTTTTTTGTCTTTCCTCTGCTTGATGTCTTTGTGATCATATCTACAAAGAACATTAGGCATTCATTTTTCAGACATGGCACAGCTTTCTTTCTTATAGAAAAAGAAACACTCAAACACTAGTGAAATCAATAAGCCTATTTATTGAGGACTACTGTGTGTGAAGCACTATGCTAGGTGCACTGAAATATGTGAAGATGTATGTGCTGGGTCCTTGTTAACAAGACAGACACTAAATGCAAAAAATAATACGAGAGATGAGAGTACAATCAAGGGACAAATTACAATACAACTGTAAAAGAGAGATGTCACAGATACCTCTAACTCCCAGTTCTAAAAACCTATGATTACTGATCCTAAATTTAAAAAACGGCATTAATGTTAGAAAAGTAATTCCTATACTAGAGGCAAGATGAAGCAGCTCAAGCAAGTGTCCCTCGGTCCAAACGTGCACACTAGAAGCTTGCCCTGCAGGTCTGAGGGTGTTACTGCCTACTTCCTTCCCTTTTCTGTTAAGATCTTTTCTATTTAGACTGTGTGACTTGCTGCTGGTAAAAGGCTGCAACCAAAAGTCATAAACTTCTAATAAAGAATGTCCATATGAAAAGTTTTAGCAATAAGGAGATAACGTCATTGCAAAAATTCAACTAGTGCCAGATTAATTTTTAAGAATAAGAGGGAGGGTTCTGGTAAATAGCTCTTCTGAGTAACTCTGATCAGTGCAGTTTTATTATCAAGGAAACAAAAAGCCCACACAATTTTTATGTCTTCCTCTGCAGGCTGACTATAATGTTTCCAAGTCGTTCTCCCTCACCAAGGACAGCTCTCCTGGGAGAGTTGTGGGAAATCAAGTGCCTAAGAGTAGGCAATTCTGGACCCAGCCCATTCTCACAGTTGCACTTCCTGCTTGCCATAAATCAAAGTAATGGTTAAAGGAAAAAGAGTTAAAAGTAGATAGGCAAATTAGATGAAACAATCTAACACTACTAGAAATGGATAAATGTCTTCATCAAATATATTAAGATGAATGTAGTGATGTAAGGATAAATTAAAAATAAGGTAAAAGCATACACAGTAAAGTCCCAAGTCCTGTCCTACACAAATTCCAAGAGAGACAAAGATAAAACATGCACTGCAATGAGAGCAGTTCCTTAGAACTGTGCAATGTGGAGAGCGGAAGGCCCTTGGAGAAGGCCTCATCCAACTTCCCACTTCTTCCAGTTGGGGGTAGTGGTGATCAAAGAAACGAACTAACTTTTTAAAAAAGATAACTCAGGTAATTAATTAGTGGCAGAGACAGAGCTTCCATTCCCAGTCTGAAAATTCCCAGGAAAAATTTAAATATGGTGCAAAGAAAAAAGGGGACGTATCAGGCAGGAGGGAGACAAAGAGAAATAATACGTGGTGTCTGAAACATGTATTTTACACAAGCTATAAAAAATATGATGATCCATACATAAAAACTGAGACTCAAGGTGTTTTAAAAAAATTACGGAAACAGCTTACAAGAAGCAGAGATACACTCAAACCCAGTTTTTGCAAAGCTCAAGGGGATTTTTGTTTGTTTTTTAAAAAAGCCTTTTTGAATATGAACTGTCACACACAGAAAAGTGCAGCATGCTGGACAGTCTATTTGCTCCTCTCTCTTCTCCACCCTACACTGTCCCAGAGGCTCCATCCAAAGGCTCAGAGGCCCCTGGCTTCCAGTGAGTTCTGCTAAAGGGAGCCTCAGAGGAGGTTTAGGTGAGGAGGGGCCTGAGGCCAGGTTACTTATTTCCCAGGTTCCCTCCTGCAAGGTTACCTCGGGCTTATTGTCCCTCAACAGAAAGTCACTATAGTCACTACAGTTCTCAAGGCTCTACAGGGGTCCTTCCTTCTAGGTTCTAGTAACCTCTCCCTTCTTTGATCTCTTTGGTGATGGGCACAAGGTTAACAGTCCTGTCAAAGGCTCCCTTTCTGTTACTAGGGTCCCCTTCTGTTATTATAATATTTTGTCATTAGGCCCTTATAAATAAGCCCTCCTTGAATTATTCTGAGTTAAGTCTGCCATCTGTTTTCCATCGAGACCCTTACAGATACAAAGTCAAAAAATATATACAGCTTAATGAATTATCACAGAACAAACATTAGAGTAATTAGCACTTAGGCCAATAATAGAACTTGCCAGCATCCTGGAAGTTCTCCCTGGTGTTCCCTCCTTACATGCTCCTGAAAACCACCAAAAGGTTTTATCACCTAAGCATAAATCCCTAAACATTTTGTTTCTTTGGTCTGCTTTTGAAATTCATATAAGTGGAATCATATGATGTGAATTCCTTCATGTCTGCCTTTTTTCACTTAACACTATATACACAAGATACACCCATGTTGTGGTATGTGCCTTCTATATGATTTTGACTGGGAAAAACATTTAATTGTGTGTCTACACCACAACTAATTTATCCATTCTACAGGTGCTGAGTATTTGGGTTGTTACTAATTTAGAGTTATGGAAATAATATTATTAGGAATATTCTTATCTATGTCTCCCTGTGCGCAGGAACATGCATTTCTATCTAGGAGTGGAATCTGGGTCATAGGACATACATATCTTCATTGTAGTATTTAATTTCCAACTGTTCTCCAAATTGAAACATTCCACCAGCAGTGCTCTATATCCAACACTTCATGCTGTCAGCCTTTTACATTGTAGGCATTTTGGTGGTGTCTTATCATAGTTTTAATTTTTGTCAACCTGATTAGTTATGAGCATACTTACATGCCTACCAACCATTTGGATATAATCATTTTTGAGTGCTTAAAAGTCTTTGGCTCACTGAATGGCAGAGATATTTGTTCGGTACCAAAATTAATTTTACAGGCTGAGAGAACGCAGTTACAAAACCTTTCCCTGGGAAGAGCAGCTCATTAGTGAGGAACAGGGAAAGGAAAGGAAGATCTAGTTCCTCAGGAGACTTTTTGCAAAAGATCAAATTACTATTCTGATGATTCTCTATTAAGTAGGACCAACATCAACAAAAATTACTAAAACAAAGTATAATATTGTCATACAGAAAGAGCACAACACAATCTCAGAATCTGAGAATCAAGGGTAAATATCCTTGGACCACATCATCTGTACTACTATTGTGTCCTCAACATACCTTGCTGTTGGCAAGATTAAATTCGGTGACTCATCTAGAGCACTTAGACCTCTGCCTGATGATTATTCACCTCTGCTTACCAATGATAATACAGATAAGAGTAACAGCAGGGATAATAAAAAATCCTAAGTAACTCTTTTTAAACCAACAATCTTCAACTGTATAGACATGTAGTTACTTTTTTGTATATAGATGCCTATATACTAAAATCCTCACACACTTACTAGTATACAGGATTGGATTTATGTAAAGCAATAACACATCTCTTGTTTCTTTAGCAATCCTGACTTTCCACAATGTTGGCCTGGGGTTCTGTAGGATTTCAGTGAGTCTAGGACTGCACTGCTATGTAGAAGCCTTCTCCTAAGATCCTCCAAGTGAGAGAATCTTTAATATCTTTAGGGAACACTACTTTCATTACTGACCTAGATCTATTTTAACTTAAATTATCTATCACTTTCATTATTTGGGTTCAATATGTTTGCAAATTGCCAAGGAAAAATACAAATTAGGAAGTCAAGTGGGCAGGAGGTTCATGCTAACTTGGCTGTAAGATTATAGCTATAAGTTGTTGAGATTTAAAAAAAAACAGATTTAGATAAAGTGTATCTCAATTTTCTTTACCTAGAAACCACTATTCAACACATCTTCCCCCTTTTTATTTTAAAAATTTTTTATTGGCTGATTCATTTTAGAGAAAGAGAAAGGGAGAGGGAGAGGGAGAGAGAAAGGGAGAAGAAGGAGGGAGGGGGGAGAGAGAGAGAGAGAGAGAGATTTGTTGTTCCACTTACTTATGCATTCACTGGTTGATTCTTGCATGTGCTCTGAATGGGGATCGAACCCACAACCTTGGAGCATCAGGATGACGCTCTAATCAGCTGAGCTACCCGGCCTGAGCAAGTTTGAAAAAGACAGGGGTAGGGAGCAAGAGTCCATAACATCAGAGTGGGAGATGTAAGGGCAGAAGGATAAGAATCTCACCCTAGTTCAGAGTACTCCTCATTTCCCTCCCCCTCTTCTTTCTGGGGACTGGCTGTCTACCAGCCACTCTGAACTTGTGCTCGGCCACACACCCATGCTGGGAAACATAAACAGTAACTACAGTAGCCCCCTCATTGCAACACTCCCATGAGGAACTGGGATAAGCCCCCTTTACACTTGCTGTGGTAGAGAGAAATATGTTAAAAACAGGAAATATAATTTTATCTGTGGCACAGACAAAACTCTAACATAGGAGCATGTTTTATAATGGGGATTTACTGTGTAAATCTATTAACTATGTCATTTCTAAGAATTATAAAATAGCCTTAACTAAACTAAATGTTTATATTCACTCAAACTGGGCTCAAGCACTAAAATGAAAAAATCCCTTAGGGCTTTTAACATCTAAACCAAAATTCAAAATAGAACTAAAAAGCTAAAACAGATTATTTCATAAAGTGAAGGGAACTCTGTAGCCCCCCCGAATATGTAAGATCCCTCTTTTGCAAGATGAAAAATTTCCCTTTCACTCATATTTCAAAACAAGTGAGGAAATTAAAGCTGCATGAATGGTCCCTGAATGAGTTAAGTTCTATTTGAATAAAAATCCATTAGGTTCAAGTATTAGAGAAGCAAACTAGACACTACAAAAGTTTAATTCTTGATCCACTGTTTACTTGGATCGCCAAACAGTTTGGAGATTTTTTTCACTGTAATTCTTTTCCAACAGAAGAGTTATTGTGAAGAGCCAGGAACACAGAGAATGATAAATGCTACCGGGATCATGGAGAGAAGGGTCCCTGCCCTTGTGTCCCTTACCTAAGTCTCACATCTGATTTGTGACTGGCAGGTCCCTCCTATAACTGGTCAAAATGTCCCTGATGCTGACACCTGGTTCAGTAATTGGTCCATGATTCCCTCAACTCTCCATTCCTTCACCTACTTTTTCAGTCACACAGTCAAGCAATATTTATTAAAAGTCTGTTATACACATACATATACAATACATGCCCACCCTCAAGGACCTTAGTTTACTGCAGGATAAAAGGCAAGCAAGTATGCAATAATAATACAAACACACACCACTACAGGGGTAAGTACCAAGTGCTAAGGAACCTTACAGAGGTGAGTAACCAACCCAGCTTTAGAAGCCAGAGAAAACTTCTTGGAAGAGGCATCATTGAAACTAAAACTAAGGATCAGTAGCCGCTGGCCAAGCCAAGAGTTGGGAGTGCAATGGTAAGGAATGTTACAGGCTGGAACAGCATGGGAAAGGCAAAGAAGAGCAAATGCAGGTTCCAATGGCTAAAATGCAGAGGAAGGTGGGAAACGAGTAACAGCTGACCCAGCCTCAAGCTGTGCTATGGGCATTCCCTGACTTGCCCCTTGTTGCGTTTCTCTGAGAGACTTGAGAGAGGGGCAAGTCAGAGGGAAGAACCTCCCTGTGCATGGTAAAGGACTCGAATCTTAATGAGATCTATGCCATCACTGTATGTATTGATTTTAGCAGCACACGGGATACTAGCAATACTTAATTTCAGGAATGCTGTCACAGGCTATATGAAATCAAGGCAATGAAAAAAATGGATCTACAGATAAGAGGTTCCTATCTCCAGCTGAAATATCACCCTCCCACACTGAATAGGAAATATAACTCCATGTATAAAAAACTGACTGATGTAATTTGGCCATAAATAGGTCCTGTCTAATCAATAAATCAAGGTGATCACCTCAAACAAGAAGTTATTACAGCAGTGCGGGCAGAAACGGGAGTAACTCAGCGCCTGAAGAAGCTGGGCCTGGTGGGCTGAGTCCTTCAGCAAGGCATGGTCTTCTCTGGGCTGGAATCCTTCTCTCCACAAGAAATAGTTCCTTTGCTTGTTGCTTACCTATTATTCTGGCAGGCTATCCTGATCAAAAGTAATCACCAAAGGCAAGGATTTAAATAACTTTTATAAGTCAAAGACTTACTATGGTTTTGTCTGAGGGGGGAAAAAACCATGGACTTTCAAACTGTCTTAAATTAAAAAAAGTTAATTTCAGTTTATGTACCTTATAAAAGTTGACTAGTCATGCATAACCAAATATAAAGATAATTAAAATTTTAGGACAACCAAATGAGATGATGATTTTTGTTTTTTTAAGGAAAGAGAAAGTAAAAAATTTAATATTCTTAGGCAGGCAATGATTGGGGTTGCTCGCTTCCCTTTCCGTTGGTTTCATTTCCCTCCTTAGGTTAACATACTCCTAAAATGCAAATTATTCCACTAAAGACTGCCAGAGTCCTTTCTTAGCAATTTGAAGGGATGTTTATGCAAAAGGAATTATTTCTAGACTTCCACGTGACAGAAAAGGGATATAAAGCACTGGGAACTTAAAAAATAAAGCAAACTGAAGTACACACGTATATGCAAAGCAGAAGCAAATAACTGAGGATTCCAATTTTAACCATTTAAAAATATCTTAACAGTAAAAAGATATTCTATGATTTTAGGAACTTTGCAGTAAAGGGTGTCAGGTATTATTTTAAATTCATGGGATTTTTCTGGTTTCAAGTCCTCATAATCCTATCAAATGGGAATTATCTCTACTTTAACTATCTAGACATTAAATAGGAACAACAGCTCAGAGTGGGTAGGTAACTAGACAAAGTCACATGACTTAGAAAATAAAGAAGCTATACTATGAATCCCATTCTAGTCAAAGAAATCTTATACTCTTTCAATCAATGATGCAGCCTTGAAGCATCAAAGTAAAAAATTGAAGACATTTTCCCCTTTTCGTATGATTCTCTTAAACACATGGCATCATTTCAAAGGAAGCTTACGCTGAGCACGACTTCATAAACAAATCATTTGTGAAAGAGAAAAACCACATCCAGTCAGAAGCTGAAAAGCCTTATTTCTGAGGGTACTTCCTGAAAGAGACAAAACAGCAGCGAGTACCAACTGCGATACCAAGAATTATATTTGAAACAACGTTTTAAAGCAACAGGAGAGCCTAAAACAAAGAAATATACCATTTCTTAAATATACCATTTCCCGAAAGAGAAGAAACCCAAAGATACTTCTTTTACAGAACTGGGTATACCGAAAAAATGTTTCTCTCTAGTACAGCCTTTTGATGGACAGGAGGTAAGTCGCATTTAATTAACTTCATCACAGATTTTTGGAAGTAATGCTCTACTTACTAAATTTCTAAATCACTGTTTTATTTTAATAATACATTACTGAAACCATGCTGGTGAAGAAGCTTGAAATTAGTTATGCTGTCACCTTCCTATATTATTAATATGATTTGTCATTTATTTTCAATTTTGTTTTACATTAAGAGTAAATGTAATTTTGTTCAACTTAAGGAAAATGTTATGATAAATTATAAGCATATTTAAGAGTAATCATTTAGTTTCAGTTACAATGTTTCAGAAAATGTACTTAAAGGTTTTTAAGAAAAGAAAGGCTATCGATCATCATGGAACCTAAAGCTTTTAAAATGCTGACTTGAAAGCCAATCACTTTTCCATATTTATCTAAAAATTTATCTGTGTGTGCGGAGCACAACTTATACTGGCAATGCCTTTAAAACACATGCAATCATGCATATTTTTTTCAGCCTTAAGCAAATTGAATACAAGTGTTGGTGACATATAAGCAGTTTGAGCCCAATTGGGGGTGTGTGTGGGGGGGATTTACTCAAAAATGGTTTGTAAGAACAGAACTTACGTGACAAAATAAATTGGGGATGAGGACAGGTGAAGGGAGTTCTGAGGCACTATTACAGGAGAAAATAGGGTACAACATTTCATTTACGTTACAATTGCTACCATTTAAAAATTCACTGAAAGTTAAAAATAAGAGTGAAGCCTCCAAAATTATTCTCCTTTGTATGATACTGAAGATTTAGTTTTTCTATGTAGTACATTTCTCATTTGACAGAAATTAATATTCTAGTCACATCAGTATTTGGAAATTTTAATTAACACAGGCTTTTAAATATCAGAAATCTGTTCCAAAATCATATTTCACCTAAATATTTGGCAAACAAGGAAGGAAGGAAGGAAGAGAGGGAGGGAGGGAGGGCAGGGAGGGAGGGAGGGGAAAAACAAACTCATATCTTGTGTTTGTCCAAAGCAAGTGTTTGAATTATTTTTAAATGATCAACAGCCCATGATGCCACTGACCAGACTGCTAACCTCCCCAACAGGGCTGACTTAGAAACAGCCCACTCTATAAAGTGACATTTTTGAAGGAAACTCCTCTTACACCTCCATATTTCAAGGGGAGGCCACAAGGTTCCATTTCTCTGTAGTGACTCTATTTTTAAAATCACTGGTGTTAGTTAGCATTGCATAACGGGTGATGGAATTTTCACACTGAGGGGGATTGATGATATATATATATAATCACTAAACTACTTTCCATTAGAAATGAACTTTTTTTTGGTGATGGGAATTAGTTTTTGCATACACATAAAGTTATTGAATGATGTCTTATTAGTAATCACTTGTGTTTGATATTCCTTTTTAAAATGTAATTTGACAAATAATACTTAAGCTTCTGTAACTAGGTAGAACGAGGACATGAAAGTTACTAATACTAACAATACCTGATTCTCAAGGTACAGCAGTGAGATCTGCTTCGAGGACACTGGTAAACACTATCTGGAAGACTCAGCATTAGGCATACCCAACTGTGCAATAGAAACTAGCTCATCTATTGCTCTAAGAGTAAAGTTCTTCATCTGTGGACCATAACACAAGACACTGCTGTTTCTAGAACTATGATAATTTAGAGAGAACATAATACTATGAAGAAGTATTTACCACTTTAAAAAAAAAGGCTTAATGGCCAACTAAACAAGTCTTCACTGACAAACTAGAGAGTAGTTTCTGAGGTTCGCCTTATGAAAGGCTCCTTCCTTCACTCACCTACCAATTCAGTAAAGACCTACTTTTTGAATACCTACAATTTACTCCATAGGCAATGGGGATAAAACAGTGAAAAAGGAAAGTTCCTGATCGCAAATGATAATTACTGTGACTATTCAGAAATTAACTGGTCATATGGTTCCTTTATTAGTTTTCTAATACATATCTTGTATATTAATATTGTATTGAATGAGCGAAAAGTCATTATTTGATATTAGTAACCTGGGTTACAAAACATTTAAACATAATGAGGATGATAAAAAGTGGCAAATTATATTATATTAAAAAAAAAAAAGTAATGTAATGAAAAAAAAAGATTCAAAATTCAGAACGGCCTTTCCCCAATTAGTACCAATCAAAGAATGCTTATTATAGAAACAAAAGCTACCCAATTTCACACTACAGGGGAAAGAAATCATAAAGGTTATTCTTTGGGGGAGAAGAGAGGTGGGAAGGGAGAGAGGAAATGAATAAAGTGGCCAGTGCCTATGACACACCATACCACTTTAATCAGTTAGTACAGGTTAGTAGTAATACCTAGGAAATGTATTTATTAATAAGTACTAAGGCACATACATTGACTCTATAATATACTCTCAAAATTAAAATCCACTGCATGCCAAGTATGAGAATGCTAAGCATTTATTTTTCAGCATAGGGTTTTATTCCTCCTAATCTTCTCAACTATTTTATAGTTTCCAAGTTCATGCCCACCAACAAGCTATAAGATGAGCACCTCTCACAATCAAGCTCAACCTGGCTCTTCTAACAGCTCATACCCAGATGAGTACAAAATCGCAGCCCTTGTCTTCTACAGCTGTACCTTCATAATTGGAGTATTTGTTAATGTCACTGCCTTATGGGTTTTCAGTTGTTCCACCAAGAAGAGAACCACTGTAACTGTCTATATGATGAATGTAGCATTATTGGATCTAATATTTATCATGAGCTTACCCTTTCGAATGTTTTATTATGCAAAAGGCGAATGGCCATTTGGAGAGTACTTCTGCCAGATTCTCGGGGCACTCACGATGTTTTATCCGAGTATTGCCCTATGGCTTCTTGCTTTTATTAGTGCTGACAGATACATGGCCATTGTGCAGCCAAAATATGCCAAAGAACTTAAAAAAACATGCAAAGCTGTGATAGCATGCTTGGGAGTCTGGATAATGACCCTGATAACCACCATCCCACTCCTACTGCTCTATGAAGATCCCGATAAAGCTTCCAACCCTGCCACCTGCCTGAAGATTTCTGACATCATCCACTTAAAAGCTATTAACATATTGAATTTCACTCGACTGATATTTTTTTTCTTGATTCCTCTGTTCATCATGATTGGGTGCTACTTGGTCATTATTCATAATCTCCTTCATGGCAGGACATCTAAGCTGAAACCAAAAGTCAAGGAGAAGTCTATAAGGATCATCATCACGCTCCTGGTGCAGGTGCTCGTCTGCTTTGTGCCTTTCCACACCTGTTTTGCTTTCCTGATGCTGGCTGGGGATGAAAACAGCTACAATCCCTGGGGAGCCTTTACCACATTCCTCATGAACCTCAGTACCTGTCTGGATGTGATTCTATACTACATTGTTTCAAAACAATTTCAGGCTCGAGTCATTAGTGTCATGCTATACCGCAATTACCTTCGGAGTGTGCGCAGAAAAAGCTTCCGATCAGGCAGTATACGGTCACTAAGCAACATAAACAGTGAAATGTTATGAATAAGTTTTTTGTCTTCAATCTCCTTAAATTCATTTTACTAATTACCCTAGAGTGAGTGGATATTTTGTATATTATCAAGTCACTTCTCTCCTGGAAAAAAAAAACTTTAAAAACTCTTTTGTGGGATCTTATTGTGGCAACATAATTAAATATTCTAAAGTATTCTAATAAATTCATTACTTTTATTCTTAAAACTTGTAAGGAACATTTTCATGATGTATTAGTAGAAAACATCCAATTTGTGTTTCATTTTCAAGCCTTATCTAAATATATAGTTGACTTAACATTTTGGATTTAATACTATGTGCAAGTGAATCATGATGTCAAACCAGTCAGAAGGCAAAAAAAAAAAATCCAGCCCCTGTTTGAAATAATTTGATGAAAGTATTTTCCATCTAGATGCAGCTCCCTTTGGTTTAATTTATACTCAGGATTGGTGGTCCAAACCCAACATTTTGTGTTCCAAGCCAAACTTCCAGGATCCTTACAAAAATAACTATGTTCATCTCATCACTGTTATTTGCTGCAGAGTAAAATTAGTGAGCAAGCACTTGAGAGAGCCTACGGAAGACCATGCCATCAGCCTTCCCTTACTGTAAATTCATTTTCTTTTGGAAATAGGCTATGGTCACTCAATAAGCACTTACTGAGAGCCTACCAAGCATCAGACTCTACTTAAAACCAATGGGGGAAACCTAACCCAGGATCCCATTTCTGCCCAATAATCCAAGTTTTCCCCTATGACACAAGGTTTCTGCTATATGGTGAAATATCTTTCTCCAATATAAAGATATTATATCTTCTTATGTGACTGAACATCACATTACATAAGAGATTAATTTTTTTTTCCAGGTCATATGTCACATTATAGCACCAGTCAGGGACCTTGCCATTGAATTTCCCCTAATAAAGTATAAACCAAGTAACTTCTCCATTTCAAATGAAGTGAACTATATAATCTGAAAAGCCTGTATTCTAAATATGATAGAAGTATACAAATGAGTGAACTATAATTTCCTCTCTGCTAAATCACTTTTATTACTCTTAACATGATCACCTCCCAATGGGACTTAGAGTCAAATCAATGCATTGGTTATAAATTGATTTCTATAATTAACATGGGTAGATTCATATTCTTTAAAAAAATTAGAAACACAAAGGAGCCTGATCATAAAACAGCATTTTAGTACTAGAAGGTCCCTTAGATGATCTGTTTTAAATGTAAAGAAACTAAGGTCCAAAGAGGTTAGGTGACTTGCTCAGCTAAAGAACCAGGATTAGAGACCAAATTCAGTTCTCTTCTCATGTCAATCATCAATTTTTTAATAGAAAGGAAACAAGCTTCCAGAACGTACAACATTCTCCTAGCTACATAAGATAAAGGAGTCAAGGTGGTACTAAGAGATGTAGTTTCTCAATGAAGAGAAAACTACTTGAAGTTTTTAGTTTGAACAATCAAGCAAGATACTTTTGTAAATTCCTTTAAACAAATAATTATTTCTAAAACAACAGGAATAACTCCTGTATATCTAGGGTTATGGTATGTATATACAGTCATGGCCTTCTCTTAAACTACACAGATTAATCTGCTGTTGTGTAATTTATTAAATGGCAAGTTCTCTGCAATGGCTTTTCTTGATGAGAAGAGTTCAATTTGAGAGCACAAAATGCAACAAAAGGCTTTGTTAACACAAAGTCAACAAAGTGAAAATGTATGTCATGGTTCTCACAATAAAATTATAGATCATCTAAACCAGTTAATTAAAAAAATCATTTTATTCAGTGTTGTAATTAGATACATTTAAACATGATATATAAAAACTCAAAATTCCACTTCTCTGGAGGGGTTTGATTCTGGGAAACAACATAACATTCACATATAAATACTAACAGTTAAAAAATAATAGGTATATAAGGGCAGAAGTGTGATAGGCGTGTGTTACTGGAAGCACCTAATATAGCTTTTAGTAATGGAGTGATCTTTAATGTCAAAACCTAATGGTTACTTTTTCTGAATATGACTCTAGAAAGATCAGGAAAGTAATATGGACTGGAAATAGAGAATTGGGAAACAAACAATAGATGTCAAGAGTAGCTGAAGTCATGGGAGTACACAAGATAGCCCAGAGAAAGAACTTGAAATAAGCTTGATAAAGGAGCCGTAGACGGTAAGGTCAAAAAGGACCAGGAAGGAGTAGTGTGCTAAGACTCAGTGTGGCAGGTTATTTCATGAAACAATCGGAGGTCACAAGTATTTAATGTGCCACTGAAAGGTCAAATAAGACAACTGAAATTAAACCATTGGCTTTAGAAATTAGTTGGATACTGGTGAGATTTATAAGAGAAGTTTTAAAAGTGGTACAGTTAAAAAAAAAAAGGGAGAAAAATGGGAGAGAATTAAATAGGAAGTGAAGAATTATAGAGAGAGGAGATAAATGTGGCATTGATGGGAAAAAAAGGGAACAAGATATTATGTGAAAAACTTCAAATTATAAAGCAATTGACAAAAAAAGAGAGTAGTTTCCTCTCTTGAGTTTTTGAAGCTTTGCTATCATCAAATAAAAGATATATTTATAAAATGCAAACTTTCTTTATTGAAATAAAATTTATGTTCCAAGAAGTCCATGTCTGAGAAAGCTTCAAGATTCTAAAAGCCATACTCTCATGTTTCATGATTTGAAAGGAAAAACAAGTACATTCCTCATTCAGGGGATGGCTGACTTAACATTTACATTGTCTTTCAAAGGGGATCCTCTAACTTTTGAATTTATTCAAGTTTGCAACTCTTGCTATGAACTAATATTTAAAAAGGTAAATGCCTTTCTGCTTTAAGAATAAATAAAAATATTCCCAACTTCAAAACTTAATCAATCCTCCTTATAGGTACCAGTTAACAGGATTCCATACAAAGAAATAATTGTCATTCAACTCTATGTGCAGTAGAAAAAAGGGTCATCAGACAAGGGGACAATGTAAATAAGAGTTAAGAGCTATTTTACTACTCATACCCAAAATTTATTCTAAGACAAACTCACATGACAAATACTGTTCTATATAACTCAAGTAGGCCTTATAGAGAACTAAAAAGAATTGGCCTGGATGAGAAATGTTTGAGAAAAACCAATGATTCAGTAAAGCTTCTGCTTTCCTGAACTAACATGAAATCATTCCTGATGACTACACTATTTCCCACAATAGCAGAATAGTCAACTCAAACTTCTCGGTCTCATTACATTTACAACCTGTGGACCTCAACAAAATTACGACACAGAAGTTTGTGTCAAATTATTATTCAGAATCATACATTATTAAAACAGCTAAAGGTGGACACTCATGCCAACTATAAGTAAATCTCATAAAGGACAGCTACAATGTAAATATTAACAATGTAAGTGTGAGAACTATTAGATCACTAACTATATTTTTAAAAGAGGTCCAAAGTGAATTTGAATCAAGATATATACAGTCAAGAAAAATAAAGGCAATACATACAATCATCTAATAGTTCTCAAAAACACAAATTAAAAATTAAAATAGGGCTGAAGTTAGTACACATAGAATTTTAAATATCTGATATCTTCATTTCAAAGTATCTCTCAGTTGTAGTCTCCAATATTTAATTCAAAGATGCTTTAAGGCCACTCATATGTGCTAACAACTCTGCTCCTGGATACTAGGTATTTCATAAACTAATACATGCTTTTTTGTTTTGTTTTTAAAAAAGATCAACACAATATGAAATCATATACACTCTGAGTTAGGTGGCCATTGCAGGTTGGCTAAAAATAACTTATATACTGACTTCATACTATCTTTGGTGGAAGTATATAAACAATATCAATTTTTAAAAATATTCTTCAGAAGCTTAACTTCAGACAAATTAATTTTTTCCTAACCTAACTTAATTAAACTCTGTATTTTTGTGTTTGTTCACAAAATTACACAAATTTTCACTATAAAATAAACACATAAAATTAATTCTATCTTCAGAACCAGAACAAGAAATTCATTAAAAATTTCCTAAAATATGGGACTTCAAAGCTAAAAAAAAGAGTGTGAAATAAATTCTGTTTCAAGACCATAATGAAAATGTAAGTATACATTGGATTTTTTAATACATAAAATCAATTTTACTGTATCTAAAAGTTTAAAAATATTCTTTTATTGACTTTCATGTATGATAACACTCTAAATCAGATTTAATTAGTTATAAAATAAGCTAATCTTTGTGAGCTACTTACAATCCAGAAGGCAAATTCCTGGATGCAGTGATACCAAAGGAATACCACATAGCTTCCACAAGGACAAAGTCAACCAAGGCTGACAAAACCCAGGAGCCCAGCAAAAAGGACTAAAAATAAAACAAAACATTATATAGAGGCGTCTTTCAAAAATAAACTAACATTTATTTAATTAGAATCAGTTCAAATATATACAGTTATATATATATATATGTTTGTTTTTATTAGAATAGACTTTTCAAAATGAGAGAGTAAAACTACATTAGTCAAATGCATTAACTTCCATAATTTCTAAGTATATTGAAGAAAAGATATTTATAGCATGATTTACTTTTAATAAGTAATGCACAAACCATTAAGCAAAATAAGTGATTAGAATTTTATTAAAGTCAAAATCTTAATTAAAATGGTTATTACCCACTCATACCTGATATTATTATCTATTATCATCATCATTATTTTATTATGCTAGTGGCTTAAATTTAAAATTTTTCTTTGGTTAATGTCCATGTTCCAATTCAGACAGAGGATCATGTAATTATTAATAATAACAAAATACAACTATTTAAATATAATAAAAAATTAAAAATGTTTTTTCTATAACCTAACAGCAAAGGGAAAATACATAAAAACTTACTGCAAATTTTCTGCTTCCGTATCTTCTTTCAAATATCCTAAAATTATAAATAAGCAGACTACTGCAGAAAGTATCTTTCAAATCAAGACAAATTATTCTTCCACATATCAGCCTCCAAATCTAGATGGGGATTTAAAAAAGAACAATAAATAAGAGTAAGATTTGTTCAGGTTCCTCCTTAGCAAATTTATTATGGTTACTTTATACTGCTTATTTTGTAATCTCTAATTTAAGCAAAATAATGATGCATACCAAAAAGGAAAACCACATATGTGTTTTACCTAAGAAATGAGCTCAACCCTCACATACTAAAATTCTTTCCATAAAATGGCACAAAGGGTACTTAAAATTTTTTTGCTTATTATAATAAGGAAAGGTACTCTCATTAAGACAACAGTAAATTTCCTGTAAAAAATTTTAAGATTATGTTTAGTACGATAAAAAAAAATTTATATACGTGAGCTGGAATGAAAGGCTAACAGATGTTCGTTTTTGTGCTATTTAATAAAACAAAGGTGTAACTGAAAAGCTATTTAGGGATAAACTCAATAATATCCATTTCTAAGCTTAATTTTAATGATCAACCTACTTCATACCAACCATGTACAAGACAATTTATGGCAACTGTTGCTAAATATTACTAGGTTTAAAATTTTTAAATAATTTAACTTTTAGTTTATTTAAATCTATTTCTCCTTGTGTGAAAAACACATAAGGGGATATATAAAGAAGAAAGAACTACCCAAAGGCCTATTTTGAGACTTCTTAAATATTTTCCAGAACTTTAAAGATAATCCCAAAGACATGTGCAAAACATTCTGATATTTCCCTTTCACAATTACCTTACAAGACATGTTCAACAAATATTAACCCTTTCTTTTTTGATATTGTTTTTATTTTGGTAAAATATAAAATAAAATGTATCATTTTAACTATTTTTAGATGTATAATTCAGTGGCATTAAGAACACTCACAATGTTGTACCCCCCTAACCACCATTTCCAGAACTTTTTTTTCATGATCCCAAGCCGAAACCCTTTACCCATTAAACAATAACTCCCCATTCTCCCTCCCTTCAGTCCCTGGTAACCATTATTCTACTTTACGTCTCTAAGAATTTGACTATTCTAGGTATCTCATATAAGTGGAATCATACAATATTTGTCCTTTTGTGTCTGGCTTATTTATTTCACTTAGCATAATGCCTTCAAAGTTCACGTTAAAGCATATATTAGAAAGCCATTACTTTTAATGGCTAAATAATATTCCACTGTATGTCTACACTAAATTTTTTAAATCCATTTATCTGTTAATGGACATTTGGATTGCTTCCACCTTTTAACTACTGTGAATGCTGTTGCTATAAACATTGTTAAAATTAACTCTTTTAAAATAAGAAGATACACAGAGAAAGTATTTTGTCTAAGGTCATATGACCTGTGTTCTTGCCAACAGATATAATAACAGTAATACAAATGATAATAGAGATTATACCAACTGTCAAAACATTTCATTTCTGTTTCAGCTCCAAGCAAGACACCAGGCAGTCTTTGTTGTCAGTGTACTCCAAAATATGAGGGCACTGGACTGGTTTAGGGATGGCCACTAGAATTCATTTCACGTGCCAATCTAACTGAAATGGAAATGGCTGCCTATAAATCTATGTTAAGGTCATAGCTAGGTTCAAGGAGAAACAGCACCATAATCAGTTAGCAATGACCATCATGGACACAAATGGAACACAGGTGAAATCTCTAAACTAAATTTCTTTTCTCCCTAAGAAATTCCATGACTCTGCACCAGAATCACACTGAAACTTTAGGCCAGCATATCCAACCATCTACATGATCAAATGAGACAGTACACGAGAGTGTTTTATAAACTATCTAGTGCTTTACAATTATAAGATGATGGTGACTGTCACTTTGCAGAACAAAGATACAGAAACCATGAAAGTCAGCTCCAACTCTTCTATTCCCCACATTTAAAACTCTTTAAAAAGTACTCTACGCAGGGCCAAGCCCTGAGAGCCACTAGGAAAATCTGTGGGATTAAGGAAATTTTAAGACTTTTCAATTATTAAAGCATAACTAATTGGGTTTATAGAGCCCTATTTGTTGTTGTGGGGTTTTTTTCTTCAGTTAATGACAAAAAAAAACTAGAAGCTACACTTTTAAATAATTTGTGTTTTGTAATTTGTCCTACGCTCAAGGACACAGAAAACTGTGACCTGGTTACAAGTTTACTAATCACTGGGTATTACTAAAAGGTGACTGCTCCCTATGAAGACTGATCACTGACTTGCACTCAGCAAAGCACTACTTCTGCATTTCAACCTGAAACACACTTCAGGCAGGATCTCTGCCTTTAGTGTCAAAACGTGAGAGATTCCACCCTTGCAAAATGAAGCCCTTCACCAAGTGCCCCTTCTGCCCTCATCCAATGTAACCATGCACTAGTCTCCAACCACGCCTCCAACACAATACTCCTAAGGATCTGAAGTTCATATTGCTTCTGGTAGCAAAATGCCCCCCTCTCTCTGCTGCTAATAAATTGTCATCCCTTACTTCAGGTCAAATGGAAAACTCATATCGCTCTAGTTCTCCAGGGCTATTCCATCCTATACTGGTCCCTACTTCATTTATCACCCCATGAGGACTTCATGTATACTTGTGTCTTACGTACATGTATGTTTCAGTTTCCCAAGGCAGAACTGAAACTTCCTCTCTGTAGCTGCTCTTAAAAAAGCAAAGTGAGAGCTTCTCAGGAGATTCTAGCAGGGGAGCGTGGCTATTCACAATCCTGGACAGAAGTGGGGTTGTCCTGTTTATCTTCAGAGCATAAATGCCCATAAAGTGGCACGGTGGAAGGGGATGTTGCCTACTTATCCAGATTAACCAAATTAACCCCCCAAATCATGAAGGTACCAACTCAGGGCCCCAATGGCCCTTCCAATCCCTCACAGCAGTGGTTCTCAGCCAGACTGAGAACCATTGCATTATAGCAACTTAAATCATACAGAAGCTACATTATATTCTGACAGAAAACAGTAATATAAACAATAACTGAAAAATCTTCGCAGAAACTTGGTGAAGCCAACCTCAATGGTATTAATTACATTATGAAGAAAAGGTGGATTATTGTGCTTAAAATGGATAATTAATTAGCAAAGAAAAGGTGGCAGGTTTATACACCACACTTTGCACTAACACTCCAACTCACAGATAAGACCTAGCACCAGAGTGTTCAATGAGATCAGCCCATAAATCTTAAAAATCATAGGGTTCTGCTCTTCCCAGCAGCAAAAATCCAAGAGAAACTTCCTATTTGGCTTAACCACCACTATAAAAGTAATTTGTAGATTCACAATCTGTTAAAGCTTAGATTACCCAATCAATATTCAAAGTGATGCAGGTTTTTGAAAATGTTAGGCATGCATATTAATCATTAAAAAACAGATTTAACATTGTTTTTAATTCTCTTGAAAATTATAAATTGCATTTTCATGCATAAGAAGTGAAACTAAAAAGAGATAGTACCTAGTATTGCAACTGCTTCATTATAATCTGCTTTGCTGAAAATATCAATAAATAAAACTAAAGAACTTGTCAATAGAATATTAATGATAAACAGTATTTCTTCCAGATTTACAGGCTTTGAGGGACTAAGAATAACAGAAAGAAAAGGCAAATCTAGGAACAAATCTGCCTTCCCCCTTCCCAAAGGCCAATGAAGCAGCGCTCACCTGAAAGTCATCCTTGACTGCTTGGAGGTCATACAGGAAGAACCTCTGGCAGTGAGGCAGAAGAAGGGTCAGCAAAAGAGACAGGGCACTGGGGACCAGCAAAAGACTCTTAGATAGAGGTGCCTTATCTGGAGGGAAAAAGAAAACCACTCTGAGAATGATTGTTCCTAAGATTTAAAAAAAAACATGAGTGAAAAACAAGAGAATTCATTAAAAAAATTGTTTTAGATGAAGATAAACTTCACAAACTCTGGAATTTAGTTCTCATTAACATATATTTCAAAACATTTACCTGCAGAGGTAACTAACAAAAGGGCACTGAAGAACAAGTGGAATTTACTGGCAGGGGCTTCACTGTCAGTTGGCTCTATTATGAGACCAAACCAAGTTTACAGCCAGTGTCTTCATAAAATTCCTTTCAGAAAAGAGTCACCAAAGTGTAAAGAAATAAACAGAAGAATATGCTTTCTATCAAATCGACCAGTTAGCTCTTGGGCATGTGTGGGATTCACATACATAAACACATTCAAAAGAATTAAAACGTGGTTTAAAGTGCTAGCATTACTGACTGCAGTGGCCTACTGAGATTTTCCACCATAAGTATGACTGGAGCCCAAATTGGTTTTTCATTTAGAGCCTTGTCCACTTCCCTTCATTTCCACTTCCCTCCATCTGTCTCAGTGAAGCATTTTAGCCTGAGGGGCTCCCCCCCCACCGCTGGACCTGAACCCTTGTTTCCAGGCACTATTTGAATACTCATGGTTTTGTATCTGTTTTGCCTTCCCAACTACATTAACGATTCCTAAAGAAAGGCCACCTGCCTTCTCTTTTCCATATTGGCAAAAAGGTCAGCACAATCCCTTGCACCTATGAAATGTTCAGATCATTAACAGGCATACCACAGAAAAGTATCACTGATGGAGACATTCTCAGATGGTACTAGGAACACTAATAGTATTCACAAGAAATTCCCTGGGAGCAAATTTATTAACTATAGTTGGTAATGTGGTTACTGAGCTTGTTTAAGTATATAAAAATAGACCAACTGTTTCCTCTCTGGTAAGATCTTGTAACCTCTAAACTGGAACCATTAGGAAAGTGGTTGCATACTGTCTTCATGACAGATACAATCAAGGCTCCAAGGAATCTAAAAATAGAGCTCCCCAGCCCCCAGATAAGGGAGCTCCCCTTTGCCTTGGTAAGTGTAGAAGAAACAATAAGTATACCTTAAAAGTATAGCAGGGCACCACTGCAGTGAGTTTAACCAACCTAAATTCTATCTCAAGCATTTAATCCTCGGTTTTCCTCACTTGTAAAATGAAGATAAGAAAAGCTACCTCAAAAGTGTTATGAAAAAAAAGTGTTATGAGAAGTAAATGAAATAAAGAATAATTCTAGGGAAAACTGCTTCTACCACCACAATCACACCACTCCAGGAGAATGGGCTCCTTGGAAAGGCAAGCTCCTTTATTATTCTAACAGGACCCTAGACCACCCCTGATGGAGCAGGGGTGATACAGGGGCAGCTGGAATCATGTTTCCTTCAACTTGGGCTTCCACTGATCCTCGTGAAATGGGCTCCATCATTTGTTGCTGCCTCTTCCCGCCAGCTCCTGAGGTAACTCAATATTACTGGAGAAAATCAAACAGCTGGGCTGCAAGATTTCACGGTAGGTTCAGAGTCTCAAATCTCAATGCTACTGCTTTTCTCTAGTAAGTCTATTCTTCAACTTATTTCACACCATCTCATCCTCTCTCCTTAAACCTCCCTGCTGCACACTCCCAACTTGGCTTATATGTCACCAAATGAATAAATGAATGACATGCTTTAGTATTCTCAACCATTCTCTAAAATTAATAAGCACCTACTCTTGACCATGCATTATCCTAGGCCCTGGGGTACAACAGGAAGTGATGAACAAAGTCCCTCTCCTTTTGTGGTGCTTGCAGTCTAGACAGGAGAGAAAAGAAAATACACAAACCAAGGTAAATATGTAATATGCCAGATGGAAATAAATGCTATAGAAAAATTATGCAGGGTAAAGAGTGTGGCTATGTCATCCATCATGGATTTCCTGGTTTCTTTCAAGATACATGAGAGGACTGCCACATACTCATTCCCCATCCCTAACTGAAGTTAGGTATGGCAACATGACTCGCTTTGGCCAAGTCAATGTGATAGACATTACTTTCAGGCAGATACTTAAAGAGCCTGTGACTGGTCTTTCTCTCTGCTAATGCTCAAGATGGTGGCCATACTATTAGCCAGATCCTGGAGTTAAAGACAGTGTGAAGTGAACTCTCAGGTGACTTGCAACAGAGGGATACCATCAGTGAGAAACAAACCATGTTGTTTTAGGCCCTGACATTTTGTAGTTTTTTGCTACTGCAGCATAACTTAGCTTATCCTGGTTTAGTGGAAAACATAGTGCTAACAGGGAAAGAGGGGTACTATTTTACATAGGGTGGTTAGAAGGCCCTTCAAATCAGGTGAGATTTGAGCAGAGACCTGTGGAAGTAGGCCTTGCAGTTATCTGTGGAAACAGTTTTCCTGGCAGAGGAAACAGCAAATACAAATGCTTTGAGACAGGAACATGCTCAGCATGATTAAAAAATCAGTAAGGACGTCAAGGCAGCTAAAAGCAGATAAGCACAAAGCAAAAAGGTAGGATATAAGGTCAAAGAGGTGGGAGAGCAAATAGTAGAGGCCCATAGGCCATCAAAACGACTTTAATCTTTCCTCTGAGAGTGACGGGATGCTTTTGAGGGGTTCAAGTAGTAGTATCACATGATCAAACATGTTTTTAAAGGATCACTTTGGTTGCTAAATTGAGATGAGATCACAGGAAAGTGAGTGTAGAAGGAGACAAGGTAGAAGGCTATCGTGATAATCCAGGCAAGACGTGATGGTGGCCAGGGCTAGGGTAATTTAGGTGAAGGTGGTCAGAACTGGGAGATGTTTGGAAGGTACAGCAGGCAGGATTCACTGGCTGACTGGGTATAGAAGAATATGGGCAAATGCAGAAGTCAAGGATGACTCCAAAGTTTTTTGGGGCAGCTGGAAGAACTGTTGCCAGTTACTACGATGGACAATTGTATTACCTTTGCCCTTACCATGCCTGCAAGATCTGAGCTCATCTTGCAAAATGCTCCCTAACCCCCATGTCCACCTCCATCTGCCAGTACTCCACCCTCTACACTAGTGCTATTCAAAGTAACCAGTCCACAAGCTGCTACCAGTCCACAGTGAAGTTTGTGCCAGAATGTGAACCAATGTACTGCGGCATCCTTCAGGGAGGAAGTCCCACTATGAAAAAAATATATCATCTGAACTAAATATGTGTTCTGCTTGAATGTCACCTTATTTATGAATACCCATGTAACTCTCTATTCCCTTTGCTCTGGTTTATTTTTTCATACTATTTATCAACAACTGCCTTATTAAATAGTGGTCCATCAAATCTATCATTCAAACTGATTGTAAGATACACCATTCTTTTACATGTCACTAAAAAAGAAACACTGACAAATATAATTCTAAGATGTCATAAATTATAAGGTACAACCCAATTTTAGAAACACTAAAATGTGAAAAAATTCAATTTAGAATCAAGAAATATGATTCTTTGTGTACTGTCCATCTTCCCATCCTCAGTCCTCACTAAATAGAAGCTTCCTGAAGACAGCAACTTAGTCTGATATGTTTACTGCTGCAGTATTCCCCATGCCTATAACAGAATCTGGTCCATAAAGGCAGTCAATAAGTGTTTGTGTAATTAAAGATGACTGATGTATAAAAGGTACTCAATAAGTACTGGTGGAAGAAACCCAAGTATCTAGCAATGGATAAGTGAGCAAACAAAATGTAATATATACATACAATGGAATATCTATTTACTCTTAAAAAGGAAGGAAATTCTGATACATGCTACACTATGGATAAACATTTTGGACATTACACTGAGGAAAGTAAACCAGACACAAACAGATAAATACTGTATGAGTACACTTACATAAGGTAACTAAGTACTCAAATTCTCAAAGACAGGAAGTAGAATGGTGGTTGCCAGGGGCTGGGGGAGGGAAGAATGAGAAGTTGTTTAATGGGTAAGAGTTTCAGTTTTACAAGATGAAAAGAGTTCTAGAAGTAGATGTACAACAATGTGAATATATTTAATGCCACTAGATTGTACACTTAAAATGGTTAAGATGGTAAAATTTGTTATGTATATTTTATAATAATTAAAAATTAAGATTAAAATAAATAAAGTCCTTACTGAATTAATAACTAGCCCTTTTTACACAGCCATTTTAATTCTGTCCAGGACTAAACAAACCCCTAAAAATATAGATCTGATAACTTAAATCAGATAATTCCACCATTAAGTCCTCCTCATAAGATGAGCAAAAATCAGATCCCAAAAACCTATTGTAAATTGAGAGAACTAAAAAGAGAAACAGATAAATCCACAATATAGTTGGAAACTTCAGCACTCCTCTTTCAGTACTCGATAATACAAGTAGAAAGAAAATCAGTGTTGTGGACTGAATTGTGACTCCCCCCCCCCCCCCCCAATTCATATGCTGAAGCATTAACCTCCAATGTGATTATATTTGGAGATAAGACATTTAAAAGGTAATTAAGATTAAATAAGATCAATAAAGGTGGAGCCCTCATCCACAAATACAGAGGAAAGACTATGTGAATACAACAGAGGGAAAAATGGCTATAACCCAAGTAGAGAGGGGGAAAAAACAAACTTGCCAACACCTTCATCTTGAACTTCCAGCCTCCAGGTCTGTGAGAAAAAAAATTTCTGTTGTTTAAGCCACACCATCTGTGATATGTTGCTTTGGCAATCAGTAAGAATATAGAAGACTTGCCCTAGCCAGTTTTGCTCAATGGTTAGAGCATTGGCCTGCAGACTGAAGGGTCCTGGGTTTGATTCTGGCCTAGGGCACGTACTTCGGTTGCAGGCTTGATCCAGGGCCCCAGTTGGGGCGAGTGTGGGAGGCAACCAATCAATGTGTCTTTCTCACATCTATGGTTTTCTCACCCCCTCCCCGCTTCTTCCACTCCCTTTGAAAAAGCAACGGAAAAAATACGCTCAGGTGAGGATTAAATATATATGAATATATATGACTTAAAAAAACAGTATCAATCAATTTGACCTGACTGACATTTATACAACATTCCACCCAACAACAGCAAATAACACATTTTTTTCAAGTGCTTATGGAAAGTTCTGCACTGGTAGACCATATTCTGAGCCATAAAACACACCTTCATATATTTCAAAAAATTAAAATCATATAAAATATGTCCCTGACTACAACAGAATTAAACTAGAAATCAACAACAAAAAGATGGATGGAAAACTCCCCAAATACCTAAAAATTAAACAACATAGTTCTAAATAATATCTAGGTCAAACAGAGAGTCACAAGGGAAATTAGAAAATGTGTTAAACAGAATGAAAAGTGAAAGTACAGCCAACCAAAATCTTTGGGCTGCGAATAAAGCTGTGCTCAGAGGGAAATTTATAGCATTAAGTGCTTATATAGGAAGAGAAATGGTCTCAAATGATGATGTAGACTACAAGCTTTTAAAAACTAGGAAGAAAAGAGCAAATTAAACCTTAAGAAAACAGATGAAAAGAAATAATTAAAATCAAAGCAGAAATCAATGAAATAGAAAACCAAAATATACGAGAGAAAAAAATCAATGAAACTAAAAGCTGATTCTCTTAGAGGATCAATAATATTAATGCACTTCTAGCAGATGATCAGGAAAAAAAGAGAAGACATAATTACCAATATCAGGAATGAAGGAGGGGACAGACATCACTACAGATCACATAGACATTAATAGGATAATAAGAGTTTGCACAACATTGTGAAATGTACTTAATGTCACTGAACTGTACACTTAAAAATGATTAGAATGGTAAATTTTATGTATGTACTTTTTTTAATCACACATACAGTAATTAATTTTTAATAGGAAATAAGGGGATATTGGAAACTACATTTTGTCCCTAAATTTGACAGCTTAGATGAAATAGACAAATTCCTTGAAAGATACAATCTACCAAAGCTCACTCAAACAGAAACAGATAACTTGAGTAGTCCTATAGAAACAAAGAAACTGAACTAGTAGTTAAAATTCTTTCAACAAAGAAAACTCCAGGCCTGCTGGCTTCACTGGAGAATTCTAACAAGCATTTAAGAGAAAAAGAAAACGAATTCTACACAAATTCTTCCACCACACAGAAAAGGAGAGAATACTTTCCAATTCATTTTATGAAGCTAACATTATACTGATACCAAAACCAGACAAAGACACTGAAAGTAAACAACACACCAATATATCTTAAGAACACAGATGCAAATTCCTCAACAAAATATTAGCAAATTGAACTGAGCTATACATAAAAAGGATAATACATCATGACCAAGGGAAGTTTATACTGGGAATGCAAAGCAAATCAGTCAATGTAATTCACTATATCAATAAAGAAAAATGTACTGAATAACTCTATTCACACCCTGCACAATTATCTGCTTATTTGATGAAGCCAATTTTTGTCAATTCATGAGGCAAAATTGGCCACTTATGGCCTGATAATAGTCAATGATAGGATACTGGCTGTGTAGGATACTGGCTGTGTAGTCAATGATAGGCTACTCCTTTGATCTAACTTATGAATACTAACCAACATTTATTGAGCACTTTCCAAGTGCAAAATACCATACAGAGTACTTTATATGTACTACCTTGCTCCTGACACCTCAGGACCAAACCTGCTACTTCCTCTACCAAAAATGTTCTTCCCACACCCAGCTTATCCTGATCATTCAGGCCGAATTTCTAATAGCATCTGAGAGTGGCTTTTACTTGTGATTTTATTGCTCTGGAGCACATCATCCTGTTTATTTCAAAGCATTTTTCACTATTTGAAAATTATTTTCTGTTAATTTCTTTTTCTCCCTTATCAGAGTGTAAACTCTCTGAAGGGTAGGGTCCTTGATTGTCTTGCCCACTGTTATAGTCCCATTACCAGAACAGCAGCGGAACACAATACTGTTTTAGTAAGTATTTGGTGAACAAATAAATTACACAAGGTAGACTACCCTCTGCAAATTTGTATATATGAAAAAACTGCAACTTAAAGATTAAGTTACCTGTCCATGATCACAAAATGTTTTAGCCTGGGTTCCACTGAAATGAAAATGGATGACAAAGGCTTGGATACGGGTAGTTTATTTTGGAATGTGATCCCAGGGAGTGGAAGTGAAGGACACAGGGAATGATACAGGGAGGGAGAGTCAATACAAGGATTCATTAGCAGTTGACCACCGCTACCAGTGAGAGATGTTTCTGACAAGTGCTTGATCCCACAGGATTTTCTGAGAAGGCTTGTGACTGTGTTCTCAGAACTATTACCCAGAGAAGAAACAGGAAAGCAATTTTATCCATTGTCTCTCAATAATCTAGAGTGGCCACAGAAAAGAAGCCCCACGGGAGGAACAGAGATATAGGCTTTACCAAACCAGACCAGTTTACACCAAACAAGAATGGAGATATAGATGGAACAAGAGGTAAGGCTGAGCACACCAAAAGCAGTCTGAAATAATGGTGAGGAAATGGCAGAACCAAGTTTAAACCCTGAAAATCTGACCAGAAATCAAACTGCTTCTCAGGCTGCATTGCCACAGCACTCCACAATCGCAAGGGATTTTCACCTGCATGGTGGGTTTTAAGTGAAAGACATATATAGTCACAAACAGCAATAACAGAAATCAAAGTGGTGCCTTGTGTAACAAAAATAAATGCAATTGTGAATGGAGATATTAAAAGACTACAGTCTTGGGAGGGTGCAACACAGAGTGGTGGGTATTTATTAAATGCTGAACTGATGAAAAGTTTTTAAAAAATATATAAACACCCGGCCAGGTATGGCTCAGCGGTTGAGCACTGACCTAGGATCCAGGAGATTGAGGTTCGATTCCCAGTCAGGGCACATGCCTGGGTTGCAGGCTTGATCCCCAAACGAGGACGTGCAGGAGGCAGCTGATCAATGACAATTCTCTCACCATTGATGTTTCTATCTCCCTCTCTCCCTCTCCTTTCCTCTCTCTGAAATCAATAAAGATACATTTTTTTAAAAAATAAAAAATATATAAACCCTGTGCTTGAAAGAAAATCTGCACCTAGAAATTCAGCCCAAAGTAATTATCATGTATGTGCATAAAAGTTTTGCTACAAAAATGTGCATCACAACATTGTTTATGATCTGGAAAAGACTTATGTCCAATAGGAAAATGGATAAATTATGTTCGATCCATAAAATAAAGTAATATTCAATTTTAAGAAGTAGGTTGTAGAAATGTATTTCATGCCTTGGAAAGACGTTCCTAAATAATAAGTTCAAAATATTCCTAGTATATAATTAAGTATTCCAGTAAATCAGCGATTTTCAACCTTTTTCATCTCATGGCACACATAAGCTAATTACTAAAATTCTCCAGCACACCAAAAAAAAAAAAAAAAAGGTATAATTTTGATTCATTCACATTGGACAGCTATAGTTGTGTTGGCTATTGTCATTTTTTTATTTGACAATCTAAGGGAAAAGAGGTCAGTACCCCTAACTAAATAGTCAAGTATTGCATGTTTTAAAAATTCTCGTGGCACACTGGTTGAAAATCACTGAAGTAAATAAATAAAATGTTATATAATACTTTTTTAAAAATAGTACATAAATTCCTAGGTTTTTTTTTTTTTTTTTTAAGCATTTATCAAAATATTAACTGATAATCTCTGAATGATCTGTTCATGGAAGATTTTAATTTTTTGTAAAAATCTTTTTTAAGAATTGGAAAAACTAATTTTTGGTTAACTAGTTACTAACTCAGTAAAAAGTTTCACTAAATCCTTAAGCACAGCCCAGCTGAGCATGGCTCAGCTATTGAGCATCGACCTAGAATCCAGGAGGAGATCGAGGTTCGATTTCTGGTCAGGGCAGACCAGGCTGCAGGCTCAATCCCCATGAGGGTATGCAGGAGGCAGCCAACGAATGATGACTCTCTCATTATTGATGTTTCAATTCTCTCTCTCCCTCTCCCTTCCTCTCTCTGAAATGAATAAAGATATATTTAAAAAAAAATCCTGTGAACTGAAATAAGGGCAGTCACTAGCAATCTTCTGGCCACTCTGTGAGTGGAACCAGGAAGTGGTTCATACATGATGAACCCAAGCAGTGATCAAGTGAAAGGTTAAAAAAAAAAAGGTCACTTGTCTGCAACAGGTCCTTCTACCTTAGAAAATAGGGATGTTACAAATTTTAACAATAACATACAATACATTAACCTAAAAGCAAAAGTGCAAAACATCTACAGCAAAAATAACATAAAACACCAAAATTTAAGATGTTTCCTTTTGGGTCTTCTCTTAGACATGACCAAAGCACACAGCCATCTCTGTGGCAATGAAGAGCAATCAGGCTTTGGTGACTGTATTATCCTAAAATAATTATTACAGTATTTGTTGATTACTTTATGCCAGGTACCGTGCTAAAAAAAGCACCTTCTGTGTAATACCATCTCAGCGAATACTTACAGTAACCCCGAGGCAGCATTAGTTATCTGTGTGCCCTAGGTAAAAAATAGGCTAAGCAAGGTTTAATAACTTGCCCAAGGTCACAGCTAGTTAGAAGGGCTGAGATTTGAACTCAGTTCTGTCTCACTCTGAAGAAAAAAGGTTTTCTAATATATAACAAGGAAATATGATATCTTTATATTATGGTCCATTCTAAAGGGATTTTCACCATTACTTTTTAGTACTTCACATATATCTTCTTGGTTCCTTAAAAAAGTTAAACATAGAATTACCATATGACCCAGCAAATCCATTCCTAGTTCTATACCCAAGAGAACTGAAAAACAGATGTTCAAACAAAAACCTGAATATTCATAGCAGTATTATCACAACAGTCAAAAAGTTGGAACAACCCAAATATTCATCAACATGTGAATGGATAAACAAAATGTAGTATATCCTTACAACAGAATATTATTCAGCCATAAAAGGAATTAAGTACTAATATGTGATACAATATAGATGAACTTTGAAAACATTATGCTAAGTTAAAGAAATCAGACACAAAAAGCCATATTGCATGATTCCATTTACATGAAATGTCCAAATTAGAGGTTGTCGGGGCAGGGTGGAGAAGGGAATGGCCAGTGACAGCTTAGTGAGTACTAGGTTTCTTTTTGGGGTCATAAAAATATTCTCGAATTACACAGTGGTTGGTGATGATTGCACAACAATGTGAATGTACTGGAAGTCAATAACTGTACACTTTAAAATGGATAAATTATAAATTTTATGTTACATGAATTTTACCTGAATAAAAATATGCATCTTTTTGTAATGAAGACACTAACCACAAGTCTTGCAAAGCTTAGCCATGTGGGCTGTTACAGAAGCATCTCAGCTGAAGATAGAAGCAGAAGGTGGGGATGGGAAGAAAAAGGCAGCAAACCTAGCAACTCCGCCTGTCCCCACAAGCCAGCATGTTAACATATACTCATCAAAAACCACGGTGTGGTTCACACCACTGAGAGGAGGAGCCACCATATCCTACCATATTGGTTTTCCTATTTATGACTACTTAACTCTTTGGTAAGCTTCTCAGGGTTCCCACAAAATGGGATGATTTGGTGTCTCATGAAGTAACTTCCCTCAAGTTTTTCATCAGAAAGAGGCTGAACCAAAAATAAGTGTGAAAGTCCACCATGAGTTATTCTTCAGGCCTATTAGCTTCCTAGAAAAAAAGTTAGTGAAACTATCCTCAGTGACCAAGTGAGGGAGGAGGGAGTGCCTTCTTGTGATCGTCTTAACAAAGACTTCCATAAAACTGTCCAGGAATCAAAAGGTCCCGTTTGGTTTTGTTACTTACACTCACTTCCTATGACCATCTATGAATCCACTCCTGTTCTTAGTGCACTGGGGAGAAGTCAATGACACTGGGCACCTGCCACACTGATGGCTTCTCATACAAGTCATCACGAGTGCCTGCCTCCTTAGGACAGCCAATAAACACTTGTTACAAGACCAATGCTTGTAAAATGTATCAGGAAAATGAACAAAAGAAAAGGCTAAGAAGTTTCCAGAAAAGAACAACAAAAAAGGCACGAAGGAGGAAGACTTGCCCTCTAGATAAAAAAAAGTCTCCACATTTAATATTTAGGCAGTGTGAATTGGGGGGGGGGGGGGATGAGCAATTAAAACTGTAAAGGAAGTTCTAAAACAGAGCCTAACACAAAGGCTTGTGTGCCAGAGAAAAGTGTGTCAAATCTGCAAATAATCAACAATGCATTAGGCACCTATACTTTTATTTGGGTGCTGCTACTATGCTGGACTCATTTATCCTTCTTAGAAAGATTTTATACAAGCATTAAGCCTTTCATTTAGCGTAAAAAGCAGTAATTATTAAAAAGTGCTAATTAGACAAGGAATACAATTACAATGAAATAATAATTTTAAAAGCCAAAAGAAGAAAATTATGCATGTTACATGTAAATACAGGATAAATCATTTGAGAGCAGAAACAATTCTGAAAAGGTGAATCAGGAAGCTTGTGGATAGTTCTGGATCCATGTGATAAACTGTAAGAGAAAAAGAAAGTAATTTTAAAAAAGGAAAATGTGTGGTCGTTGGCAACAAAATCTTGTAAATTCAAGGGCCTAAATGGGCCAAGCAGGTATCAGTGAAACTGGGAAAGTAGATGGCAAAAAGTGCATGATCAGTAGATTTTTTTTTGTCGCCTAACAATTTACCCCTGGTGTTGCCAGACAGTCACCTCAAGTGATAAGAAGAAATCAGGATTTCTGTCTGAAATACTCCAATTTTAAAATGTTAGAAGGTAACTCTCTTCCCGTTCCCCTACACTCACCACCAACACATAGATCAAACGAAACACATCTGTATGGCCTGTCAGTTTTCAAAGTCTGGCCTTGGGAATCATCACTGAGGTGATATCTATCAGAGCAATGCTAATTTAAGACAGGGCTAAGAGTGGTAAGGCCAAGAGTGATAAAAGTGCTGTTGGTAACAGCTTTACAAGAAGCCAGGGATGGTCCTGTGTGTTCAAAGACCCAATGAATCTTGAATCAACCCAAGCAGGTTGACAAGTAAGGATACTATAGCTACAAAAACACCCACAAGGACATCTGAGAAAACAGACGAGAGAGAGAGTTATTTGCTCAGCAGATGTTTAATGTAGAAATCCTAGTCTGATTTTAAAGCTTTGATGAACTAAGGAACCTCTTCCAGTCCTGTTTAGTGGAAAAGCATAAGAAAACCAAGCTTAAAATCCTTTTAAGTTTGGATGTGCACTTGGCCTTTCAACACCTAATCTGTTTGTGAGTAGAGATACTATTAAACATATCTAACCATTGGTGCTGAGATTGCCTAGTTGATAGGGAGAAAAAGCATCACTTAAACTCTAAACACTAAAATTAATTATGAAGGTATTAAAGAATCAAATAAAACCAATGAGACAAAAAAGATAGCTGGATTAAAATTCCACTTTAAGACAACAGATTTGTATCCCTGCCCACTTCTCCTTCCTTCTAAAGTCATACTGAAATAAAAGAACCCTAAAAACACCAGAGAAATGTCACTTTCCAAATGAGTCCAGGGAACTAATCAATAAATACCAAGATCTGGGGAGGAACATGAGCAATCAGAATTACTCATCAGAATAATCTAATTTATTCATCAGAATAATTTAGAGTATTTCTCAAACTTCAGTCATTCCCATTATAGCACCACAATTTTTGCTATATCCCAGAATCACCTATCCTATTATTTAATGTTTTTCTTTAATTCACCTTACTATGATTTAGCTAAATAAACATATTTTAAAGAAAATTTTATATCATTACAATAAATGGAAACTGAGTGTCACTTTGTCATCAGTAGGTGATAACTATAAAAATAAACACATTTTAATAAGTTCGAACTTATACTCTTGCTGACAGAAAAGTCTGGGTCTGTCTCCTGTTCTGTTACAATAGGAAACTAGCTGCTATTAGGGAGGTAATTCAGACTAGCACCAAATTGTGACTTTCTCTTTAATACAATCAGGATGAAAAAGAACTGAAAAGGGAGTCATTACCTTACTTCTGTTTCAATGGCACTTAATGTTGGGCCCACATCCTGTTCAAACCATCCCTAGTAGTAAGAGTGCTACCCATGCACTTGTGACTACTGGGCCAGTCAGCCCTTCCACAAACCCCACCCCCCACCCCCAGACAAAATCTCACATTCTTTCTCACATAGAGCCATTCATTCAACCTTCCCAGATGAAAAAAAGACTTGGTTCCCAAAATAAAATCCAAGAAATGCTCTCCAAAGAAAGGCGACAATCTACTCACAGAGAACATGAAGAGTATTGGAGGTATGAGAAAAAATAAAAAAGAGCTTCGGGCAACTTTAAACTTCCAAAGGAGAGCACAGCCTGGGTAACATGCAATGGGGGGAAAGGAGAATGGATAAGAAGGGTACCCTGGCCAGTGTTGCTCAGTTGGTGCACCAAAAGGTCACCGGTTTGATTCCTGGCTGGTCAGGGCATATACTCAGGTTTTTCGGGTTCCATCCCAGTCGGTGTGCCTATGGGAGGCAATCAATCAATGTTTCTCTCTCACATCGACGTTTCTCTCTCTCCCTCTCTCTCTCAAAAATCAATTAAAAAAATATTAAAAGAAGAAGGGAAGCTTTACTCAGGAGTAAAATTCACAAACGGAGCCAAGCCCACCTGACTTTGTCACTGCAGGGGATTTTCACTGTCCTTTGCTTACCGCCTTTCCCCCACCTCTGCACCCTATATGGAAACATGTCTATTCATATGCTCTGCAAACTTGAAAAGAACCTACAGTCAGCCGTGCCATTTAAGGTATGAGCTCCTTGAAGACAAGACCTACCCACAAGTAAAGAGGAAACCCACACCAGCTATTTGCAAATCCAGTCTTTACTACGTAAAAGGATGGCCAAGTGAGCATCAGAAAGCTCACCATCAATGTCCTCTACACAAAAAAGTTTACTCCAGGGGGATGCCAGGGAAAAAACAAAGACGCATCTAAGAAGAAAATAATGCAAGATTCAAGAAAGAGCAGAAGTTGAGTGTGAACTTAAAGCAATAAAGGAGTATTAAAGGAAACTGAGACTCTCTGGAGCAGCACAAGTTTTCTGACCTAGGGCTCTATTTCCTTCTAGGACTCCAATAACACATCTTGGTTCTACAATAAATATACCATCATAATAATGTAAATATAGCCATTGTTCTGATTTTCTATATAAAATCAACCCATTGACAAAGCATTAATTATCATTACAGAACAGACTATAAATACACACTGCATATATGCAAATTCTTCATTTAATCTTTAAACAGAACCTGTAGTTGACAAATCTATAGAGGCATAAATACATCATTTAAAGTTATAATGGTCTTTTTTCCTCCCTGGCTGCTTGAAGATCGGCCACCATCATGAACAACACAGTAACTACCTGGACCACAAAGTTCATGACCAACAGACTACTTCAGAGGAAACAAATGGTCATTGACGTTCTTCACCCTGGGAAGGCAACAGTACCTACCTAAGACAGAAATTTGGAAAAAACTAGCCAAAATGTGTAAGACCACACCAGATGTTATCTTTGTATTTGGATTCAGAACCCATTTTGGTAGTGGCAAGACAACTGGTTTTGGCATGCTCTATATGATTCCTTGGATTACGCAAAGTAAAATGAACCCAAACATACACTGGCAAGACATAACCTGCCCCAGCTGGGTGGTTCAGTTGGTTGGAGTGTCATCCCACACACCAAAAGGTTGCGGGTTCAATTCCCAGTCAGGGTGAGTACAGGAGGCAACTGATTGATGTGCTTTTCTCTCTTTCTCTTCCCCCTTCCTCTCTCTCTAATAGCAATAAACATATCCTTGTGTGAAGATTAAAAAAAAAAAAAGACATAACCTGTATGAGAAGAAGACCTCAAGAAAACAGCAAAAGGGACACAAGAACAGAATGAAGAAAGTCAGAGGGGCTGCAAAAGCCAATGATGGTGCTGGCAAAAAGTGAGCTGGAGTTTGGACAACAGATGAGTAAAGATTCTTCAGCAACCTAAAAAAAAAAAAAGCTATAATAGCAAAAGCAGCAAAAAAAAAAGGTAACTTAAAAGTGGTTCATCCTAGTGAGGAGAATTCACATTATATCCTTATTTTAATTTTTTACCATATGCATATATTACTATTACTATTACACACACACACACTCACGCACACACACACACCAGGATTCACAGGGAAAATAATCTACAAGAATATCCTCCAAACTACTGCTGGGATTGAGAAAAAGAGAATTTCACATTTCACTTTCTTTTCTGGGTTGTTTGAATTTGTACCAGCAGTATATATTGTCTTCATAATTAGAAAAAAATTAAGATACAAAAAATGTTAGATGAATATTTAACAGATCTCAGGAGGCCTAGGAGTTAAGAAAGAATGAAATTGGCCAAGTAAAATTTATGAGCTAAATCCCTTTATTTTAATGACTTATTGATGAATAAAAAAACTTTATATAAAAAATTTCATAAAAATTAAAAACAACTGACAAGTGGCTAAAATATTTGTAATATACACCAAGACTAAAGCTAATGCCCTTAAAAGGTCTTTACAAATCAATTATTTTTAAACCACTAATACTCCAATAGAAAAAAAATGGCAAAGGACATAAATGGTCAAATCAGTTCAGAAGATATATTAAAATGGCCAATAACTATGAAAGAATTTTAGTTCACTTTCCCAGGCATTCAAAGAAATGCCAATTAAGACAATACAATGCCATTTTTTTAATGGCAAAAATTATTTTAAACTGTCATGCTGAACTGTTAGAAGAGTTTGGTGAGGAACATATGCTTCTAAGCTGCTGAAAAGTGTAAAGTAATATATCTTTCCTGGATTTGGCAGTACTGATCAAGAGCTTTAAAATGTTCTTCTTCTTTGACCCTCCAATTCCACACTTGTGATCATTTCTTTTGGATTTAGTCAAAGATATGATCAATAACTTAATTTTAAAGCACTGACCATGACATTGTTTAAATGGGAAAATATTGGAGAAAAAGTTATTTTAGTATAACATTATAACACTTCAAAGTCATGATTTTCATTTCACTCAGTCATGATTCTGTATCTAAGATATGTTGGGGAGCACAAGAAAATGTATATTTGAATATCATTCTCTGTAAAACCATGTACACACATATGTATGCACAGGTACGCTTGTACCTAAAAGAATGTATAGGTAAGCACTAGCATGGAAAAGTCAAAAGAATAAGCACTAAACTGTCAGCAATAGTTATTTATGGAACTATTCCTTGCTACATTAAATATTTGTGTAATTTATTAATTTCTTGGAAGCAAGCATATTTCAGTTTTGTAATAAGGCAAAACAAAAGCAATATTAAGAATTAACTTTGAACATTATTATTTTTAAATATATCTTTATTGATTTCAGAGAGAGGAAGGGAGAGGGAGAGAAAGGTAGAAACATCAATGATGAGAGAGTCGTCATTGATCAGCTGCCTCATGTATGCCCCGCACTGGGGATCGAGCCCACAACCCCGGCATGTGCGCCGACCCGGAATCGAACCTCGATCTCCTGGATCCTAGGTTGATGCTCAACTGCTGAGCCATGCATGGCTGGGCTGCTCTGAACATTATTGACACAAGGCAAATTCATTTAAGAAGGTTAAATGAAAAAAGCAGAACATGAAACTGTACAAAGGCCCAATTTTGCTTTTAAAAATGTTTATATACATCCACACGGGGAAAATTTCACACCACCAATATGTAAACAGGGATAAAATCTGGGCGGTACAGTGAAATAAAATTTTACATTTTTTCCTTATTTTTATTTCCCAAATTTTCTACAATGAAAACCATCCCCAATAGGTCTTAGAAACAGAGTTAATAAAGTTCAGTTTATCTGTTGCAGGGCAGCTAAGGGTCTTGCAAGCGCTAATTTGTATTTGCCCATCTTTGGAAACCAACATGGCTGACGTCTGGGACCTACACGGTTGGCTACAGAACTCGTTCCAAATATTAATACAGTATATTATCTTCGATTTCACTTTCCTTGGTTTCAGTTACCCATGGTCAACTGTGATCCAAAAAATTTAAATGGCAAATTCTGGAAATAAACAATTCATAAGTTTTAAATCGTGTGCCACTCTGATTAGCCTGATGAAATCTGTGTCCTGCTCCGTCCCTGACAGGGCGCGACTCCTCCCTTTGTCCGGCATCTCCAGCCATTAGTCATTTAATTGCCACCTTGGTTATCAGGCTGACCCGAGCAGTATCACAGTGCTTGTAGTAAAGTAACCCTTATTTTACTTCATAACAGCCCCAAACCATAACAGTGATGCTGGCAATTCAGAAACGCCAAAGAGAAGCTGTAAAGTGCTTCATTTAAGTGAAAAGTAAAAGCTGTCAGACTTAAGGAAAGAAAAAAATTATTTGCTGAGGTCACTAAGATCTACAGTAAGAATGAAATCTTCTATCTGTGAAATTGTGTAATTTATCAATTAAACTGTATCATAGGTATATATGTATAGGAAAAAAATATAGTATATATAGGGTTTGGTATGATCTGTGGTTTACAGCATCCACGGGGGATGTGTGGTATCTTAGCACCATATGCTTTGTGGATAAGGGGGACCTACTGTACCATGCTCTTTCCACCGTGTCATGCTACATTCAAAGGACTAAAGTGACGTAAGTACTGAAAAATGACTGAGAACAATGGCAATACAACTTATAAAGTCTTAAGAAAAATGTCTGGAAAAGAGAATCATGATTTAAATGAAGGTTAAATTATAATTCTCTTTTATAATCATAATTTAAATGAAGGTTAAAACTTAAGCAATGTACAGCATGGTGAAAATAAGTAATAATACTGTATTCTATACTTGAAATGTGATAAGAGTAGATCTTAAATGTTTTCACCACATACACAAATAACTATATGAGGTGATGGATACGTTAATTAGCTTAACTGCAGTAATCATTTCACAATGTATATGTATATCAAGATATAACACAGTCTGCTATAAATATATACAATTTTTATTTGCCAATTATACCTTAATAAAACTGGAAAAAAATAAACAGTACAATAAACAGTACAATACAGGTTTTGGTTTAAAAATAAACATAAAACAATTTTTCATTACAGAAAAAAATTTAAGGAGACCTTCACAGTACCAGTATTCCACCAAAGCACAGATGAAAGATGCTAGAGTGAATTATTTACAAGACATTCTTTATCAGGTTGCATCTATTAAAATTCCATTGAAATGCATTTTTAAAGTAGCTTGATTTAAGGTAGGTTCTACCTTCGTTACTAAAACTGATTTTGAGACAAGCTGCGAAAAGTTGGAGAAGATAATAACTTGACTAATAAGGGAAGAGAAGGGAGAAAAATTATGCAAACAAAAATAACTATAGCACATTAACTACTACAAAAAGATCCTAATTGGGACACAAAACATCTCTACTGAAAGCAAAACAGTATCTTGGCTCTGATTTAGGAAGAAAAGAGGGAGTCTGGTGGTTGGAAGCCATCAGAAGGAAAGTGGTGGAGCACATGAGCTAACAGCTGCAGCAGTCACAGGGAAGGAATGAAAAGCAACTTGCCAGGGCACAGTAATGGTTTTCAATGATTGGGAAATAAACTCCACTGCTAAACTGAGCTATTACATTCATCATTAGCCTATGAATATCACAGTAGTCAAGAGAGACAAATGTAAATAAACTTAACATTTTAAGTCTGAGAAGCAGTAGTGTGCATTAGTTCAGAACACAGAATAGGGAACCGGACTTCTGGGTTCAAATTCTAGTACTGCTCCTCTATGTGATCTTAAATGCCTCCTCTTCCTCATTTTAAAAGTCTGTTGTGTAACCTAAAAGTTACAAAACAGCATTTAAGTGTGATAAATTTACTTTCGATTATTTATTTGGATATTCATTTTTGCACTGGAAAAAGTATGAAGATAAACATCAAGATGTCAATAAATGCTATTTTTATTTCTTTCAACTACTTTTCTATATTTCAGAATTTTCTTTGATGAACATGTGTTTATTTTATAATAACAAAATCAGTTCATTTAAAACAAAAACATAGACCAGCCAGGCGTGGCTCAGTGGTTGAGCGTCGACCTGGGATCCAGGCGATTGGGGTTCAATTCCCGGTCAGGGCACATGCCCGGGTTGCGGGCTCGATCAATGACTCTCTCATCATTGATGTTTCTATCTGTCTCTTCCTCTCCTTTCCTCTCTCTGAAATCAATAAAGATGTATTTAAAAAAACCAAAAAAAAAACCAAAACCACACACATAAATGTGTAGGGAAAAAAGGATGAAGAAAATGAACTGAAATGGTAACTGGTTTTTTCCTGTCTTCCAAATTTTCTATAATGTGATTAATTTTTAGACTAAAAAGAAACATTGTTTTTAAAAATATCCTCCCTTAAGCTTGTCCTTTCCCTAGTTAATACCCGTCTTTACTTTTCAGCTAAAATCCTTTTTATTTTTTAACTTTTTAATTAAGGCGTAATTGACATGTTAACATTATATTAGTTTCAGGTATACAACATGACTCTATTTTTGTATACACTATGAAATGATCACCACTATAAGTCTAATTAACATCTGTCACCTTACATAGTTACAAAAATTTTTTTCTTGTGATAGGAACATTTAAGATCTACTCTCTTGGCAACTTTCAAATATGCAATACACTATTGTTAACTAGAGCCACCATGCTGCACATTACATCCCCATGACTTATTTATTTTGTAACTGCCGTTTTGAACCTTTTGATCCCCTTCACCCAGTTCTCCCACTCCTCACATCCCCCAACCTCTGGCAACCACCAGTATGCTCACTGTATCTACAAGCTTGGTTTGTTTTTTGTTTTTAATGATTCCACATATAATCAATATCATACAGTGTTTGCCCTTCTCTGTTTGAATTATTTCAATATATAATACATAATGCCCTCAAGGTCCATCCCTGTTGTCGATGGACACTTAGGTTGTTTCCATATCTTGGCTATTGTAAATAATGCTGCAATGAACATGGGGGGGGGGTATATATATCTGTTTGAATTAGTGTTTTTGTTTTCTTCAGATAAATTTCCCAGAAGTGGGATTGCTGAAACATATGGTAATTCTATTTTTAATTTTTTGAGGAATATCCATACTGTTTTCCACAGTAGCTGCACCAATTGACATTCCCACCAACAGTATAAGGCTTCTCTTTTCTCCACATGCTCTCCAACACTTGTATTTTCTTGTCTTTTTTATAGCAGCCATGCTAACAGGTATGAGGTTATAACTCAGTGTGGTTTTGATTTGTGTATCCCTGATGATTAGTGATGTTGAGCATCTTTTCATGTACCTGTTGGCCATCTGTGTATCCATCTGTGTGTCTTCTTTGGTAAAATGTCTATTCAGATCTTCTACCCATTTTTAATCAAATTGGTATATTTTGCTATTAAGTTGTATGAGTTCTTTAAATATTTTGGATATAAACACCTCATCGAATTATGATTTGTGAATATTTTCTCCATTCAGTAGGCTGCCTTTTCATTTTGCTAATGGTTTCCTCTGCTATGCAGATGTGTTTAGTTTGATATATTTTTGCTTTTGTTGATTTTGCATTTGGTGTCAAATTCAAAAAATCATTGCCAAGACCTGTTTTTTCTTCTAGGAGTTTTATGGTTTCAAGTTTTGAGTTCAAGTCTTTAATCCATTTTAAGTTAATTGTTGTGTATAGTATAAGATAGTGGACCACTTTCGTCCTTTTGCATGGGACAGTCCAGCTTTCCCAACACCATTTAAAGAAAATATTCTCACCCCATTGTATATTCTTGGCTCCTTTGTTATTAATTGACCATACATGGGTTTATTTCTTGAACAGATAGTATTTCCCTTGAGAGTTTCAAATATATACTCCTCAAAAACTTCAGAAATGTGGAAAATAGCTAATTTCCAAGAATCATGTATTAGAGGTAACTGTGCAGGGCTTGGGCAATCAAGGCCTATTGTTAATCCTTTAATGCAACAAAGAATGAAATTAGAGCAGAAATATATAAATTCCAAAGTCACCTTTAAAGAGACCAGCAAAATGATTCTTGGCTCCCAAAACAGAAACCCAACTAAAACAAGATAATAAAACTGCAGTTTCCACTAAGGTACCAAGGATTGTTGTATACCAAGTGAAGGTTCCACACCAAAATTCAGAATTTACAAAGAAAATTAATCAAAAGCAGTGACATGACTCAGACTTCTCTCAGTCAGATTACGACTATAAAAAGAGTGAATGGAACAGTGAGTTCTCTACTGCGAAGAGAGGACATTATGAAGCTTTGTAGACTGAACTATCCAAGTGCTGAGAGTACACCCATGCCTTCACAGCATGCTGAGTGAAGAGCTCAATGGGCCTATTCAGTGATCTAAATATGTGATCCTTGAGGTGGGGGTACAGTGGATTGCCACCTTGGGAAGTCTAGAGAGCAGAAGAAGGAGAAGCCACGCTGATCACTGAGATAAAAATGCACAATCAAGGCAAAAGTCAGCAACTCCAGCAAAACAGAGGTAGGCTACATCCAAGAGCCAACAGAAGGGTGACCTTTGGTTCAGTCCAACAGTGACCCTAAGTAAGCCAAAACAAAGTCATATGTGGACCTCAGTTCCTAGGAACTAAGGAAGAGTCACCAAATAAAGCCCACGAGCATAAACATGAACCCTTCCAGGCCAGGAGTCTCTCAAGAGTTTCTAAAGAGCCCACAAAACAGAGTCTACTTTAATCATGTGCCAGGCTCAGAGAGTCACATAAGAACTACCTTAGTTCCTCACCATTCTTCCTTCTCCCACTCCGCCCAATCCAGAAGCCAGTAAAGTCAGAAACAGGAAATCTAAGAGACAGAGATCTAAGCAGAAGTCAATCTTGCTCTCACAGGAGATGGTTACCAACCAGAAGTCTTAACTGAGAGAAAGTCTTATCTTTGAGTGAAGACTGAAGTGTTGATTAAAATACTGAATTGGATACTTCTAATTTTTAAATTGAGTCTATGTTTTTTATAACTTCTATTACCTAAGATTACAGCTACCTGAATGTACCTTTTGTCTTTTACTTACTACTGAATCCCAAGCACCTAGAAGGATGGCTGGCTGACAGGAGTGCTGATTAATCAACTGTTAAACCAGTAACTTGAAAAGTGAGCCAAACCCTGGACAGTGTGGTTCAGTTGGTTGAGCATCGTCCAAGGCACAAAAGTCCACAGGGTTCGATTCCCAGTTGCGGCATATACCCAGGCTGTAGGTTCAATCCCTGGTAGGGGTTCAAGCGTGAGGGAGCTCAATGTTTCTCTCTCTCCCTTCCCCTCTCTCTAAAATCAACTATATATATATAGTGAGCCAAGAACAGAGCCATGTCACAGTGGGTGACCATCCAAGAATCACTCATTAATTGCAGAAGGCTAAAGAGAGAAGGAAGGTGAGAAAGGAAAAAAAGTGAAGATCATCTTTCAAGAAGCTTGGTTGAAAGAAGAAATAAAGGAGTCAACAGTGGGAAGGTTCAGGATAGGGTCAATGGAAGCATTATGCTTCTGCATTTTTAAGCCTCAGAAGAAAAGTCCAATTAAAAATTTTTAACTCTGATTAGGAAGAGCTTTACACATATTAACTCTTTTAATCTTCACAACAATTCAACAAAATAGATAATATTATCTCCTTTCCATAGGTAAGTGATCTGAAGTACTCGGGGATCTCCTGATAATCCCTGTAAAGCAGCCACAGGAGAAAGCATCAGCTTTAACCAGGTGTCAGGCTCATTCTCTCAGAAGAGAGAATATAGGCGTGGCACTAGAAAATGCAACAAAGAATGAGTTAAAATAGGTTGGGGTGAGCCCCAGTTAGGAGAAGGGTGCTTCATTCTTTGAGACTGGGGGAAAGGAACGAAGTTTGTATGCCCAATAAACTTATTCATCCCTCAAAAATCAGCACCTACATTGGGAAGTCTTCTTTAACAACTGTGAAAGTGGGGGTATAAATGAGTTAGGGAGAGGCTATGTCCAGATAATAGTCCTTATTTTTTGCATGGGTTATGAGTGAGATGGGTAGAGACTGGGCATAGTCTTGAGGACAGGGATGAAAGGGAAAGAGTAACGGAGATGACAAAATCCAAGAAATTAACTGAGCAATCATGCCGATGACCCGGCTCAGATTAGACAACGTACATTAATACGAGGTTGGGGTTTTGCTAGGTGAGTATAGCAGGACAGCAGCACCAGGTCTCTGAGTCTTGATGAGAACACAACTCAGGGAATTAACTATAGGTTCAAGACTAGATACGGAAGATGCCAGAAGTGAGCTGTAATTTGGAGACGACGAGGGAATCAAGAGCCTGGCAATCAGAGTCACTGTAGTGAAAGACAGTGAAGCAGTTGGAAAGTTTATAACAAACAAGAGCAAATCAAAATGCCCTTCCCTTGATGCATTGTCCTGGTGGCCCCCGCTTTCCTCAGTACTTGAAAAATGCCCTGCTATGCCTGTTTCAGAGTTTTTGTGCTTGCAGTTCCCTTTCTGCAAAATGCATGTTTTTTCAACAAACTGAAATAGCTAGCTCCTTCTCACCACCGGGGTCTCAGCTCAAAACGTCACCTTCCCAGTTATCGTCCCTGACCACAAATGCTAAAGCAGAATTCCACCATAACCTGTCCCTACCATTACCCTCTTATTTTTTTCATGACACTTATCACTATGTGAAATCACATTAATTAATTATTAACCTGTCTGATGTTGGTCTCCTTTATCCTGCTTACCACTTTACCCTCTGTACTCAATGTGTGGCTTATATGGGTACTCAACAGACACTTTTTGAATGAATAAATGAACTGGGGGAGCAAATGTAACACTAAAATACCATTATCTACTAGTCACAAAATGTGGCAAATGTGGTGGTAGGAAATGGCAGGGATTTTTCCCTCAGAATGTTGCTCACTACCCATGGGGGCACAGGTAGGCAGGTTATTCTTCCTCAGGATATTTAATCAGGATGAGAACTCTGACTTACCGAAGAGGCACACTTCTTACCTAAAGGAAATCACTTCCCTCTCAGTGGGTAGCTTGGCAAAGAAAAATTTTAAAGCAGGGTAACTGCTCACACCCAGGCTTGCCAAAAGACTACTCCTGGAAAAACTGCTTAAACTCCACTGTAAGCACTGTAAACACTGGGACCAAGGCTTGTTCAACATCGCATTCCCAGCACCAAGCAGCTTTTGGTTCACAGTAGAAACCCAGAATGTTTGTTAAATAAGCACATGTGATATGGTCTTCTGAGGAATGGCCATCCCATCAACTCCTACGCTGAGGATACACTTATTTTAGAAACAGAGCAAGACAGCTAAGAAGCCCTTGGCCTAGGCCTCTCCCTGGGCAGCAGTTTGGTTCCTAGAATTCAATACTCATCTACCCTGCGCCACAGGTAATCAAGTACTACTTTCCCCGGAGTCACCTTGTATCAAATTTGTATCTATTTTGCCAATATAAGGGTTAATACAGTATAGTAACCAATGACGGATTTCACTTGCCTTTTTAATTTTATATGTATTTTGCTCAGCAAGGAAGGATAGCTCAAAACACTGAAAGAACAACTAAAATTGAAGAATTCTACCATTAATTTTGTATCTACCAGTGTATGGCTCACTGTGCAATCCCAGGAAAATCATATCACCCTCTTGACTCTCAATTTCATCAACAGTCATAATGTTCTTTATCCAAAGGGTACTCTGGAGAGAACTGATTAGCTAGCTAGGACTTAGTTGTAATGTACTCTGAGGCCAATGCTTGAAAGATTCCATAAATAGTATTAATTATGAAACAAGGGAAATCATAAATATTAAGCCCACTTCAAAACCTGAGAAGTGAGGAAGATTTAAAATTATGCCTGCGGCTCTGATGCTAACTCACTCTCACACTAAAACATGTATTCTCAAAAAAAATATTCCTAACATTCACAACAGAGCCTTACTACTTGGAAATGTCAACTGCTTCTGTACTTTGGCAAGATTAACTTCACATGTATAAAGATATGAAGTACTAACAGTGACAAACAATTGAAAATTTACACCTGTTCAAACAGTTCACCTTTGCTGTATCAGTGCCTAATCTCAGTGCTGTTTAATTAACACACAGTCCACCTTACCAAAAGTCAATAAACTAAACAATTCCAGTGAGACATTGTTTAAAAGGTTATATATACTTCTCTGCCCTCTATCTGCTGACCACCGCTGACAAGTAAAATATCATAGCAACATCCAGCCATAAGGTCCACGACTTCCTAACTTCCTTCCACTTTAAAAGTACTTTAATGAGGTTTTGTTTGTCTAAAAACTCTTACGAGGGAGTTAGAGAGAAATCTAAGTAAAACTGAGAAGTCAGTTCCTGAACCAGAGGCTGGAATTTACAACCGGGGAGGGCCAGCTGGTTCTTCAGCCTAAATGAATGGAGCGAAGGTGACAGGAAGGGGGCAGGCTTCCAGCGTCGCCTCCACCTGGGCCGCCGCTTCCTTCAGGCCGACGCGCGCCCCGCTGAGGGCAAGGGGCCGGCGGGAGACCACCGCGACGCCCAGCCGCAGTCCCCGGAGCACCTGAGCATCGCACCTGCGGCTCACAGGCCGGGGCCGGCGCGGGACAAAGTCGCCATCGCCTTTCCAAGCTGAGGTGGGGGCGATGCCCACTGCCTGCCACCGGCAGGAACCACCAGGGTGCGGGCTCCGGGATGGAGGATCGGCCCCCGAACCTCCAGCAACCCCAAGGGCCCCCGCTGCCTCCAAGCCTCCTCAGGGAGGTGCGCAGGGTGGCGTGTAAGGGACAGTCAGGATGGCGGTGGCCTGTACTCACAAAGCCCACTGGAACCGGTGCTGCTGAACATGGTCCCGCCTGACCTGGAGCCCCCGAAGGGGGACTAGGGGGAGGGGAAGCAGAGGTGGAGAGACCGGCGACGCGCAGGCGCACTACCCGCGGGGCGGCGAATCCGGCAACTGGATTCCACTTCAGGAGCTGCCTGTGAAAAGCGCATGCGCGCCCTCTGGGGCGCACCGCTCTGCCTAAGCCCACCCTTCCTGCTTGGGAAGGGAAGTGCGTCCGCCGCGATGGGATCCACCTTTCCAGGTTTTCTCGACGGCCGCCGGCGCCCCTGAATGGGCTGGAGTGGGAGGAGCGAAGGTGTACCTCCCGGGAGCGCGCTCCAGAGCTCGGCTCCTCCCTCACGCCCGGCGGAGCCGCGAGCGCGGCAGGCTCCTCGGGGGCGCCGGCGCGGGAGCGTTCCTCGCGACCTCCAGCCTCTGCCGGGATCGGGCGCCTGGCGCTTTCCACGCATGCTCAGTCTTTCTTAGGCAGCCCCCGCAAAGCTCCTCCTGTTCTGTTCTTTTTAAGCGTTAAAGAGGTTCCAAGACCAAAAGGTATGAGAATTGCTGTAATAGTTCATAAAGCGCTCTGAAGTTTAAAAAAACGAGGACAAAAAGCCAAACCATTCATTTATTTATGTTCAGTTCTGAAAACGTTCTTAGCAACTAAAGGCATGATAGTATGGCATGCAGACCTTGCTTGAAAGTATTTTCAATGATCCAAACCTTGTGTGTACATCTACTCTGTACGCGTTGACTGGTAGAAAGCTGTAGGTTTGTCTTCCAAGAAGCAAGTGCTGTCCTTGGATGGGCTGCATGGGCTTCACCTGGGATCTTGTTTGGACTAGAAATGCTAGACCCTACCCCAGAACTATTAAATCAGCACTTAACCCCCGCCCCCAGCTGACTTGTATGCAAATTAGTTTTTGAGAGGCACTGGTGCAGCGATTCTCAAAAGGGGGCGATTTTGGCCTACAGGGAAAATTCCAATATTTGAAGACAGTTTTGGTCTTGGGAGAGAGGGCTGCTACTGGCATCTAAAGGACAGAGGCCAGGGATGCTGCAAATATCCTACAATACACAGGGTAGCCTCCCACGATAAAGAATTCTCCTACCCAAACTGTCAATAGTGCAGAAACTTTACACTAGTGTAATTCATTCAACCAATATCATGCAGTCCCAGGTCTCTCAGTGTATATCATTTCTATTGTCCTTGCCTATATTTCCACCTTGTCTTTCTCTAGATTGTATTATGGAGAACTAATTCTGTCAGTTACTAGGGAGCGCCCTTTGCCTTGCTGTGTCTTGTCGAATCTGCTTACTACATTGGGGTAATAGTGGTAGCTTGAAAGGGTGAATGCTTAGCAGAAAAGGAATGTGTCTTACAAAATGTTATATCCTAACCCATTTTGAGTCTCTTGGTGTGGAGGTATTGCCTTCCTTTAATAAAATTAAACACAGCATCTCTAAGATTTTGGCAGATGAAGGAAAATCTCCAGGTGAGTCCTGGGAGAAGATTGCCGACCAACATCCCTGACAAGTGCCTTTCTTATGTATTTTACCCTTCCTTTAGCACTAGTGTTCCTTTCATATAGCAGAGATAGGCTAGAATTTTTCTTGAACATTGTTAAGTAGTAGAGGGGTCAACAAAACAGCAAAAATAAGAATCATATACTTCCAAAGTATTGAATTCTGAACAGATGGCAGCTATTGTGCCTAAAGCTTAGAGGCCATATCCTTTTCTGCATTCTGACTGAAGAGCCCCTTTCCAAATTCCCAGAAATTCTATCAGCAATCTTTCAGAGGAATCAGTAGATGATGGGTAGGGTTGATGGTCAATGCTTGGATAAAATAGTCTTCATACTGCTTCAAATGCACTTTCAGCATATAATATCTGTGAAACTAATATTTATAAGAAAATATGTCTGAAAGCTTTTTAAAGAGTAATTGCAACTTTTTAAAGATTCAGTAGCATTCATAATAGATGTTTACTGAGCAGGGGGCATTTTGGAAGTTCTTGGGTAGTTTTGGTTGTATAGTGAATTGGATACTGCATTGGGTCCAGTGATGCCAAACACAATCCTTTTCAAAAACAGAACTGCTCTCTTTCCTAACCAACTTTTGAGTCTCCCACTTCATGTTTCTTATGTTACCAAGTAGCCTATTTGTATTTGAGTCTGGAACCAATTACATTTTATGTGTAAACATCTGTGCTTTGCAGAGTTTTAATTCATGCAGAATTTTCCAGGAATACAACTATTATACTGTTTTGGTTGCTATTTGGAACTTAATCAAGAATTGTTCACCAACTCAAAAAAACTATATCATCTACATTAACACTGCTCATTGCATTTGAGTCCCCAGTATCAGTTTATGTTATGGCTGTTCCTTTTAGTGATTCTGTATCTTTCACAAAGATGTACTAAGTTAGCCCTTATTTTTAAAATCATATATATAATGTTAAATATTAAGTAAAGGTGTTAAGCAGCAAAAAACCAAATAACCCAATTAAAAAATGAGCAGAGGACCTGAACAGACACCTCTCCCAAGAAGATATACAAATAGCCCTAGCCGGTTTTGCTCAGTGGTTAGAGCATCGGCCTGTAGACTGAAGGGTCCCGGGTTCGATTCCTGCCAAGGGCACATATCTCAGTCGCAGGCTTGATCTCTGAGGGGTGTGTGTGGGAAGCAACCAATCAATGTGTCTCTCTCACATTGATATTTCTCTCTCTCTCCCTTTCACTCTCTCTGAAAAGCAATGGAAAAAATATCCTTAGGTGAGGATTTAAAAAAAAAGAATATATATAAATAGCCAACAGATATATGAAAAGATGCTCAACTTCACTAGCTATTAGGGAAATGCAAATCAAAACCACAATGAGATATCACCTCACATTTGTTAGTATGACTATTATCAACAAGCCAAGTAATAACAAGTGTTGGAGAGGTTGTGGAGAAAAAGGAACCCTCACTTACTGCTGGTGGGAATGTAAACTGGTACAGTCACTATGGAAACAGTATGGAGCTTCCTCAAAAAATTAAGAATATAGTTACCATATAACCCAGCAACCCCTCTTCTGGGTACCTACCCATAAATTTGGAAACATTTATTCATAAAGATACATATACCTCTATGTTCATTGCAGCATTATTCATAGTGGCCAAGACATGGAAACAACCAAAGTGTCCTTCAGTGGATGATTAGATAAAGAATATGTGGTACATATATACAAAGGAATACTACTCAGCCATCAGAAAAGATGAAATATTACCATTCGTGACAACATGGGTAGATCTTGAGAATATCATGCTAAGCGAAATAAGTCATACAGAGTAAGTCAAGAACCATATGATTTCACTCATATACAGGATATAAAACTGAAAACAACCAATTAACAAACAAGACAAACAAACAGAAACTCATAGACACAGACAACAGCATGGTGGTTATCAGAGGGAATGAGGGGGGTGAGGGGGGGAGGTAGATAAAGGTAAAGGGGGTCAACAGTAACAGAAGGAGACTTGACTTTAAGTGGTGAACACACAATATACAGATGTGTCATAGAATTGTGCACTTGAAGCCTGTATAATTTTATTAACCAATGTCACCCCAATAAACTTAATAAAATTTTAAAAAGAAAATATGTTAGAAATATTCAACATAGTTGTTGTTTTTTAATTCATCTAGATTAAGTGAATATTTTATTTTTTTTTAAAGATGCAGAGTTGGCAAAGAAACTTCAGAAATTTATGGAAAGTTTGAAAATCATAGTACTATCCCTGAAATGTTCCTTTTAAATCTAATCTGAAGGACATAAGGTATCATTTCTTATAGAATAGCACAAATGATAGTATCTGTGATAATCCAAACAATAGAAATTAATTTTACCAGCTGTAAAAGAGGTTATCATTATGATAGTAAGAGATTTTAACGATTTCTTCTATTCTGTTGAGAAATAACATTGTATGAGAAATCCAAGGAGGTAGAAAATAGGCTATGAAATGATCTTCAGTCAGGAGAATGTTTGTTGCAAGTAAATGCAAGTAACTTGTATGGTAACGAAGCTTTGCTGACCACAAATGTAAAATTCATAGGAATAAAAACATTGAGCAGAAAATATGATTTCCTTATGTAGAGACAATGGATACTAAGAGTTATGAAAATTGAAAATTATTAAAATAATTTTACAGGGAAACTTTTCCTTTTTCAATATCATTGTGCAACAGATGGAGCAGCTAGTAACATGGGTTTATAAACAATTTAAGAGTAACAACAGCCACGTTAGCAAGTCATTGAATTATTCATTAACACCCTCGGCCAACGAAAGTTTTAGCGCAAGACCCACAAATCAATGAATGCTATCAGTGCTAGTAATAAAATTAAAGTTTATGCCTTTTATAAATGATCATTTTGTAATCTTTGCAGTGACTTTAAAAGGAGTTTGCCTTATCCTATATATGGAAGTTAAATAGCATTCTAAAGAAAAGCTTTTAAATATTTAATGTATTTTTTAATACTAACATGCAATATTTGTTTCAATCAAAAAAAAATTAAATAGTGATATCAAAATATTATGAAGTGACTTGAAACATATTTCATATGTATTAGAAATGTTAAATGAAGTCCTTAAATCACAAGCAAATGAGACTGATATTGTTAAAGAAGGATTATCATGAGATTTTTCAACAAACTTACATCATTTTAAGAGGTTTCTTGCCCAGAATTTTCACTGTTCTTTTATTTGTAGCAGATAAAACTAGATGTAAGCTACCGGTTTTGAATTATATTGCTAATTTTGATGCTATTTAAAAATGTACAATAATTAGATTTAAAGATCAGTGTGGATTTATAATACCAGGTCAGGTGATTAATACACTTGAGAATTATGCAACATATTAGTCAATGTTTGCAGGAAATGTTAATTGGGATAAAACATGATTTGGGTGACAAAAAAGTATTCTTTGATCTAACTACAAAAAGTTTTGAATTCAGCTAAGACTTTCACTCGTCTTTCTTTAACATGGGAGCTACATTATTTATTATAGTATTTCCAATGCATATTTACATGAAAAGGATTTAAGTTGGTTCCTGCAGAACCAACAAAGTGTAACAGAACATTTGAGATTTATCAGAATCAGAACCTCATTAAATCTCATCATTCAAAAATTTAAAAATATGTTTTAGTTTGGGTGTCCCCAAAAGCAGCCTCTAAGACAAAGTTTCAAGTTTTCTGGGAGTGTCCTAAGAAAGACCAGTGTGACAGTGAGGAAGTGAGACAGGGAAAGGAAAGACAGAAGACAGTAGAGCTGAATTGTCAAATTAGCACTGTGGGCAACGGGAGACAGGGCCCCAGAGTCGTCCCACCAGAGGGCAAGGCAGCTGGGGAATTTATCCACTGACTCCCATCAGTCATGGAGGGCTACCCCCACGCAGTGCAGTTTCACATCACTTTTAGCCCTCGTGAGAATGGGCAGAGGCTCTGGTGGCAGGGCAGGCCCACCGCAAATTGCTGCAGTAGGGAAGTATGCCCTGACTCAGGGGCTAAGGCAAGACGATGACAGTGTCACTTGCACCACCCTGCCTATGGTTTTCATAGCACAATAAGAAAGTTATGCTGAGAAAATTACATGTAGAAATTATGGTGTAGAGGATTTTTTAGAGACGTGATGGGGTTGGTTTGAGTTTTATTTTGTTGTTGTTCGGTCTTCCTCCAGTACCCACCTTAGAAGTACACCGTTTCTCTAGAGGTTTTTTTTTTTCCTGATTCATCTCTGTTTCTCATCACATAGCAAAGAATGTGGTCTCCAGGGTCTGTGTTCTAGAGATGGGACATATGCTTTAATATGTGATGGGATTTCAGAACAGAAGATGGGTTCTCTGTCAGACTTTATCACTACCCCTTCAAAACATGGGGAAGTATTTTAATCCACTCATCTAGAACCTGTCACGTTTATGAGACAACCACACTTCCTCATCTTCTTCACCCTGACCATCTGCTCTTTCTCGGAGGCTAAGTTAAGGTTACTTCTCTTTCTCACGTCACACACAAACACTTCTGGTATGTTGGTACCACACATGTACTCACTCATCCTACTTAGTTTGTATTCTGCTGGATTTAAGGCATCATCAAAACAGGAAGGATATGCCAAACATCATAATTTTATCCCCTGACCAAGATTTGTCCTCTTATGGAACTGCCCAGCCGCCTCCTATCCATCAGAGCAGGACCAATGCCCACAGATCTACTTGCCCCCAGGTTGTTTCAACCAAACTGGGAGCTTATCTCTCACTGGCTTACTTGTAAGACCTACTCAGAGGTGTGAGGGTCATTATTGGCTCAAATGCTTAATCTTGTTCGTGCTTCTTTGTGGCCAGGCCATGCTGACCAGTAGTACATTGATTTGAATTCATGTATTAAACATAATGTTTTAAAACGAAATATATTCATTTGAGCCTTTTTTGAGGTATAATTGACACATAACATTATATTAGTTTCAGTTGTACAAAATAGTGATTCAATATTTGTATACATTGTGAAATGACCACCACATTAAGTCTAGTTAATATGTTAACATTCATTTGGTTATTTATTTCTCCTTATCTTATGAGATAATTATAAAAAATATTGTGTAGGAAATTCCTTATCACTCTTATTTGAATTACTAGCACTATTTATTATTGTAAATCCATGGAAATGCAATTGAAATATGGACATACAGGAAAAAGCATCATTACCACAGCAGGTAGTGAAAAAAATACACAAAAATATTTCCTATATTTTAAAAAATAAGCTGAAAATACAAAGTAAAGTATTAAAAACTGACTGATCATCATATGTCATTTAATTTAAATCAATTCTGTTTTAGATTTTCTGTTTTTTATGGAAAACTAAGTCCAGGCCTCTCCTTTACCTACATCTTCAATTCTCTCAGTGTTATGAGTTTTAATCTTAGCACCTAAGAATATAATTTATTTGCAAATAGATGTAATTAGCTAAGGTAAGGTCATAATGAAGTCGGATGGCACCTAAGTCCAACACAACCAATGTCCTTACAGGAAGAAGAGACTGATACAGACACAGGGACAACACCATGTGACAACGAAGTCAGAAATTGAAGTGCTGCATCTGTAAGCCAGGGAACGTCAAGGATGGCCAGCAAAACACCAGAAGCTAGAAGAGGCAGGGAAGGATCCTCCCCTTCAGCTTTCAGAGGGAGCACAGCCTTGTTGACACCTTGATTTTGGATGGCTAGCCTCCAGAACTGTGAGACACTAAATATCTGTTGTTTTAGCCACCCAGTGTGTACTTCTTATGGCAACAACAGATAACAGCTTTTCTTTTTAATTCATATATTTAAATTTCTTATTCCATCTGCTATTCATCTGTTTCTTCTTTCCTCCTTCATTTCTACCGAGGTAAAAGCTATGCTAAGATTTTACTTCTTCCCAACAACCACAGGGCCACAGCTCACCAAGCACTTTATAGCCACACTATTGTCCCAAAAGTGACAATATGTTTGATGTTATTATCTGCCACGTGTATGATGATAAGATCATGAACCAAAAAACTTCACTGGTAAAATCTTTTCACCCATGATGTCCACCAAATTTAAAATGGCTTTAAGTTAAGGCTATTGTTTTCAGCTCTGTTCAGCATTAGGAGAAACTGTCAATAACTCACTTAACTGGCTCCAACCCTTGGCACCAATCTTTCCCCACAATCGTAGCTCACCTTAACCTTCCTCCACAGATGAACCTGTGACTAGGTAAGAGGAATTTAAGAGGTTCCAGCCCACTGCTCTGTGATGGTGGCTGGACTCCATGCCCTTGGGCTCCTTTTGCTCTTGGGTGTTCCTCTATCACAAGTCCACACTACATCACAGTCATTGTGTAGTAATTGCTTATCTTCTTCGCTCAACTGCAAGCAGGACCTGTCTTTTATCTTTGTTTCCTGGACCCTTAGCACAGTGATTGGCATACCATAGGGCTTTAATATATGTTTATACATTGAATGAGAAAATGCAGGACCAAGTTTTGACAGTTGGGTGGGCTTTAGATTTTCCAGAGATCAAGTGTCCACCTCATACCCCAATGAATGAACAGAGCATGCCCTGTGCTACTAGACTTCTTTTTTGTAGTTATACTCTGTTAGTGGTAAATTTTATGTATCAACTTGGCTAGTCCATGATACCCAGATATTTGGTCAAACACATCTGGATGTTGCTGTGAAGGTATTTTTTAGATGAGTAGACTTTGAGTAAAGCGGATTACTCCTGCTATGGACTGAATGTTTGTGTCCCCACTCCAGATTCCTATGTCGAAGCCCAAATCCTCAGTGTGATGGGGTTTAGAGATGAAGACTCTGGAGGATAATTGGGTCATGTGGATAGATCCCTCACGAATGGGATTACTAAGAAGAGACATGAGAGGAATGACTTCTCTCTCTACCATGTAAGGACATAGGAAGGTGTCCATCTGCAAACCAAGAAGAGGGCTTTCACCAGGAACAAAATTAGCTGCCACCTTGATCTTCAACCTCCCAGCCTTCAGAACTGTGAGAAATACACTTCTGTTCTTTAAGCCACCCATTCTATGGTGTTGTTGTTTTTTTTTAAAGAAGTCTAGGCATCCAAGAGATTAAGACAACCCTCCATAATGGGGGAGGGACCCTCATCCAATCAGTTGAAGGTCCTAAGAAAAAAGCTGACCTTCACTGAAGAAGAGGGAATTCTGCCAGCAGACAGCCTTTAGAATCAAACTGCAACATCAGCTCTTCCCCTAGTCTCCAGCCTGCTGGTCTACCCTGCAGATTTTGGATTGTCAGCCCGCATAATCACATAAGCCAATTCCATAAAATTAATCTATAGATAGATAGCTATGGATAGGTAAACATACACTTAGATATATAGTTATACATTCTCCTGATTTCTTTTCTCTGGAGAATCCTAATACACCATCCCACCCCCTTCCAAGGACCAACAACCTGCCTGGGAATGCCAGATTCATCTGCTCCCTTGCAGACAGATGGTCGCTGTCTCCTTGGTTCTCCAAACGGAGTAGCTTCCAGCTATGCTCATGTTCTGTGATCAGGCTCATCACCATGTGCCCAGACAGGCACCCCTGCTGCCGGTTGCCCCACTCCCCAGATCGTGTGTGCAGCCTACCTGACTAGATGTGCCCTCAGCGTTTCACAGTGGTCACACATATCTGCTTCTGGGACATGAGGCCCCTTTATTAGTTATATTTTTCACTTTCTATACTTTATGATGCTTTGACATACTGGGGCCTGGAATGACCACCAGGTTCACTAATTCCTAGAGATAGTAAACAACTTACCTGTGAACATGCCTTTCATATACAAACCAACCAATCCAGGGCCCATGCCCCAAACTGCCTCTATCTAACTCTCAAACACCAAACCAATATTCCCCTGCCCTAAATCACTCAGGGCCAGTTCACAGACAACTAGAGACCACCCTTATAGCTCAGAGACCATGGAAATTATTCAAACTATTTAATCCTTAACTTGCATAAAGTTGTCTGTCCTTCTTTCCTCATTCAATCCTTTAGAAACCACAATAAAGGCTCTGAGTCACGCTCTCACCTCACTGCTGTCTCCTTACTGACCCTGATGCTTTCCCATGTGATCCTGTGTAGCCTGACCTGCTTTCTCCTCTTGGGAACTATAGGTAAGAAACTTTTCTTCGAAGACAGTCATCTCCGTGTCTATCATAATGCCATACCCGATTGAAACAAATCATAGGGGCATTTCAAGAAAACTCCACCTCCCTCCTTTCCCTCCCACCCTCCACTCCCTCTCCCCTTTCAAGGGTGGACAGAGGGTTTCCGAAACCACTGTAAAATAAATTATGTTCTGGGATAGTCTCAGAAAGTCTGCTGGTAGAAGTGCATAAACAGGGGAATTTAACATTCTCCTCTATGTTGTTTCAGTGAACTGAGGTTGGTTAAAAAGTGAGGTGATTGTTCTGATTTGGCAGTTATGTCCTTACACCTACGGGGATTGGAGTATGTATTTATAAGGAAATTATTAAGCAATGAGTGCCCATCAGTGGTCAAAAAGATATGAAAGAATAACAACCTGGGTTTTCTGAACCAGCTGATAGCAGCCTATCCTCATGTGCACGCCAAGGAGGTTTTACCCTGTGCAAACATGCCAGGTGGACAGACTGGGACTCAGGTGGGCCCTGCATGAGGGAGCCAAACTCCAAGGAGGAAGGAACGCCCACAGTAGTGGTGGGATCCTGACACTGACCTTGTGCAGTCCCTGAGACCATATGTCCATCTGGCTGAGTATTGTTTAATTAACCACTGGCTTTGTGCTCCTGTCATTCTTCCAACAAAAACATGCCCTTCATTGGTTATAACCCTGATCTCTTGGTGCTCGTGCCCCTATTTTATTCCCTCGCAGTTGCTTGGTGTAATATCTTAACCAAACCTGCTCTACCAGTTACTGGAGCATCTGCTTAATATCCTCCAGACTTGTTTTTCTCTCTGAAGTGAGTTTTTCCAACACCTTCAGCCTCTTGTCTCCAGATTAAATATTCCTGTAACTTTTTGATCCTCTTATATTTTTATTCTTTTTTTAAATATTCTCCAATTTTCCATATTATTCTTACACCATGGAGTTTAAGTAGTGTATAAATAGAGGCATTAAATATCATTAATCATGATCTATTTGTGATAATAATGGATAAGGTTGAATCTCTTACTCCAGATTTCCTAAAGGAAAGGAAAAGAGACACTAACACAATCTGCCAATAAACCCAAGAGTTGGATTGATAGGGAAAACAACCTACCTGGATTTTTAAGATAAAAAGTATCCTTTAGCCCTAGCCTGTTTGGCTCAGTGGTTAGAACGTCAGCTTTCAGACTGAAAGGTCTTGGGTTTGATTTCCGTCAAAGGCACATACCTTGGTTGCAGGCTCGATCTCCGGCCCAGTCCTGGTCGGGGCACGTGCAGGAGGCAACCAATAGATGTGTCTCCCTCACATCAATGTTTGTCTCCTTCCACTCTCTCTGAAAAGCAATGGAAAAAATATCCTCTGGTGAGGATTTTAAAAGCTATATCATTTAAAAAATTACTCCAAACAAATTCACAGCAGAACAACCTTTCCCCCAATAGTTTATATCAATTCCAGCTAACACCCCATCATGCCAATTATGAACAGGCCAGGACCTTTATCAACAATTCTATTTAAAAGAAATGATCTATATACTATTACCATATGTCATATGTTTGTTGTCATCTTAAAACGTCAACACAAATGTGTTGTGTACATAAGATAGCAATAGGTAATTATGTCTTCTGTGTTTTTTTACAGCACCTTGATAAATTGTAAGAATGAAACAACTCTAGGCATCTGTTTAACTTCTGGGAGAGCCAGGGTAGTGTAGTGTAGTGGCAAATGCTCAGAGCCTGGAAACTGGCTTCAAATCCCAGCTCTGTTCTCAGCTGGTGTAGATCTCCAAGTAGGTCTGCCTGACTCCTCAGTACCTCATTTCCTCATCCATAAACAGGGAATGACGGTAGTAATAATACCTGCCTCTAGGAGTCTTCTGAGCATTAAATTAGTGAATTCATTTTTAAAAAGACACTAAGAACAAGTCCTGCCCATAGTAAGCTCTTGCTTTTATTATTATCATTTTGGCAATTATACTCTGAACATTGGCAAGGAGGCTAAGACAGTTCTCAAAATTGAGTCTGTTTGTGCCAGAACACTCATGAGACAGTTTGTTCCTAAGGTAATAATTAGAAATAAAGAACCAGAAGAGCCCTAGCAGGTTTGGCTCAGTGGTTAGAGCGTCCGCCTGTGGACTGGAGGGTCTCCGATGTGATTCTGGCCAAGGGTATGTACCTTGGTTGCAGGCTCATCCCTGGCCCTGGTTGGTGCACGAAATGGAAAATATATTCTCTGGTGAGGATTAAAAAAAAAGAATGTGATCATGCGATTTGATGAAGGGCATGGGAATGAAGGTTCTGACTTAGTTCTGCCAGATCCTGATTCTCTGGGAAGCTGAGCTATGGTGTTCCCTCCATGGTGTTCCCTCCATGGTGTTCCCAGGGCATGCTTAAGCATAGGGGAGAGAAGATTCATTCTCCCTCCTCCTCTTGGAAAATTCACCTTTGGTCTGTTTATCGCTGCAGTTTCTCTCTCTGGCCTGAGGTTCAGACTGAGGGCCATCACTGAGGGAAGCAGGCTGGGTTAAGCAACCAACAGACATACTTAACTGGCATGATAATCACACAGTAACATTCTCCTACTTACACAAATAAATGTGTTCTCTCTCAGTTTTTAAAAACAGGATGACTTGATTAACCTTTCATTTTCCCACTTCTGATAGTGACCCAGAGACAAAGAACTTGTGTGTTTTTCCTATAAAAAGTCAACAATACAGGCATAACAGCAGCCCCTAAAGTGTTAGGGACCATAGGGAGTGGTAGGGGATGTGTTGAACTGATCAGCACACGTTCCATCTGAAGAGCTGAACCACTTCTAAGCTCTACACAGGAATGCCATGAGGTACTGGGGGATATGAATTGCTGCCCAAAGCTTTGGACTTGAATGAAGAAATTCCTAGTTGTTAAATGTTGGCTCATAATGATATATGTAGACCAATCAAAATAATGCTGCAGGAAGGCCCACTCCACAGCTTCACGGGGTGCCACTAACATTGCAGATTGAACACGGTATCAATGGTGACTCCCGAGCTGTGCAACACAGTGGCATGGGGCCAAACCACAGTCAGCAAGTAGTCTATGTGCCTGAGCAGGTTCTCTAAGATGCAGTTTTTTAGACTTTAGTGTGCATAAAACTGCTAGGATGCTTGTTTAAATTGCAGAGTCATGAGGCTCATTACCTGGGTTTCTGAGGGGAGGCTCAGGAATTTGCATTTTTTAAAAACCAAACATTTTTAGTAAACTTTATTTTTTAGAAAAGCGTCCGATTTACAGAACATTGAGAAGATAGTTCCCATAAACCCCACCCCTAGCTTTTCCTGTTATCAGCATTTCATATTATTGTATTTGTCAATTAATAAACTAATACTGACCCATTATTATTAACTAAAGTCCATACTTGATTCAAATTTCCTTTCTTTTTACCTGCTGTCCTCTTTCTGTTTCGGGATCCCACCTTGGATGCCACATTACACTTAGGTGTCACGTCTCTAGACTCCTTTCGGCTGTGACCATTTTTCAGACTTTCCTTGTTTTCAATGACCTTGACAGTTTTGAGGAGTACTGGTCAGGTATTCTTTAGATTTTGTAGGGTATCCCTTTATCGGAACTTCTCTGACGTTTTTCTCATGATAGGATTGAGGTTATGGATCATTGGAAAACCACAGAGGTTAAATGCCATTTTCATCACATCATATAAGTGTGCATACTATCAACCCGACTCATCACTGCTTATGTTGACCTTGATTACCTGGCTGAGGTAGTGCTGGACAGATTTCTCTCCTGTAAAATTACTGTCCCCCACTACTGTCCTCTTTGAAAGGAAGCCACTACATGCAGCCCACACCTGAGGGGGGAGCTATGCTCCACCTCTCTGAGGACAGAGTATCTATATAAATTATTGGGAATTCTTCTGTACTGGAGGTTTGTGTCTTCCTCCCCGTTTACTTATTTGGTGATTCATTTATATAAGTATGGATTCATGTATATTTATTTTATTCTTTAGGCTATAACCTAATATGTACTACTTTGTTTTCTTGCTCAAATTGTTCCAGTTTTGGTTACTGGGAACTATTTCAGTTGGTTCCTGTGTCCCTTTTACATACTCCCATCAATGTGGGTTTTGAGTCAGCATTTTAACAAGCTCCCCAAGCAATCTAAGGACTACACTGTGAGAAATGCGACTTTGGGTGTGCTGTGAGCTCTGCTAGCTACAGAATCCCACCCATTCATTGATTCCTTCAGCAAGCAGGTAAAGAGTGACTTCTGTCTATCTTATCCATTCAGCAAACAAGTACTGAGTGTCACTTCCTGCCTCCTTCCTGCCAGGCACTGTGCTTGATGCTGGGAATGCAGATCTGGTGCAGAAAGTATGGATGTGGTTAACAGGAAAGAGGAAAAGATGTCCCCACCAATCCATTAACCTGTATTTAGTCAACTCCCTAGAGACTATAGAAAAGAGCATGTTAAACATCGGGAGAGAATGTGTATAAGGGATAGAACAGGATCCCAGAAGACATGGCAGGGGTTGGGGATGGCCTCAAAAACACCTGTGAAAGGTTTGGAATTACACAGGAAGAAAATGCTTTACCCTCTGAGACTGAAGAAAATAAAATTGGCTTTAGAAATTTTTATACTTTGGGGGATGGGGGAGGCATGTTTGAGGTCACCTACAACAGCTTTAATTTTCTGGATGAAACTGGAGGCCAGGTCATCCTTACTAGAGTGGGGGAGCTGGGGTTAAATGTGCTGCCTGGGAGAGCATTAAAGGTCAGAGATAGTGGTTTGGTGGGGTGGAGGAGTGTATCAGTTATAATTTGTTTAAGACACAAAACCACAGCAATAATTTGAAAAGAGAAAGAACTAAATATAAAGAACTGTCAACTACATGAAAGTTAAGAGAGAATTCCAAGATATCACAGAGGAAACAGCTACCACCTCTCAGGCTGGGCAAACAAGGCCAGTGTTTGGAATTACTGAAACCTACAACTTAGAGGAGTGGGACCCAGACCTCTGAGGGGGGCTGCCGTCTGGCTGGTGACGGTCAGAAACAATGAAACCTTCTGTGCAAGTGTGGGAACAACTGAAAATAGTGCTGCAGGAAGGCACTGCCCCTCTTGGGTGAAGAGGCGTTGCAGGGGTGTTGCTCAGAGGAACCACAAGCAGACTTGCAGCCTTCCTGTAGCATCTTAATTGGTAGAGCCCGACATGGGGTTTGCAGGGTCTCAGCCAAGCATCACAAAGGCAAGTTAGAGAAGTATGGGTTTGGAGCTGAGAGGCAGTGACTGTCATGAGTACTACACAAAGCCTTCAACTGTGTGAGTGACCTTTAGGGACTGTACACACATGTGAGTCTCTAAACTGGCTGAACTTTCTTTCCTGCCTGGTCTGCAAATCATTTCTTGTTCTCTTAGGCCCTTGCCCTATTGGAGGTTTTTGCCTCATTTCAGGAGTGAGCCACTGGTTTCTTTGGTGGCTTTAATCTTCCTCCAGAAATGCTTGATGGACCCCCTGGTTCAAAAGGAACTAAACAAGGTTACAAGTGTCCATTGAAGGATGAGAGGATAACCGAAATGTGGTACATGCCTATGATGGGATACTGTTTGACTTTAAGAAGGAAGGAAATTCGGACACATGCTACAATATGCATGAACCTTGGGACATTATGATAAGTGAAATAAGCCAGTCACAAAAGGACAAATACTGCATAATTCCACTTATAAGAGATACCCAGAGTAGTCAGATTCATAGAGACAGAAAGTAGAATGGTGGTTGCCAGGGGCTGAGGGAAGGAAGAATGGGGAGTTGTTATTTAATGGGTACAGAATTTCAGTTTTATAAGGTAAAAAATGTTCTGTGGATGGATGGTGGTGATGTTTGCATGACAATGTGAATATACTTAATGCCAATGAACTATACATTTAAAATGGTTAAGATGGTAAACTATATATTATGTGTATTTTACCACAATTTAAATTTTTTAGAGGAACTAAACAAAGTTTACAGGTGGAGGATGTGGGTGGGCGACCCTAGCCTGATGTGTCACAGGTCTCTATGTTCCTATAGTGATTCATTCCTCAACTCACCTTCATGAGCAGCATTTTCCAGGCTTTGCTTTGTAAATTCCAAGGTGCTGGTGTCCTCGTTTGCTCTGCTGCTCCCCCTCCTCCAAGATGTACATGTATGTGCAGGGGCAGCCTTCCCCTCTAGTTTTCCTGTGAATAATACATTATTTCAGTGAATGATAATGATAGCTAGTAGTAATTTAGTATTTCCAATATGTCAGGCACATGCATTATCCACAACAAAGCTCTGTCATAAACAGTGTTCTCATCTCCATTTTACAGTTGAGGAGACTAAAACTCAGAGGGCTGGTGACTAACCCTTAGGCAACCTACCTGCAAAATGGAGAGGCCAGGACAGATAGGGGCTCTGACTCAGAGCAGGCGCCCTTAGGCCCTGTACTCCACCGCCCCCTAGTGGATCCTCTAGTCTTGCACGGTCTCACTGACGACTACTCAAGTAGGAGCCCCAGCTTTCCCCACACTCAGTAAGAAGTCATTTCACAGTCGTCACTTTATGCTCCCAGTGCAGCCTGGAGTTCTGCAGCACGGCCCCTCCTTTCAGCCCTGGCACCACCCTGGCTGTATTACTGCAGTGGCTGAGTTTCCCTGCACGCCTAGTGAGCTCAGTAGATTCTCACCTCCCAGCAGCATCCCTGGTGGCTCCTAAGGCTTGTAGCAGGATTAACATGTGTTGGTTACAACAACCCTGCCGCTCTCTGCATAGCTTTAAGAGTTCTCCTAAGCCTCCCTGTCTGTAATGATTCTTTGAATGGTAAAGAAACTCCTGGATTTTTATTTCTCAGCTACATGAGTACTGGGAGTGTGTGTGTAAACAACTCTCCCAGTTTCTCTATTGATCTTTGTGATCTCTGTGGGATCCTGAGTGGGGGATCTATTCCATGAGAAGTGTCTTTTTTATACCACAGTGGCCACTGTGGAAGTCTTAGGCTTTCTGGCAGCTAAGTATGGGTATACTGGGTGATGTGGATATCTTTTGTTGTTTGAGCCAAGACTCAGTTGAGGGTAACACATTGCATTCAGTCGTTATGCTTGATCAGTCTCTTTTAATTTAGAGTAATCCCCTCCCCCCCTTTTTTTGGTCACATGGAACTTTTTGGAAGATTCCAGGTGAGTTGTTTTATTGTCTTCCATGCCGAATTTGTCTGGTAGTTTCTTCATGATTAGATTCAGGTTAAATAATTTTGACAGGATTATTTTGTAGATGATGTTTTGTGCTTCTTATTGCCTCATATTAGAAGGCACATAAAACCTCATCTGGGAATTGCAAGTTGAACAAGTATATATTGAGTGTGTTGTGTGATGGGCTGAGCACTGTGCTATGCAATGAGGACCCATGGGACCCACTGACACGATTGTGAAGTGAACAGGTAAGGAAAACAGAAGTTCGGGCTTATCAGTGGGGAATAGGTTTGCCTACACATAACAGAAAACTCAACTCACAGTAGCTGTACCAAATAGAGGGAGGTTTGTTTTTCCTTGCATAGCTACAAGCCAGGGGGCAAGTAGTCCAGAACTAATAGAATAGCTCCACCATATTCAGGGTCTCTTTCTCTCTCTCTATCTGCCATCATTAAGGTATGGCATTAATCCCCATGGATTCATCATGGCACCTGCCCCCCAGACATTGTGATGCCCTTCCAGGCAGGAAGAAAAGGGGCATGTCCAGTGACTCTGCACCCCTTTGAAAGAGCTTTCCCAGAGGCAGCACCCAGTGATTCTGCTCACATCTCATTGGCTAGAACAGTGTCACGTGGTCAACCCAAATGAAAAGTTGTGTGGGAAATGCGGTTGTTGGGAACATTGTTACCCTTAACAAAAACAGGGTTCTGTTAGTAAGGCGGAAGGGAGAATGGATATTAGGTAGGCAGTTGGCAGTCTTTGCCATGGAGAATAAGGCAGATTGGTAAAGACTGGAGAGACAGCTGCACATATTATACATGAGAATTTAAGTTTCCATAAACCTAGGAAAAACTGATTCTTCTGTAGCCACGGTAACAAGTAGCCATGAGAACCAGTTGTACATCTGTTAAATTGATCAATGACACCTTGCCTCAATGCACATGTATTTATAAGCTAACCAATCAGAGATGGACTCATTTTAATAAACACACCTCTGAGTGCCAACCAATCAACAATAGCTTAGCCAGAAACCACACCTCTACAGATGATAAACCACTTATGCCTCTGAGAGTCAATACCTGAACTCCATACTCCCAAATTCTCTTATAAGTTAATACTGTTTTCTGCTTGAGAGACTGAGCCTAACTAGCATAGCTCCCCCTTAGAATTCTTTCAGCTTTGTTTTCTTATTTCTGGTATTACATTTAGCCCTGTTATAATCAAACCAGAATCACATTCCTTAACTTCTTTGCACCCTCCACAGAGTACTCATTCCCCATTCCCCAAGCAAAGCCTTCAAACATCGCCATCTGTAGCCTCAGTGGATTAGGCTCAACGCACGCAGGAATGTCAGCTGCCAGGCTGATGGAGAAAAAGACAAAACAGGGACCCAGAGTGCCTAGCATTGGGGAACCATCCAGACGTTGACAGGTGATCTGTCTGTTTAGAGCACATCTGTTGCTTATTGTTAAGGGAATTACTTAACCCTAATACCTCTTTAAAATTTCTTTCTCCAAATACAGTCACAGTTGGAGCTACTGAGGGTTAGAGCATCAACACATGAATTTTGAGGGGACACAATTCAGCTTATAACAAGGCCTGTACACCACTCAGGAGATACCAGGCCTTTACACAGCAACAAGTTCTTGACATCATCTAGAAGTGATGGTGTTGGAAGCGAGGAAAAATATATCAATGTGCTTCTGCCCTCATAAGTAACGGCTCAGAAACTGGGCAGGCCTTGAGTCTGATAGCGGAGAAAATTGCTGTCATAGGTCTTACTGAGGACAAATGTTAAAGATTTCCTTTTTGACATATCATATTTTTATTCATTAAAAATTAATTGCAGAATTTCCTAGCTTTTTTTTTCTTATGACAATGAAAAGAAAAGAAAATCTAGTACAATTTTAGCAGCAATTAACCTGAATTCACATAGGAGTGCTTTTGCCCTGCTGTGAGCCAGCTTCAGCAAAGGTGTTCTGTCCAGATTTTCTGCTGGGAATTCTGCTCCCACACCCCTCTCTGTCTGAAAACATCATTACCACCCTCACTCCTTCCATGATTATCTCTTTCCTATTTCAAAAAAGGCACAACTAGAGGACACCTTGAAGGAACATGACCAGGTACACTTTTGGGCCAAGAAATGACCTGTCCCTCAGTGAAAGTAGCTGGGGCCAAACTCATGTCACATTTTTCTTCCTTCTCTCTGGTTCAGAGGCAGAAAAATGCTATAGCTTCTGATCTATGACATAAAAAAATAAAAATAAAAATACACGCACACAAACACAAAAAGCCCCAGCCCACAGGTCCCCACACTTCAAACCACCACCAACAGAATGAAAATAGAAACTGAAATGTTTAGAACAAAAATTTCACATAGACTGACCTTGTTTCATTTTAGGACACTAGAACAGGTTCTAGTCAGCCGATTTTGAGGCAACAGAGGTAAAGGAACCAATCTCAAGAACTATAATAAGACACAATCATTTAAAAATATTTTAAAACAAGCAAAATGTTTCTAGTGCCCCCAAATTGGTTTGGAGAGTGTAGAATTGCTTGTTTAAGGTAGCAGATCTTAACATAATAGAAGAAGCAACTTCTAAACTAGACTGAAGTATAGTGGATTAGGTATTAAAAATAAAAGATTCAGGCAACCAATGTGTAATTTCAAATGCTTAATGCCATTAGGAGGATAATGTTTATTCTACTTATGTGTACAAAGTGCTCCTTTCCTAAATATCCTCTCTCCATTCTTTGTTCCCTGTAGCTGTTGTTTTCAGCAGCATTTCTCATCGTCTCTCTTTGAATACATTTCCTTGGACTCTCCTTTCCTCACCACAGTTTTTCTAGTTTGGACCTCATTTGTTCCTCTCAATTTCCAGGTTCAACATTCTCTCACATTCCCAGTTTAAGGAAGTACCAGTGCCTCCCAAGTTTAGTCCTAGAATTAGAATTTGGTGAATCAGGGTGGCTGATGCAGGGGACATTAGTTCCCTAACCCATGGGTGGTCTCTCGCATGATCAAGCGACTTCATACAGTGTTTGGCACATAGTATGTGCTCAGTAATGCTAGATACTGTTATTGTTGAGACAAGCTAGACCCAGCAAGACTTTACTGGATGTCAGTGGAGATGAACAGGCAACTGACCATGGGGAATATGAGGACTATAAATAAGTCTGTCTTAGAAATAAACTCTAATGCTACCATCGCTTTTCTTTTGTCCTCAAGGCTCATGGTCCATTCCCTTTGCACATGGGATCCCAAAGAAAGAGTATTCCTCACTTGTCTCCTTAGATGGTCCCAGCTGGTTTCTCACCACCAGGTTTCTTTGGGGATCGAACGCACAACCCAGGCACATGCCCTGACCGGGAATCAAACCACTATCTCCTGGGTCATAGGTGGATGCTCATCCGCTGAGCCACGCCGGCCAGGCTAACCATAGCTTCGTTTCACTGTTATGCTCTAGTATTCTTTTATATGCCTGTATTAATTATCTATGGCTGTGCAACAAACTACTCCAAAATTTAGTAGCTTAAAATAACTATGAACAGTTTCTGTAGGTCAATAGGTTAGGAAAGGCTTAGCTGAGTTGTTCTATCTCAGGGTCTCCCATGAGTTTGTAGTCATGATGTTGACTAAGTATGCAGTTATCTGAAGGCTTGACTGGGGCTGGATAATTCATTTCCAAGATGTCTCACTCATGAGACTGAGAGTTGGTGCTGGTTGTTGGAGGGAGGCCTCAGTTCCTTGCCATGTGGATCTCCCCATAAGGCTGCTTGAGTATACTTACAACATGGCAGGTGGCTTCTTCCAGAGAGGGCGATCCAAGACAGCAAGGCAGAAGTCACAATGACTTTTATGGCCTCGCCTTGGAAGTCACCTACCACCATTTCTAAATTGTCCTATTGGTTACACAGTTCAGCTCTATTCAGTGGGGGAGGGGACTACACTAAGCATGTGAATACCAGAACTTGACACCAGTGCTCATCTTGGAGGCTGGCTACCACAATGACAATATCACAATTTATTCATCTAATCTCATGTTAACGGCAATAATGTTATTTTTTTTCTTTTTTTGCTATTATAAACAGTGCTTCTACGATCATTCTTGTTCAGCGTTCCTGGTGCACATGAGCAAGAGTTTATCTGGAAAGCAACTGCTGGGCCACAGGGTATGTGCATTTTCAAATGTGTTAAATAACAGCAAAATTGACCCAAAATTGTTGTACCAATTTATACTCCCATTAGCAATGAATAATGTTTCCCATGCTCTATATCTTTGTCAATGCTTGATATTGTCAGATTTTCAAGTTTATGCCAATCTGGTGGGTGTAAAATGATATCTTTTACAGATTTAAATTTGCATTTTTCCAAATTGCTAGTGAGGTTGAACATCTTTTTATTGTCCACTCAGGCTTCTCTAATGAAAAATTCCTATTTATGTCATCTACCCATTTTTTTTCTATTGGGTTATGTGTCTTATCAATCTGTAGGAGTTCTTTATATATTCTGAATTAGGATGAAGCTTCTGGTGGTTATATGTGCTGCAAATATCTTCTCCCAGTTTGTGCTTTTTTATTTTACTTTTAAATACTATTCTTTAATGAATAAAATTTTTAAATGTGTTAGGTTTTATCTCTTTGTGGTATGTGCTATTTATGTGCTTTCAAAGACATACTTCCATTGACTGAGGTCATAAAAATATTTGCATATACTTCCTTCAAAAACTTTTAAAGTTCTGCTTTCCATAGTTTGGCCTTTAGTCCAAGTGGAACCTGTTTAGTAAGGGAAGGTGGGGATTTAACTATAATGTTTGTTTCTGTGTGGATAACCACTTGCTCAAGCCTTCTTACAGTACTTCCTTCACTTGGCTTCAGGGGTGTCACGTGCTCCAGGTTTTCCTTTCATCTTACTCGTTTCTTTTTCTTGGTCTCCACTGCTGGCTCTTCTTTTAGAATCCTCTAAATGATGGAGGGATTTGGGAGTGCCTCTCTTCTCTTGTCTATCTAGTTTCTCTCAACATTCTCTCTGTAGATGATCTCATCAGAGTCTATGGCTATGAATAACATTTGTATGCTGAACACTCCACATTCATATCTTTACTCCCTTCCATATTCCTACCTGGCTCACTCCTTCCCATCTTTCAGGGCTCCCATCAAATGTCACCTTCTCAGAGAGGCCTTCCCTGACCATATACTAGGTAAAATAGCAGCACCTGTAACTCTCTATACACTTACCTTGCTTTAGTTTATATCAAAGCATCATCAGTCACCTCCTGACCTTCTATTAAAAATCTATTATATATTGCCTGTTTAGAACTAGAATATATGTTATAATTCATGGAATCAGAACTGTTTGCTGATACATCTGACTAAGAACAGTGTCTGGCTTACAATATTATAGATGCACAATAAACATTTGTAGTAAAAGAAGCAATGATAACCTTCATTTAATACAGTGTTTCATAGGTTATATAGATTCTTTATATACAATCGTGTTTCTGCTGGCATCAGTTTAATCCTCAGAGGTGTGATTTTGCCTACATATGTGAATATCAGAGCAATAACATCTCCTTTGGAAGTCTCTTAACATTTTTTACCCAGAGTCCTTAATTTTATTCCCAGTTCTATGCATTGCTAGGTGTGTGACTGTCACTTGAGGAGACTGAACTATAACTTCTTTAGGTAACTTCAGGCCACACAATCTGTTACTTAGTTCACATGAAAGGAATGTAGTTCTGAAAAAGGTACAAGCAACTCAAGTTCATGAATGTACAAAGGTATTTGAATGTTAATTTTTTAAAAAATTCAGGGCTACTTAAACTAGTGGTTCTCAATCATTTCTTTTCAACCAAAACACATGACCATGGGCTACTTTGTTTTTTATACAACCATAAACATTTTTGCTGGAAGCAAAATACTATAAAACATTCTTATTCACCACAACTGTCAGCAGCTAACTCTCAGAATCACTGCCCACATTTACACACAGTGTTATCTAGCAGACCAGGTCTTTGCACCTGGGCCCCTCCAGGAGACGTGCAGACAAGAGTATCCAGACCTTAATCCATATTGCATTAAGCCAGTAAGTCTATGTAGCTAAGTCCATAAAAATACACATTTAGCAAATTTGGGTAGCCAGAGAAACTCATGCATTTACTAGGTCTCCTGAGGGTTTTTGAGCTTAATATTTGAGAATTTGGTCACTTGTGTCAAATTACTGGTTTGCACTCTGACTCATTCCACAACATAAATAGAATAAATTTGTGCATATCTCTCCCTGAGGACACCAAAAAGGGAATTTGAGGCTGATGTTAAAATAAATTTCTAATTCTCTGGGAATTCAGTGGACTGGTTATGTTATAGAAAGTTCTGGCCCTGTGTGCTGACAGTTCACAATCTCAAAGCACATGTTCAAAAAAATGTGGGAAAGATTCCGGGCACTTTGCAGGGGTGTGGGTGAAGTTCTAAGGCATGTTAATAGAGTTGGTGAAGATGAAAGTGATAAATTGTGCCCAGCCGGGCATGGCTCAGCAGTTGGGCATCGATCTAGGATCCAGGAGATTGAGGTTCAATTCCCAGTCAGGGCACATGACTGGGTTGCAGTCTCAATCCCCAGTTAGGGGCGTGCAGGAGGCAGCTGATCAATGACGACTCTCTCATCATTGATGTTTCTATCTCTCTCCCTCTCCCTTCCTCTCTCTGAAGAAAAAAAAAAAGAAAGAAAGAAAAAAAAAAAAAATATATATATATATATATTTAAAGAATGATAATTGTAAAATAGTGAACCCTGGAAAATCAAAGGCTGTTATCAGCAACGGAGCTAACTGTCCTCATGGAAATCTCCTGCTAAGGTCAATAGACTGATTGACACTGGTTGACAGTGAAACAAAAACTAAATCAAGAAAAGGGGCTTGCCTGGGGTACTAAAAGTGCACAACACCAATGTCAGACAAATCCAAGAGCAGCAGTTGTGTCCAGGTAGGTGTCATCTATGGAGCCAGCAATTTCATCAGAATCTAAGAGATATGATGTATATTATTCAGGAGAAGCTCACTTCCATGACTTACAATAGCCAAATCTAATTGGCTTAACTAAAAAAGAGTCACAATCCAATATGGATTGGGGGTGGGCAGGTGGCTCTGCTCCATGTAGTTATTCAAGGACTCAGGCTTCATTCATCTAGTGGCCCTTCCATCCTCAGAGCCCTGGAGTCTTCAGAAGATTCTCTGCATCCGGTCAAGATACAAGGGGGACACATGGAGAATCCAAGGAAGGATTAGGGGCCACATCTGGAAATGCCACACAATACTTCTCTCCACACTTCATTGGCCAAGACTAGTTTATGGTCACCCCCAGACAATAGGGACCTGGGAGGTGCAATCAGGCTGTGTGATCAAGAAGCAGAATAAAGCTAGATATTGGTAAGCGCCAGCAGCCTCTGTTATAAACAATTCATACAAGAATGAAGCTCAGTTTTGAAAACAAATTTGTTAAATTTTTAAAAAGCTAACACAGAACTGAGCATCAAAGCAGGTTCTATAAAATGTCATTATATTAATTCAAATGGTGCTGTCTGTTTTCAAAACTGTTCTTTGGACCAACCCTCTTGGAATTTCCTTCAGAGAAGCACAGAGCTCATTTTTTCATAGTCACCCTGGTTTAAGCCAATCCTCAAAGGACTGAATAATAGTCATCACTGATACCCTTCAATTTGATATTTGATTCTAAAGAAAATGCCCTGAGTTGCTCAGATCTTACACAATCAGAAAGTATAAATAAAATAATTCTCTGTAAGGAATGAATGAACAAAGACAAACTAATCTTCCCAGGTGTACTCTCATTCTTTTAAAGGAGACCTGGGGAGTGATATCAGCAAAATGGCTGAATAGGAATTTTCTACTGTTGACCCTGAGAAGGAAAATACTGCCAAGAAGGACTCCTTGTGGTTAATTGGGCCAAAAATCATAACCAGAGTCTAGCAGCCATTGCTAACAGAGGCCTCTTACACACACATTGCATTTCAGGGAAAAGCCACAGTCTGAGCTGCCTACCTCCTGCACTGTGCTCCTGCCTGCTGAGCTGACCCTTATGAAAAACTTGCTGGTATCAATTTTCAACCAATGAACTGAGATCTGCCCCATCCAATCAGTACTGCATAGCAATATCCTCATTTCATTCATTTTTATTGACCAATCAGAGCAACTCCATAATGACTAATCAGAACACACAATTCCAACCAATCAGGACAGTGCTATTTGGACCAATCAGATTGTGCAAATTTAGATTCCTCATTTGCATAAAAATGGGTCAATCTGGGGTCAAGGCAGGGACTTTATAAAAAGTGGCTCCCCTTTGTCTCAGTGGAGCACACTTTCAGTTTCCATTAGAAACTGTATTTCCCAATCTGCAAACTGTTTACCTGAATAAAGTTTCTCCTCTTTTTGCACTCCAGATTGGGGACTTCTGTTGATTTTAGACAGGTGGTAGCAAATTTGTTGACACTACCATCTTCCCTCTAAATTTTGACAGTCTCCCACAGGTGAGAGTGTAGTTTTGGGAGTCCAAGAGTCCAGCAGAGAGGTTCCAGTACATCATCAGAGACCAAAAAAAAAAAAAAAAGGGTGGGGGATTGGATGCATTGAAGATTGTAAGAGGAACCAGTTTCATTTTTTTCCCATCACCCCTTCCCCAAGACCATACAGCTGAGTGCCAAGAGAGACCTTCTCTGCTGCTGATTTCTCCTGAGGAAAGTGAGAGCATGCAAGTGAGCACCTGGCTTCCCCAGCTGTGCCAGACACTACAAAAGAGAACAACCTCGATCTCACCCCATCCAAAACACTGAGGATGTGCTGCATGGCTCAGGAGGGGAGGGCTGGGTGAGAAGCAGCCAGTGCTATTGGAGGGCATCAGAAAGATACAGATCCTACTAACTGCTCCTCAGACTCAATCAGGAAGCCTGTCCATGAGCCACTGGCGATACCTTTCTTACAGATCCATACACATATTGTAGATGTCGCAAAGTAGATCTTTTAAAATACAAGCAGAAATTGAAAAAAACACTGGACTTCAAGTCCGAAAACCAAGGGTGGGCTCTGGCCTAAGGCAAGCCAGTGGCCACATCTGTGAAATGAGAACTAGCCATTTTCCTGTACAAAAGGAATTTTCCTCTTTATGTCAACACAGCAGAAGTAGGATGCTTCTAGATCAATCTTCCTAAAACTGCCTCTAGTCATGTTCTTTCATATATGAACACTTTCAAGGGTTCTCCTTCTCTCAGTACCTGAGGGAGTCTCTGAATCTGAGGTCTCCATGCTCGCACCCCAACCAGCCTTTCCAGGCTGCCTTCCAAGAACTCTCCTGCCACCGACTGTGTTCTAAACAAACCTGATGATCCAGCTCCTGCATTCACTCCTTACTCTCTGCGCCTATGCTCTTCCCATTCCCCTAGGATGTTTCTCACCTCCTTCTGTCGTATTTGCCAATGGAAATCTCATTCATTCTTCAAGGTCCAGGATAAATGTCTCTTCCTCTGTGAAATTTCCCCTGATCTATCTGAATCTCCATGACTCTTGGGCACCTTCTCTTATGTCAAGTACTTTGCTTGTTATGTAATTGTTTTCTCCCAACCCCTAGAAGAATTTGTTTCTCTCAATGGTGTCTATATCTTCTTCAATTTCTATTCCCACATACAGCCTAGCAAGAGGACTTTTTTACCTTGTAAAAATACACTTGGTATTTACTACATAATCATGGACTTAAAATGAAGCAAATTAAAGACATCAACATTGTCAAATAAAAGAAACTTCTATTGAGCACTTACTCTGTACTAGGCTCTGTCTTAAGAGCTTTTCATGCATTATATAATTGTCATATTATGTAGAAATTTCAATATAAATAATACTTATACTTTCAGTTTGCTTGGCTATTTTATAATTATTTTATATTTGGCTATTTTATATATAACTGTTAACAATTCACTAATTTGTATAAGTTCCAAAATTAAGTAAAGTATCAGAAGAAATAAAATATAAACTTTCCTATTTAGTTAGAGTGATGTTTAGGGATTTCATTTTTTTAATTAAAAAAGGCTTTGGTTTAAAGTACCTTGGTAGTTAAAATATCAGTGCATATTAATCAGAATGATGGGAGGGCAACAATCAAATCAAAGAATGGATTGCTCATAGATTGTGCCCATCACAACAACAATTTAAAATAACATCTATTTTTTCTCATTAGATCATGTCTGCCCACTATTTTTTTTTAAGTAGTCTTTAAGAAGAAATTGTAGAGAATTCCTGCTCTGTAAGAATAATTATTTTCCTGCCCTACATGCTTCCCATTGCTAACATAGGGCACAGGCCAAATTTTTGACCTCTTATCCTCAAAAACATTCTTTTAATCACATTCTTCCTTATTCTGTCAGCAAGTCAGAAAATAGACTTATAGAGACGGGGATTGGGGGGTTGAATGAAAAAGTGAAAGGATTAAGAAAAAACCATACGAAAAGTTGTTGATGACCACACACACACACTCACACTCACACACACAGACAATAGTGTGGTGATAGCCAGAGTGAAAGGGGGGTGGGGAGGAGGTGGAAGGGAGCAAAGCTGGGGTGGTGGGGGGTGGGGGTGGGGAACGGGGACAGAAAGATGGACATAGGACGCAGTGTGCAGATGATGTTTTGTTGAGTTGTACACTTGAACCCTGTATGGTTTTGTGAACCAATGTCACCACAATAAAATCTATTAAAAAAAAAGAAAATAGACTAATATTTCATAATGAAAACCACTGCAACATTCCTTGAAATTGTTGATTTTTAGAGTCAGCCAGGCCTGGTCATCAAGTTCATTGTCTGGTCGTTGCCAAGGAGGTGGTATAACTCCCTGCATCACTCATAGTTAAGTTTCTGCAGTAAATATATTTTTTTATTGTGGTAAAATAAACATAAAACTTAACATTTGACTATTTTTAAGTATATGATTCTGTGGCATTAAGTGCATTCCTATTGTTGTGCAACCATTACCACCGTTATCTCCAGAACATTTTCTTCATTTCAAGCTCTGCACCCATTAAACACTAACTCCCATTTCTCTCCTCCCCACAGTCCCTGGCAACCACCATTCAACTTTCTGTCTTTATGAATTTGACTATTCTAGGTATCTCAAATAAACAGAATCAAACACAAAATATTTTAAAATAATCTATTTTAAAAACTCCTGTGTTATATGTCTGAAGTATCTTAGATTAAGCAAATTGGCTAGTTTATTCAAAAGCCTAAATAAATCTTTTCCACCCATCAGAATGGGATTTTAGAAAAGAGATTATTTAACCTGTGTCTGTATAAAAATTCTCAGTGCCCTGTCCAGGTGGCTTGGTTAGTTAGAGAATAGTCTTAGCACACCAAGGTTGTGGCTTTGATCCCTGGTTGGGACACACACAAGAGTCAACCAATGAATGCTTGAGTGGATGGATCAGCAAATTGATGTTTCTCTCTGTGTGTCTCTCCCTTCCTCTTTCTTTCTTAAATCAATAAATTAAATAAGTAAATAAATGGATCTTTCTTTTAAAAGAACAACTTTTCATCAACATAGGTTAGTGCCATTGGGAGTCTCTGAAGATGTTTCACTTCTCAGGTGTAGGGAAATATCCCAAGAATTCTGGCATTTCTCCAATCTCTGGGAAAGAATTTTATGCTTTTTGATTGTTAAAGTAAAAGGTTTTGTTTTTGTTTTTCCCCATTATGTATGAGAGGATATCTGCTGAAAGGAGCATACATTTTTTTTTTTTTTTTACATCAAATCAAATGGCTAAAGTTAACTGGTTAAAAATTTCTGTATTCTTTCAGAGGTAGTTAAGTTTTACTAAAAATGAATGATTGATTTTAGTTTGATTTGAAAATGTCATTAGAAAATGTGTACCCATTGTACACAGGCTCCCTTTTAGTTCCAAATGTAAATAAAGCTATTTGCTTTGGCTCAAACACCTTTTTTTCTTCAGTGTTGAAAAGGAAACTTTAATATGGAGTGATATTGGAAACTTCATGAGCACAGAGAGCCTCACAGCTCAGCCCCCCTTTAACCTCTGCAGCCCTGTGGCAGAAACAGGCTTCCTGCGGGTGTAAACTGGCAGCTCCCCTGCCTCAGTTACTTCCAGCACTTCCTGCTTTCTACCCTGAAAGTGTCTACTTGGCCCTCAGGTATGTGCAACCTGTAAGTACAAGAAGGTGTCCTGGCAAATTTCATGTGTCAACTTAGCTGGGTCATGGTACCCAGTAAAATAAATATATGTTACTTAATCGTGGAACACATGCATTACAAATTAGTGAATTATTAAGAATTATACATTAAATAATCAATTATAAAATAGCTAAGCAAACTGAAAAAAATATATTATTTATATAGAAATATCTACATGACAAATGGTCAGACATTATTCTGGATGTTTCTATGAAGGCATTTTTGTTTTTTGGTTATTTTTGGATGAGATTAACATTTAAATCAATGGATTTTGAGTAAAGCAGATCCCTGTCCCTAATATGAGTGGGCCTCATCCAATCAGCTGAAGGCCTTAAGAGAAAAAGACTGACCCTCCTCTGAGCAAGAAGGCATTCTGACAGAAGATGGCCTTGGGACTCAAACTACAACTCTTCCCTGAGTCTTCAGCCTGCCAGATATTTAATCAGATTTTGGACTCACACAGTAGTGTGAGCCAATTCCTTAAAATCTATCTATCTATCATCTATCTATCTATCTATCATCTATCTATCTATCTATCTATCTATCTATCTATCTATCTATCTATCTATCTATCTATCTATCTATCATCTATCTATCTATCTATCTATCTATCTATCTATCTATCTATCATCTATCTATCTATCATCTATCTATCTATCTATCTATCTATCTATCTATCTATCTATCTATCTATCTATCTATCATCTATATCATCTATCATCTATCTAATTAGCAGACATTTGGCCCTGTCCAAAACATCCATGGAGACATTTGGTCTATGCCAAAATGTCCTTGATATTTGGCGGGGAGATAATAGAAAGGACACAGTTTTGGGAGGAGAGATCCTGAGTTAAGTTTTGGATGACCCTTATCCTCTACTATTTGTCTGCTCCCGAGCTTTATTCTCTCAGACTCTCCCCTCTCCCCTATCCTCCCAACATTGCAACCTGCAGGGGACCACTTGCCCTGTCTACTAAAGTAGGCTTGGCTGCTTCTGTTTATCACTAGTCACATGGCTTCTCTTACACTTAATCTCACTCAAACATGCAGCATATCAAAGTAAAATAGGCTTCATGAGAATACTGAGGGACTGGAAAAAGAGTTAACAGTTCACCCCAGGAGCTGAACTAAATTGTTAGTTGACAGCTGCTCTTTGGCATGTCCAATAATTTTACTGTCAAAGGCATATATGAAAAAGAAGAGATTAAAACAGATTTTCAGAGATTTCTGAGATTGGCTTAAATTTCCAGAGGAGATCATTCCTTAACATTGTTTCTTTTCTCTTTCAGTAACATTTTCTTCCCATTGTGTGCCAACACCCATTAGGTTGCACAGAAGTATTAATCAACTGTGTGGAATTTTATGTTTTCAAATTCTCTTAAAAAAAAAATCAACCCTAAAAAAAAAGTCAAAAAAAAAAAAAAAATCAACCCTCTTCCCTACCCCCAAGAACTGAGCTCACAGACCATGGCCCTTTGGACATGTACAAACTGGTTTGATTTTTTTTTGTTATTAGGTTCCCAGGCCACGTTGCTAAACTGACTCATCAGTTAAATTGTAAATACACGGTAAACTATTCAAACTTATTTAAATTAATTCCAGACACAGAGGTGGGACAGTGTTTCCCATTTATAGCATAACATATGTTCAAGTCCCCAAGAGGTCACAAGCAGACATTAAGTGAAGCAATGATATTGCAGGTATTATGTTAGCTCTCTTGGTCTCTGAGTCACTGCCTATGAATATATGCAACGTAGAAATGACAGTTTCTGACATGTTAAATATATAGCTTGACTCAGCATTTCCCTTTGATGGGAAGAGCCCTAGTAGACAATGACTGATCATGATGAAACCAGGCATGTAGAAGCATGTTTCTAAAACAGGTTAGAGACTTGCTCCTCCAAAATCTTGCCCATCTCAACCAGTTGCATTATTGCCCACCTGGTTACTCATGTTAAAAGCCTTAGAGTCAACATCTCTTTCTCTCACCTTATGCCCCCCCCCACTACCCTTTTTAATATATCAGTCAACCTCTAGCTTCAAAATATCTATACCCTGAGACCTACATCTTATCACTACACCCATTAGCATCACTCTAACCCAAGCCACCTGACCTTCCTACCTTGAGAATTGCAATAGCCTCTCCTACCTTACTGGTAGATTTAACCATCAGTCACATGTTCTAGACCAACCTGAGGGACTTTACCTGTAGGCAAGTGGGATCTAGTAACTAGAAGGTAATTAGTTCTTTATAACAGTGCAACATACGTTGTTTGTTAAAATCAAAGGCACCCCAAAGAGGGAAAGAATAAATGGTAAAAAGGGATGCAGGGAACCAAGGTAGAGTTACAGCATCATCGAACATGTCAAATGATCTGGTTTGTAATATCTGGAGTCCAGAAAGCTGGATGCTGATTTCCAGTCCTGTTATTCACTTGAGTCACTTTGGGAACATACATTTGCATCTTGGACCTCAGTTGACTCCTCTGTTAAGAGATAATGATAATGCCCGGCAGGCATTGCTCAGCCGTTGGGGATCTGCCTATGATTCAGGAGATTGCAGTTCGATTCCCAGTCAGGGCACATGCCTGGGTTGCGGGTTCCATCCCCAGTGAGGGGCGTGCAGCAGGCAGCCGATCAATGACTTTCTTATCATTGATCTTTCTCTCTCTTTTTCCCTTCTCCCCTCCTCTCTCTGAAATCAAGAAAGACATATTTAAAGAGACAGAGATAAAGATAATACTTTTACAATTTTTCAGAAAAGGTTTACTTTTCTGGGCTGAGTATTCATCTGGATAGTTACATATCGATTCTGTATTGGGTGGTAAACAGTCACTGCCCTGAATGCCCCATCCTACTTTGGCCCCTTCCCTGGAACCCCTGGATTTCTCTATGATCCCACAATTAAAATGCTGGGGGAGTCCCCAGTGCTATGGCTAGTGTTCTTTCTACCATTGGAGGTTAGTGAGAAGACATCTGTCAGTGAATCAGAAAGTGGGTTCTTACCAGAATCTGGATCTGCTGTTGTCTTGATCTCAGATTTTTCAACCTCTACAATTGTGAGAAATAATTGTTGTTTAAGTCATTCAGTCTAAGACTGCACTCTGTGTCTCCTTTATAAGAGTACTAATCCCATTCATGAGGGCTCCAACCTCTTGACCTCATCACCTCCTCAAAGCCCCATCTCCTAATACCATCATGTGGGAATTTAGACTTCAGCATATGAATTTGGGGGTAGACATTCAGTCCATAGTACTTTGCAATCCTGATATGTAAAAAGGGATTTTTTTTTTTCTGGAAAAACGTTGTAAACACATTATACAAGCTCACAGTATTAATCTTTCAACTTTCCCGAGTGGTTGAGTCTACCCATGACCTTTAGGTTTCAGTAAGACTCCAGGGTATGCAAATTAAAAATTCACCAGCCCTGCTGGCATGGCTCAGTGGTTGAGCATCAACCTATAAACCAGGAGATCATGTTTTGATTCCCAGTCAGGGCACATGCCCATGTTGTGGGTTTGATCCTCAGTTGGGGCATGTAGGAGGCAGCCGGTCAGTGATTCTCTCTCATCATTGATGTTTCTATCTCTCCCTCTCCCTTCCTCTCTCTGAAATAAATTAAAAAATATATATTTTTAAAAATTCATCAGTCAGTAGTTTTATTTATGCAATTCTCAGCACTTTTACTACATTTTCCACAAATTAATGAGCTCTTTTCACATTGTGTATATAGACACAAGTATATATAATACACATGGAACCTGTAAAATTCTGTGATCAATATTTTCTGTAACAGGATCTGTGGCATGTTAGTTTTCAGCAAAAAGAGCCTTTCTCTGAGGAAAAATAAAATAGCCAATGCAAAGACACCTGTGATTTCTTTCGGAGTATTCCAAGTCACATGGTGTAAAGGGAAATGAAGATGATGGAAGAAGGCCAATAATCTTCCCAGTGTAAGGCTTTGAAATGTAAATTCATTTCCTCTTTAGGTTCAGAACTTGACCATAGACCTGGAAGATGGGAGTTTGAATGAAACCAGGTTGATACACCACAAGAGTTGCATTTGGCTCAAGTGTTTATCTCAGTGTCAGTTTTCTGAGGTACAAAATATGACCAAAACCTACCCATGAATATTGTCTAATTGATAGTGTTCTCAAGGCCTATGAAGATTCAAAGATAACAATTACTGATAGAGTGATTAGAGCCCAGGACCTAATTTAGAATAAGTAGCCGTCATCTTTGGGAAACTTTTATTTCCTGGAATTTTGAATGGGTTTGGGAAATAATTTGGAAAAACAACGAACCCCTTTGCATAATTTTATGTTGACATCTAATTGTTTTATCATAAATTTTCCATTTCTGGAGTATTACAAATACTGACAGTTTAATTCTTAAACTGTCACATCACTCTCAAATAGACCAAATAGAATTTAAATGCTATAGTAATTTAATATTTACATCATCCATTTAAAAAATACAGATAATCTTTAACAGTTGGACAGCTCACATTGTTTCTTTTCCCCCTCAAGCTCCTATTTCTTTTCCTCTCCCACTTCAGACGTTTACCCTAATGTAATTTTTATGCTTGAAAGTTTTTTATTGCTCACCCTTTTATGATACTTTGTAATAAAAGTATGTATATAAATTTAATTTAACTTTAACTTTCTGTGATAAAATTATATATTGTATTGAATTTATAATCATAATGTGCACAGTTGATTAAAAAACAAAAATATATTGCAAACTTTGATAAATGATAAAGAGCAGTTTTATTGAAAATATTACCAAACCCTAGATATCCATCAATAGAAGAATCCATAAACCGTCTGTGATATATTAATTCCATACAGTGGAATCCTATTTAGCAATAGGAAGGAACACACCACTTGTACATGAAACACCATGGTTGAATATTGAAAACATTATTCTGACGGAAAGAATCCAGACACGAAGAGCACAGATTGTATGGTTCTCATTTACACGAAGTTCTAAAACAGGCAAAACTAATCTATGGTGGGCGAAAGTGATGGTCTCTGGGGTGGATTTGGGGCAGGGACTAAGAAATGATATCAGGGAACTTTCTGCGTGATGGTAATGCTCTGTATCTTGATGGAAATTTGAGTTACACAGCTGTACGCATTTGTTGAAACCCACAGAGTGCCCCACTTAAGATTTGAATATTTCACTGTATGTTGATTTTACCTCAAAGGAAAAAGAAGTAACTTCCTGCAAATATTGAATTTTAACTAATGATACATATGCTTAAATATTTCGGTGGAAAATATATGGATGTCTGCAATTTATTTTGAAACTTATATGGATTGATAGGTGGAGAGAGGGAAGGACAAATGGATAGATATATGACATAGCAAGCTTAGTAAAATAACTCTAAAATCTAGGCAGTGTGTATAAGAACATTTACTGCAATATCTTTTATACTTTTCTGTATGCTTCAAATTTTTCATAACAAAATATTGTAAAACATTAAAAACGCATCCCTTGCTGAGGTGGATGGGAATATCTTCAACCAGTTCATGTATCCAGGGAATATTAATTCTTATTTTTTAATTTTTTAATTTTTATTTTTTAACATATCTTTATTGATTTCAGAGAGAGGAAAGGAGAGGGAGAGAGAGACAGAAACATTAATGATAAGAGAGTCATTGATCGAGCCCATGACCTAGGCATGTGTCCTGACTGGGAATATTAATTCTTGCTAGAATTTATGCTAGGGGTTAGCATCAATTTCATGTGTATTTTCCTCTTTTTAAAATGTAAGCACTGAGAAAACATGTAAATAGGTGGGAGAAAATGGAGGTGGGTAGAGAGAAAGGCATCCAGTTGAGAGATGGAGAGGATCTCACCTGTATTGGTGATGTGGAAAAAAGACACTGGTATAGAGATACTGCAGAAGTAGAACCAGTTGGACTTACTGCAGAGAGAATGATCCAGACTCCAGAACCAAGTACCTGTTTAAGGAGAAAAGACAAAAGTGTTTCAGAATTTTCTAACCCCAGAGACAGTAAACGTGATGATCCCATCAGCAATGATGGTGATCATATCTGGAGCAGAGAGTGGTCATTTTTGGACATTTTCATTTTAAGACACCAGAGAGATATCCAGAGGGAAATTCTCAGCAAAAGTTCAGAAGTTGGGGTATGAAGTTCAAAGGTGAGTACAGGGACAAAGAAGTTGATTTGTACGATGGATATTTAGCTGATTTCACTGCTTCAGTGACCTAGCCAATGCATGGTATACCAGGAGCCGTATCTTTTGAATATCACTCATGGGCCTGGAGTTAGATACTTTGAAGGAGCAATCATGAGATCAGATTAAATTATCAAGAAGAAATGTTTGAAAATGGGTTTATCCCTGAACATCCAGGACTTACAGTTGCTGTATCAGCAGGATTTTCAGCCTCTGCACTATTGACATATTGGGCAAAACAGTTCTTTGCCCTGGGAAGGGCTGTCCTGTACATTGTAGGATGTTTAGCAGCATGCCCAGCCCCTACCCACTAGATGCCAGTAGCACCACCTTCCCAGATGTGGGTGTCAAAATTACCCTGGTTGAGAATAACTGGTATCCATAATGTACAGTGGTCCCATTTCAGTCCTAATCTTACCTGCCCTCTGCAGCATTGAACATTATTGTCTGACCATAGTGTCCTTCTGTAAACTCTCCCTGCTCCAAACTTCAATGAGACTTTATTTCGCTGACCCTCTTCCTCTCTTCACTGACCAAGCTATCTCAATCATCCCCAGGGTAGGCAAATTCCTAGAATCTCTCCTCTGGCTTGAAAGCCAGGAGAACCTAAAGTTACTATTGAACTTTATACAGTCAGACTGAGCACTAGCAAAAAGTCCATGCACAGTTTCTTGGGGATTTTTTCTATGTTACAGATGAACCAAACTTGTTTCTCTTCCTTTGAAAATGCTGTAGAACACAAGACAACAATAAAAAAAGATTTTCTAAACTGTTATTTGATACATCAATCTGTTATCTTTAAGTTCCCTACTCTTCGTGTTAATATTTTAATGAGCTTATGCTAATCAAATCAGGAAAGATTTGATTTTTAATGATGGATATTTTATTGTCGGTCTCCTAGTGGTCAGCTTTAACTTTCACTCTAATGGTTTATTTATTTAGACATTGGCTGTTTTGACCATTTGTATATTTTGTTTGTGACTCATGTCTCCAAGGCCCAATGCTTTTGAAATGCTGAAACACAAATAAGGACAGTTATATAATCAAATGATGATTTGATAACAGGCACAATGGACATCAGCCATTAACTATGCATTCAAAGAACAGATAGCAAGAAAGACAAAAATAGACCAGGGAAAAAAAGTGAACAGAGCCTCAGGGATCTGTGGGACAATAACTAATGATCTAACATTCTTGTCATTGGAGTCTCCAACCTTTACCAATGAGAGACAACACACCAATGAGAGCTGGAGAGTAATTTCTACTGTTTCAAAAAGCCTTTATGAGGTGCATTAGTTTATACCACTCGTCTGCGCAGGGCCAAGCTTTCAGCAGTGCTTTCAATGAATTTGTGGCAAGCTCCGTATCTACTGCTTTGTAGCCACTCTCCCTCCTTCTCTGCCTCCTTCCCATTTCCCTTCCCGCTGCTCCCGGGAGCTTGCACTCCCCATGAACATGTTAATGCAGAAGATTTGATTTTATTTTCTAGCAAACCCATAACTTTCTACCTTTCTATAATCCTGGTATTTGTTTTTTTCTTCTAGTTATGCTTTTCGAGGTTTTTTCCTTATTATGATTTACATTACCTTATATACTTGTTCTGTCTTGTAAGCTTTTTTCCTACTTTTCTTTCATGCCACCATGTTGGCTCCCAATTATTTTATCTTTTAATAATTTAGTTTAAAATACATTTTTTAGAAGAACTTCAAATTTTATTTTTCAATTACAGGTTACATTCAATATTATTTTGTATTAGTTTCAATGTATACCATAGTGGTTAGACAATCATGTAATTTGCAAGGTGTTCCCCACAATCCTTCCAGTACCCACCCGGTACCATACATAGTTATTACAATATCATTCACCATGTTCCCTATGCTGTACTTTACACCCCCGTGACTATTTTATAACTACCAACTTGTACTTCTTAATCCCTTCAACTTTTTTACTCAGTCCCTCAACTCCCTTCTGCTCTGGCAACTGGAACTTTGTTCTCTGTGTCTATGAGTCTGTTTCAATTTTGTTTGTTCATTTATTTTGTTCTTTAGATTCCACATAAAAGTGAAATCATATAATATTTGTCTTTCTCTGACTGACTTACCTCACTTAGCGTATTACCCTCTAGGTCCATTCATGCTGTCACAATAATAAGATTTTGTTCTTTTTCATGGGTTAGTAATATTTTGTTACATATATCACTACTTTTTAAAAAAAATCCTCACCCAAGGATATGTTTTTTATTGACTATTACAGACAGGAAGAGAAAGAGGGAGAGAGAAACATCAATGTGAGAGAGAAACATTGATTGGTTGCCTCCTATACCTTCCCTGACCAGGATCAAAACCGCAACCCAGGTATGTGCTCTGAACCCACAACCTTTTGGTGTATAGACGATGCTCCAACCAACTGAGCCACCTGGCCAGGGCTTTACCACTTTTTTTTTTTTTAACCCACTCATGTATTAATAAGGACTTGGGCTGCTTCAATATCTTAGCTATTGTAAATAATGCTGTAATGAACATAGTGGGGCATATGTTCTTTTGAATCAGTGTTTTGGGTTTCTTCAAATACCCAGAAATGGAATCTCTGGGTCATAAGGCAGTTCCATTTCTGACTTTTTGAGGACCCTCCATACTGTTTTCCGTAGTGGCTGCACCAATCTGCATGCTCACCAACAGGCACAAGGGTTCTCTTTTTCCACATCCTTGTCAACACTTGTTGTTTATAGATTTATTGATTATAACTATTCTGACAGCTGTGAGGTGATACCTCATTGTGGTTTTTATTTGCATTTCTGTGATGATTAGTGATGTTGAGCAACTTTTCATATGTTTATTGGCCATCTCTATGTCTTCTCTCCAGAGCTGTCTATTCAGTTCTTCTGCCAAGTTTATCATTTTTTTTTCTGGTGTTAAGCTATCTGGGTTCTTTATAAAATTTGGATATGAACACCTTATCAGATGTATCTTTGGCAAATATCTTCTTCCGTTCAGTAGGTTGTCTTTTCATTTTGATGATGATTTCTTTTGCTGTGCAAAAACCTTTTAGTTTGATGAAATGCCGGTTGTTTATTTTTCTTTTGTTTCCCTTGTCCAAGGAGACATATCAGAGAAAATATTGCTAAGAGAAATGTCAGAGATTTTACTGCTTGTATTTTCTTCTAGGAGTTTTATGGTTTCCGGTCTTACATTTGTCTTTAATCCATTTTAGTTTATTCTTGTATGTGGTGTAAGAAGGTAGTTTAGTTTCATTTTTCATGTATCTGTCCAATTTTCCCAAACCATTTACCCCATTTTGTGATCTTGCCTCCGTTGTCAAATATTAATTGATCATATAGGCATGGGTTTATTTCTGGGTTCTCTCTTCTATTCCATTGTTTTTTATATGTACTTTTATGCCAGTACCATGCTGTTTTTTAAATATTGATTTTAGAGAGGAAGAGAAAGAAAGAGAGAGAGAGAGAGAGAGAGAGAGAGAGAGAGAGAGAGAGGTAAATTTGTTGTTCCACTTATTTATGCATTCATTGGTTAATTCTTGTATGTGTCCTGACAGGGGATCAAACCTGCAACTTTGGTATATCGGTATGATGCTCTAACCAACTGAGCTATCTGGCCGAGGTGAGTACCATGCTGTTTTGATTACTATGGCCTTGTAGTATAGTTTGATATCAGGTAGCATGAGTCTTCCAACTCTGTTCTTCTTTCTCAAGACTGTTGTGGCTATTCAGGGTTTTTTGTGGTTCCATATAAATTTTTGGATTATTTGTTCTAGTTCTGTGAAATATGCCATTGGTATTTTGCTAGGAATTGTATTGAATTTATAGATTGCTTTGGGTAGAATGGACATTTTAATTATGTTAATTCTTCCTATCCATGAACATGGTATATGCTTCCATTTATTTGTATCTGCTTCAATTTCATTCTTCAGTACTTTATAATTTTCTGAGTACAGGTCTTTTACCTCCTTGGTTAAATTTACTCCTAGCTACTTTTGATGCAATCATAAATGGGATTGTTTTCTTAGTTTTTCGTTATGATAGTTCATTAATGGTGTAAAAAAGCGCAACTTATTTCTGAATGTTTATTTTGTATTCTGCTACTTTACTGAATTCATTAATCAGTCCTAGTAGTTTTTTGGTGGAATCTTTAGAGTTCTCTTTATACAGTATCATGTCACCTGCAAATAACAGCAGTTTTACTTCTTCCTTTCTGACATGGATGCTTTTTTTTCTTCATGTCTGATTGCTATGGCCAGGACTTCCAGTACTATTTTGAATAAGAGTAGTGAAAGTGGACATCCCTGTCTTGGTCCTGATCTTTAGGGAAACACTTTTGATTGTCCCCTGTTGAGTATGATGTTAGCTGTGGCTTTGTCATATATGGCCTTTATTATATTGAGGAATGTTCCCTCTAGTCCCACTTTGCTGAGAGTTTTTAATCATAAATGGGTCCTAGATTTTGTCAAATGCTTTACTGCATCTATTGATATGATCACATGTTTTTTATCTTTCCTTTGTTTATGTGGTGTATCACGTTAAATGATTTTCAGATATTGTACCAACCTTGCATCCCAGGAATAAATCCTGCTTGGTAACGGTGTGTGATGTGACCTTTTTCTTTCATCCTCACCCAAGGATATGCTTTCATTGATTTTTAGAGAGAGAGGAAGAGGGGGAAGAGAGAGAGAGAGAGAAATATCAATGTGAGAGAAATATCCATCGGTTGCCTCACACACATGCCCCAACCAGGTATCAAACCCACAACCCTGGTATGTGCCCTGACTGAGGCACATTTTGTGTAGGGGATGACACTCCAACCAACTTAGCCACCTTGCCAGGGTGCTGTATGATCTTTTTAATGTATTCCTGGATATGTTCATCAGGGATATTGGCCTATAATTTTTTATTTGCAGTGTCTTTGTCTGGTTTTGGAGTCAGGATAATGCTGGCCTCATAAAATGATCTTGGGGGTCTTCCCTCCTGTTTAATTTTTGGAATCGTTTGAGAAGGATGGATGTTAATTCTTCTCTGAACATTTGGTAAAATTCACCTGTGAAGCCATCCAGTTCAGGACTTTTGTTTGTTGGAAGTTTTCTGATTATTGCTTCAATTTTATTAGTTGTAATTAGTCTCTTCAGACTTTCTGTGTTTTCTTGATTTAGTTTTGGAAGAATGCATGTTTCTCAGAATTTATCCATTTCTTTCAGATTGTCCAATTTGTTGGCAAATAGTTGTTCATAATATTTCCTTACAACCCTTTGTATTTCTGTGATGTCAGTTATTACTGCTCTTTTATTTTTTATTTTATTTATTTGAGTCCTCTCTTTTTTTTTTTTTGATGAGTTTGGTTAAAAGTTTATCAATCTTGTTTATTTTTTTTAGAAGAACCAGCTCTTTGTTTCATTGATCTTTTGTGTTCACCAAGTGTGCCCCTTGAGTGTGTCACTTGTAGATGTGGTAGGGTTGTAATCCAGCGTGGTTGAGTTTGACCACCAAGTCCACTGTCTCTGGGGCCTCCTGGGAAGTGCAAAGTCAGCCTGTGCCAGTGCCTTGCCCAGGGCCACCCAGCATGAGCTACACAGCAAACCGTAGATGGCTGCTACTTGTGCTAGGCTTGGAGATGTCCAGGAGAGGCCAAGCTATGAGCCAGTGCAGGCTGCTGCTAGTGCCAGGCCTGGGGCCACTTATCAAGCCATATGGGGCCCACTGCTGCTAATTTGAGAGATTTTAGGAAAGTCGTAAGCATGAGGCTCCAGAGGCCACTTGCACAGAAAAGCCCCTGGAAATGGTCTCGATGAACTTGCAGGTGGGGAGGGGCGGGGCCTCCGGGAATCACGGGGCGGGGCCAAAGGTGAGAGTCAGGTGCTGGCGATTCAAATATGGCGCCTGCCTGCCGGCTGTGTGCGGGGAGGACTCACCAAAGGAGCCATGGCCTCCGCCCACTCTTCTGCCTGGGAGGAAGCCGCCCTCCACCTCTCGCCCGGATCTCAGGCAGGTTAGTTCCTCCCCGAGTGTCCCGGGTCCTTTCAGGCTGCTGCCCGGCGCTGGGCTCAGAGGGAGCGTCCGAGTGAGTCCGTGCCGGGCCCTTTAGGAGGAGCTGCTGGGGCTCCCGCAGCCTCCGCGACCCTCAGGGACAGTCCCCGCTGGTTTCACAGCCCGGAGTTGTGGGGACGTCTGTTCCCAGCCCTGGAGCCCTGGGCTGGGGGCCTAATGTGGGACCCCTCCCTCCTCGGCAAAACCCCCACCACTGAGATTCCCTCCCAGGTTTAAACCACGGCACCAGGTGTGGGCCCGCGGCCGTGTCTCTGGGATTCAGCCCCATCCGCCCGCGTCTCTGCCCCTCCTCCCGGTCTCCATGCTCCTTCAGTTCCCTGGCTGTGGGGCGTCTGTGCAGCCGGATCTCAGGAGGCTCTGAGTGACGGTGGTTCTGTATTTTAGCTGTGATTTTGATGTGGTTGCGGGAGGCGGCGGGTGCAGCCGATACCTACGCCGCCATCTTGTTTCCTCTATATTGAACTCTTAGTTGTTATGAAAAAGAATCTGATTTTGCTTGAACATATTAAACTCTTTCTAGTTATAAAAAAAAAATGTGATTTTTAAATTCTCATTTTACCTCCAAAAATATATAATTTCATCGAACTCCCCTTCACAAATGGCTCTTACGTAGCTCATTACCACAAGGCTTTCTTCTTTTATAAAAATATATCAGAAGATTTGAGAGTCTGAAACTGTGATGAAAACCTCACTTTAGCTTGAGCATATGAGGAGAGTGGTCAGGAACATATTCTTCCAGCTCTTCTAAGACAGCAGCCGTAGAGTCTTCAGCACATTTTTTTTACAGTTTTTGTGACTCATTTCCTCATTTGTAGCACAGAAATACTAATGCAGTGCCAACCAACCATGAAAAGTGTTATGAGAATGCTGGTTATAGAGTAATTAAAATTTTATTTCATATATCATTTTGACCTTATGTATTTATATTCTAATACTTTGGGGTTTGAATATCTTATATTATTTTTGGCTTTGCTGGTTTTGACTAGAAGCTGTGAACTATATAGACCATGATGGAAAATCACTTCCTGCGTAGCACCCCGGACTGCAGTGTCCATAAAAGGCAATGTGCTGGCTCGAGAAATTGAATGATTTCATACCTAACCTGTGATCCTACCCTCCTTCACCCTCCTTCGCATCTGAAAGCATATTGGCACAGAAAAGTCTCTTTTTTCACGTTTTCATCATACAGCTCCTTTTCCAGGTCTCCTAATTGGAGAGACATTTATTTCTACACAGGCAGATTATTGCTCTTGGAAGAATTCTTCATGGTCATACAGTGTAGTCTCTCTCCCAATGCAGAAATCCCATCTATAAAATTGACAGATGACCTGCCAAGGATTAATTAATTCCTTATTTATTTAGTGCCTACTGTGTACTTTGACAATATGCCAGGCCTCACACATTGGCAGACCCTGAGATAAAGATTCAAGTGCAAGTAGTTTATTTGAGAGTGGGTCCCAGGAAACACTGGATATGATGGACATGAGAGGGAAGGGCTAGAAGGCAATGAAGCTTTCATTATCAAGCAAGTTACCACTGTAGGGAAAGAGAGCTCAATTGCAATAGGGAACTCTCAAAACCATGGCTCAGAATTAATCCACCCAAGGGGCAGGGGACCTGGGGTATTTATCCAGTAATTCTCCATTGGTTCAGGGTGCTTTCAGGGGAATTAACTGTCTGGTGTTTCTGGCTTCCCCGTGCCTGGGCACAGTGTGTTCCCAAAGGCAGAAAAAGCCTTTTAACTGGAGATTTCAGGGGTTGGCTGCAAGCAGCTTTTGATTTTGGATGTGAATTCAAAAGGGGTTTGGGGTAGGGGGCACCAATAACATCTGCTATAGCAGGAAGACAGAAAGAATTAAGATCCCCCCCCCCCCCTTTGACCTGAAGGCAGGAACATGACATTCATTCCTTAAATCCAGTAGTGTCCAAGGAAGGGAGGGGTGTAAGTGAACAGGGGAAAAACACTGCAGCAGTGGAGGTGACATGTCTAAGGGAGTATGTGCAAAACCTGAATCAAATTGAGGTGAAGATGAGCAGTGAGAAGAACAATAGCTCCAGATGACTTCAGGCCATGTCTAGTCGCCAGTAGCCCCAATGATGAAACTGTCAGGAATGAAATGGAAATGCTAGCTTTCCTGCAGCTGTCTGGCTGAAGTATATGGATGTTCCCTTAGGGAGAAAAACCTGACACAGAGTCAAACCTTAGGTAAAGCGGTTGGAAGGAAATAGGTGAGGTGGGCAAGGCTTCCAGTTTCTTCTCTGTTTTGGGGAAAGCTAGATGAAAATATGTGTCAGGGAGCCAGGCAGGAGGGCCCACCGAGCTGGCTAATCAGGGACATAGAAGATGAAAGCCTGGACTGCAATGCTTTCTCTAGACCGGTTACTGTTTAACACCAGTTACTTAGGACAATGCAAGGTATGCTGAGACTGGCCCACGCCCACCTGCTTGCAGGGAGGAGAAGCTAATGTCCAGCTGGGCTGTAGGTTGTTTGGGTTATGAGAGGAGTGAGGGCTGAGCTTATTCAAAGTCAGAAATCATTAAGGGGAGCTTCTGGATGCTGTGGCTGATGGTGGTAACTTTCCAAGATAAGGCAGCTTGGAATGAAGCACTCCAGTTTTTAAGATTTTTTTTTTTTCTGGATGGGACTGAAATTTACCTCCCTTGAACTTTCCCTTGGTCCCAGTGCTGCCATTTGGAATTCCTTGATCAGTCCCAAGAAAGTTTTTGTCCATGTAGTGCCTGGCCCATGGCAGCCAATAAAAGTTCCCATTTGGGTAGGTGTTTGTGCTTTGTGAGATATTAGGAAGGTTATGACAAAAATGTTGTGGCTAATATCCCCTGCCCTAGTTTTGGCTAGACTGCTCTACTACAGATATTTCCAGGGAAAGCAACTCTGCCATGGACACATGCTGGGCTTTACTACCAGGCTCCTCATCTCTAATCTACTTGCCATTTCAGGCTCGCAGTTCAAGGTGCCATTTCAAAGTCTCTCCTTTCCTTTTGGTCTACCATTATAAGCCTATCACTGGGATTTCTCCCCATTGTGACACTCATCCTCTTACAGAATTTTAAATGTACTCAACATTTGTTCAGTTTGCCTCTCATTGAAAGAAACATATTTTGCTACCCTGTCAACCTGCCATACCAGTTAAGAAAGGCTTTAATTCATTTTATGTTATCTGAAACTTAAAGCATTAGATTTAAGATTGAATGACAGTGATGCACACATATTGGTAAGTCTGCCTGTGATCACTTTGGCAAATTTGTATAAATGATACTCTCACATCTAATTAGGATTTGAAACATTGCTCCTTTTAAAGCCGAATCAAGACTTTTATTGTTCACTTTGCTTTATATTACCTCCCAACTACAGACAATAGATAATTAGATTAATCTAGAAGTTATAGAAGGGAATCGAAAACTTTGGCTAAAAGAGCTTGTGCCTTTTGAGCTAAATATTTTCTATTTTATTTTAATTGCATGTTTATGAATTTCTGAGAGATTAAAAAATTTAAACCTGGGAAACTTACACACACATATCCTTCATATTTAAGTATAGATAGATAGAGAAACACTTTCTTTACCTTAATATTATTTACCCTGAATCTGACTGTATTTAATATGAATATATTTGCATTTAATGTGAATATATTTCTTTCATAAATGATCTTTCTCCTTTCCCCATTTTCATTGGGAACTCCATTTCCATTCATTTCCAACCTACCAAAGAAGGAACCATTTTTAAAGTTTGGCTAAAATACCTTTTCTTTCCTTTCGATCCTTCTTAGTAACTGACATAAAAGTAGGTTATGTCCTACTTCTAGAAGAGAGCCTGTGTATGGTGAGGAATACACAGAAGGGTGAAAAAAAGTCATTTGTCATTCTCTGTTTTCTAAAATGCCAAAGCTGAAATTATCCCTATATGTGATTTTGCTTCCTCTCAAAGTAATGTGGATTTATGAAGAAACCTAAACCCTAGAGAAAATGTAATGACCATTTAAAAGGAAAAATCAGGTTTTTCAAAAATGAACAGAGCAAACTATGGTAGATTTATAAATGAGGTCAAAGAAGAAAGAATGTGACATATCTGTTGCTAATATGCCTCTTGTGCATATAGTAAAATTTTTCAAATTAAACAGATCTAAAATTTTAAAACTTGCTTTCTGAATGTTCACTGATAGGTAGAAGGGGAAAAGATCTGACATCTCAGCAAACAATTCTTATCTCATCATTTTTCTGACTCTTTTTGAGAAAGGTAAGATTTTTCTTCGTTCTTCACAACACAGTCAAATACTTGTTTAGATTTTCTAAAGCAGACGTTTAAACTGAGGTTTCTGGGGGTAAGGACTGGAGTGGAGTCATCCTGGAGGTGGGAAGAATGTTAATACATCTATTAACCTCAAATGCTTCCCAGGCATCACTTTCTTAATCCTTCCAAACAATCCTAGAAAACAGGTCTCCCCATTTTACAGATAAGGAAAGGTGAGTCTTAAGAGAGATCAAGCAACTTGCTGAAAGTGGAACTGGAATTCAAGCAGAGGTCAGCCTGTCTCTAAAACTAAAGTACCAAATGATTCCCATTTAGAGTAAAACAAGCTGATAGAGATAAAGGTGAAAAAAAAAAAGGATGGGAAAATAGAGTTAAAAATGGGGCCTTTTCCTTAGAGGTGTTACTCAATGGATTGTGGAGTTAAAATTTGAAGTAGGAGATAGGGTGACAATTGAAGTAAATCATTAGGCTAGGTTTCAATATAGGGCTGGCTTCAGAGTTAGGATTTTATGGAGAGTTTTGAGGCGGACATGGCCTCTTTATTTGAGACTGAAAGAGAGTTTAGATTCAGAGTGGAATTTGCATTAAGAACTGGGAAGGGATTGGCACACAGCTGTGCTAACTAAATTTCCTTGATGACAAGAATCACCTGGGCAATTGTTGGAACTATAAATTCCTGGTCTCTCTCAGACCTGCTGACTCCCCATCTCACAGGGAAAAGCAATACTGTTCACAAAGGAACCCAGTGTGGAGTCTGATCATCAGGAAAGTAGGGAGAAGCCAGACACTGGTCCAGTTCAGGCTTTCCATTAGAATCATGTGTAGAGCTCTTTGTAAATACTGATGCCTGGGCCCTACCTTTCAATTAAATCATAACTTGGGGTGGGGTGGTGGTGGGGGGTTATTATGTTCAAAAATTCTCCAGGTGATTCCACTGGGAAGCCAGGGTTGAAATAGCAGATTGATGGTTAGAGATGAAAATAGATAATTCTCTCTTCTGAATTTATAAATTTCTCCAGTAACCTTTTTCTTGGCAATTTTTGCATAGTGACTTATTAATATTTGTATACATGCTTTTATAACAACACTGTAGCCTTGAAGGGTAGAGGCTTGTTAACTGTATCACCCACATATTTAGCACTGTGATATTGATTAAATAGATATTGCTCTGTGCATATAGGCATTCAAAGGACACTCTTGGTATCTCTGTTCAAGGACAAGAAATATACCATACACACTACACACAAATTCACCCAATGAACGGGACTTTCCTCTTTTATTTGTTTTATGAATTGTCAAGACCCACTCAATGCTAAGCAGTTTATTCATTGATTGGAGTCTGGGGAGCCTTGGCCCTCCAAGTTGTTCTCTTATCCACAAGTCATTCCTGGCACCAACCCTTTCTGAGTAGCTCCTGTCTTGACCTCTCCTGAATCTAGGTTGGTCCTTAGTGTCTTGCTCGATCAATAGAACGTGGCCTTTGGGGAATTCTTGCAGCTATGTTTTGGATCTCTGGGGTCCTTCATGAAGCTCTGAGCGGCCATGTAAGAAGTCCAGCTACCCTGAGACCAACTGGCTCAAGAAAACACATGGAGAGTCCCTGAGATTACATGAAGAGGGAGATGCCTGGCCAGCCCCCAAAGCACTTCTAGGCAAGAGGAGTGTCAAAAGTTTTAAAGGCCTCTTTAATCTAGAAAAGCACATCATGCTAAAAAATATCACTATGGTTCCCTTGCTATAGTATAAAGAAAAATAAAATTTAAGTAATTTATAATAAAATAGTATGTATTTCAATATTTTAATGCCTCGGGTAAAGCACAAAGTAGTAGGCAGGAAAAAGGGTGTATGGGTCTGTAGAATCACTGGGGAATTCAAAACTATAAATGCAAGCTCAAATGAGTGTGTTGTGCTGGCCAACAGCACAACCCAAATGCCATTAGTAGTGTTGCCTTTGGTGACTTAAGAAGATGATGAACGCATTTCTATATAGTTCTAAACAAAATCAAATGCATTACTTCCTGATTTTACACAAAATCAGGTGCACTCCTAGACAATTCAGTATATATTAAAACAGTATAAAAATGCCTTGTGTTTAGGAATTCTGGTCTTTGGTGAGATGGAGAAAGCACATTCTACCCTGTCTCTCACAAATACAGCTATGAAATCTGCATGGAGCACTTATTTAAGGACTCCGAAGAGTAAATGGAGCCCAGCTGAGCGTGGCTTAGCGGTTGAGCATCGACCTAGGATCCAGGAGATAGAGGTTCGATTCTGGTTAGGGCACATGCCCAGGTTGTGGGCTGGACCCCCAGTAGGGGGCATGCAGGAGGCAGCTGATCAATGACTCTCATCATTGATGTTTCTATCTCTCTCTCCCTCTCCCTCTCCTTTCCTTTCTCTAAAATCAATAAAAATATATTTAAAAAAAAAAAAGAATAACTGGAGCAGATGGAATGAGAAGAGAAAGAAGACCAGAATTTCTACTACCAATGAAATGGAAGCGAATTTTCTATTTTTGCCCCCTCTTGTATCTTCCATACCTGGACTCTGGGTAGTCCGAAACTTGGAAGTGGGTTCCCGTCATGGACAGAAAGAGCTTTCCTGGTTGCAGTGACTGGAAAGGGGATTCCTAATCATCAGAGTTTGGCAAGAGATCCTATCTTTTTCTCTCTTTCCATTTTCTTGAGCCCTAGCCCCCAGGCAGTCCAAGCCTTTGCTGCAGCAGTGTGAGTCTAAACGTATCTGAAACTCTGGGGCAGGGAGACTTCCTTTTTAATCATAGGAGCTGTGATCACAAGAGGGGAAACAAACTCCCAATGCTTTTTTCTCGTGTCCTCCCACCTCTTGGTCCTGGACATGGGCACTATTCTCAGAAGTGTGCTGCAGAGTGGGATAACTAATATCCCAGGAATCCAGATAGAGGACCACAAAAGGGAACCGCAGGAAGCTAGAAAGTACCAGGGACATGTCAGAAATGAAAAACCTCAGGAAAGTTCATGAACTCCTGAACTCACCTCCAAGCTGCACGAATCTGACCCTAAAGATCATACTATAAACTTTGAGAACTGAACTATGGGTAGACAGCACCCAGGACCCAGACTAGCTACTGGGTGGTGCACACACAGGACAGATCCTAATAGTACAGCAAAAATGCTGTAATGGAACTGACATTGAAAAAACAACATACAGAAAGAAAAATGGAACAAAAAAGAAAATCTATATATAGGCTCACACAGACATAGTCATTTGATTTTCAACAAAGGTTCAAAGGCAAGTCAACGGAGAAAAAATAGTCTTTTTAGCAAGTGGTATTGGGACAATTGGTTATCCATCTGTAAACAAAAAACAAAAAACCCACCCTAAAACCTTAGCCTAAACCTCAAACTTACACAAAAATTTACTCAGAATGGACAATAGATCTAAATGTAAAACACAAAACTTTGAAAATCTTCAAAGGGAACAAATTTTTGTGATCTGGAGTTATGTCAAGAGTTCTTTTAATGGCATCAAAAACATAATCAATTAAAAATTAGTAGATTAGACTGCATCAAAATTCTGCAAAAATATACTATTAAGAGAATGAAAAGACAAACTATAGACTTGGAGCAAATATTTTTGAATCACGTATTCAACAATTTATATCCAGAATATATAAAGAACCTCAAAACACAATAGTAAGAAAACAATCCAACTTGAAAATGCATGAAATATTTTAATATTTTACTAAAAAGGATATATGCAGATGGCAAATAAGTATATGAAAAGATGTTTAAAGTCATTAGTCATTAGTATAATGTAAGTTAAACCATGATGAAATACTACCACACATCTATTAGAATAGTTAAAATTTAAAATGCTGTTAATAGTGAGTACTGGCAAAGATGTTGAGCAATTCAAATTCTCATACATTTTTGGCAAAAATGCAAAATGCTACAGTCACTCTGGAAAGCAGCCTGGCGGTTTCTTGGATAGTTAAACATACATCTGTCATATGAACCCAGGGACCCCACTAACAACAATATTTTTATAGATTCCTTGAGATTTTCTATGAAGACAATTACAAAATATGCAATAGTAATAGTTTTGTTTCTTCTTTTCTTATTTATATGACTTTTGTTTCCTTTTTTTACCTTATTGCACTGGCTAGAAAAACCAGCACTATGCTGAATGACAGTGCTGAGAGTAGATATCCTTGCCTTGTTCCCCATTTTATGGAGAAAGCATTTTGTCTTCTAGCCACTAAGCATAATGTTAGCTGGAGGTTTGTTGTAGATGTTCTTTTTTTAAAGATTGTGAATCTTTGAATTCGGTATTGAATTCGGTATTGAATTCGGTCACTTTTTTTGCATCAATTGGTACTACTGTTTGATTTTTTTCCCTTAATTTTGTTAGTATGACAAATTATACTGATAAATTTTCAAATGTTGAACTCTAGAATAAACCTCATTTGGTCATGGTGTCTTATTCTTTTCATACAATGTTTAATTCCCTTTGCTAATATTCTTAAGTGTTTCTTACATCTATATTCATGAGGGATAGTGGGTTTTAGTTTTCATTTTTGTAATGTGTTTGTTCTTATGACAATACCACACATTCTGGTTTGGCATAAGGACAGACAAGAACATTACAAAAAAATAAAAAGTCTGGTAACTTTCTGGTAAGTTTTGAAATTGGAAAATGTGAGTTCTTTAACTTTGTTGTTTTCAGGATAATTTTAGATATTTTGGGGCCCTTGAATTTCCATATGAAATTAGAATCAGCTTGTCAATTTCTGCAAAAACAGTAACTGGGATTTAAGTAGGTATTGTGTTTAATCTGCAGGGCCCTTCATTTTTCTCTGGCCCATAAACTTGGAATGACTTTTAGATTTTGAAAATTTTTGAAAAGCTGTTAGAAGAAGAAGAATATTTCATGTCAAGTGAAAATTATATAAGATTCAAATTTCCAAGTGTATAAAGTTTCTTTTTTAAATATGTTTTTATTGATTTTAGAGAAAGGAAGGAAGAGGGAGAAAGAGACAGAAACATCAGTGATGAAAGTCATTGATCGGCTACCTCCTGCATCCTTCCCACATGGGATAAACTCCACAACCCAGGCATGCACCCTGACCTGCAGTTGAACCCTAATCTCCTGGTTCATGGGTCAATGCTCAACCAAGCCTTGCCATCCAGGCTAAGTGTATAAAGTTTTATTGGAACAGACTCATGCTCATTAATTAACATATTGTCTATGGCTGTTTTAGAAGTACAATGACAGAGTTGCAACAAAAACTATATGGCCCATAAAACCTAAAATATTTACTACCCGGTCCTTTACAAAAAAGTTTGGGAACCCCTGCATTATACTACAGCAAAGGCTGAACAATTATTGGCTGAAGATTACAGAGAAATCGACCCTAGGACTATGACCATGAGGTGGAATTTCCCATTCCTATTCCAAAGAGTTGTTTTGAGCTATGTCTAGACCTGATGGAGCTTGGCCTTTAATTTTTTTTTTTTCCTACTGTGGTATGTAAAAGCAGAAGGAAAGAGGCTAGGGCTATAAGCAGAAAAAAGGAAAGAAAGGTGAAGAGATGAAAGATGAACACTGTGGACATTAATAGAGCAATAGAGAGTTCAGATGTTAGGACTGGAGGGACCTTAGCAATCCTCTCATGTTTACAGATGAGGACAATGTGACTCAGGAAGTCTTTTCTGAAATTACATAGTGTCTGATTCCTGGTCTTGTAGTCTTTTGACTACCTTGTCTATCTTAAGACAGTTATATAAAATATACACTCATACTCTAATGGATACTATTCTATTACTTTCTAGAGTTCACATTAGTAAAAAACAGTTTGTTCATCTCTCTCCAGAAACTGTTCAGGCCTAGACTCAACAGACTTGATGTTGAAGCTTAACAAGACAGCAGGGATGGACCTAGAGGATATTATGCAAAGTGAAATAAGTCAGTCAGAGAAAGACAAATACCATATGATTTCAACTATCAAAACAAACAAACAAACAAACAAACAAACAAAATAGAAGTAGACTCATAGACACAGAGAACAGACTGATGATTGCCAGAGAGGAGGAGGGCTGGGGGACTGGGTGAAAAAGGTGAAGGGATTAAGTACAAATTGGTACCTACAAAACAGTCTTGGGGCCCGGTGGGTACTGCTCAGTGGTTGACCATTGACCTATGAACCAAGAGGTCAAGGTTCAATTCCCCACCAAGGCACAAGCCCAGGTTTTGGGTTTGGTCCCCAGTGGGGGGCTTGCAGGAGGCAGCTGATCTTTCATCATTGATGTTTCTATCTCTCTCTCCCTCTCCCTTCCTCTCTCTGAAATCAATAAAAACATATTTAAAAAAATAGTCATTGGGATGTAAAGTACAGCATAGGGAATATAGTCAATAATATTGTACCAGAGGGAAAGGAGGGTAGGGGTAGAAGAGGGTAAAGGGGGGATAAATGGTGATGGAAGGAGACTTGACTTGGGGTAGTGAAAATATACAGATGACATATTATAGAATCATACAATGTTATCCCAATAAATTCAATTAAAAATAAATAAATAAATAAATAAATAAATAAATAAATAAATAGTAACAACAATGTATGGTGCCAGGTGGGTACTGGAAATATTGGGGAGGAACACTTTGTAAAGTATATGAATATCTAATCACTATGTTGTAGACCTGAAACTAATACAAAATAATATTGAATGTGAACTATAATTGAAAAAACAAAAAAGAAAATAGCATACCAGAATTTGGTGGATGTCATTAAAGCATGCTTGGGGAAATTCATAGCACTAAACATCTATGTTAGAAAACGAGAATGATCTTAAGTCAGTGATCTCAGCTTCCACCTTAAGAAACTATAAAAATAAGAGCAAATTAAACTTAACCTAAGCAGAGGAAAGGAAATAATATAGAGCAAACAAATGAAATTTGAGACAACAACGATAACTAAAACAATAGAGGAAAAGTCAATGAAGTCAAATACTGCTGATTCTTTGAGAAGATCAATATGACTGATAAACATCTAGCAACACTTATCAGGAAAAAAGAGAGAAAATACGAATGACTAATAACAGGAATGAAAAAAATTGTATCACTACAATTTCTACTGATTCTAACAAGTTAGTAAGTAGTATAAACAAATGTATACCCATAAATTCAACAACTTAGAAACAAATGAGCAAAGCTCCACCGATTATCGGATTGAAACCTTCAAGAAGTTCATTGAAGTATCTAAGCTTTGGTTTCTTTGCAAAATGGTAGAATTGTTGTGAGGAGTAAATGCACATGAAATTCTTAGCTGCTATTATTATTATTATCATCATCAGGATGATACCAGGAAGAAATCATGTGATTCACAATCAGCTACTGTAGGAGGTGGTTGATTTGATAAACCACTGTCTTTGGACCCTGATCTTGCTCAGTCTTACCTTTTTATTTTAAAAATTCTCCTGCTCACTAGAGAGTATTTACTGCTGCTTTGTGCATTTAAAAGCTGACTAATCATTATCAATAAATTGTTCTGATAAAAAAATAAAAATTAAAACAAAAGTGCAAAAAATTTTTAAAATAAGTTCTATGAACAGGCTACTTTTCGAAACTATCACTTGGCAGTGGTGAGAGTATAATTATGTTTTACATATGCTAAAGACTGTAATTATGAGGTGTTGATAATGCACCTGACAGTTTGGACGTCACCTCACTTTAGAGCCTTATGCTCCTGGATCTTCAGTTCACTCCTGTGATATCAAAGATATTTGGAAGGGCAAAGAGTGGTTGCAAATAGAGATCATACTTGGGGCATTATAAGTTGTATTGTTATTTTCATTGGTCAAAATAGATTTCCACCCAGCCGGGCGTGGCTCAGCGGTTGAGCGTCAACCTAGGATCCAGGCGATCAGGGTTCGATTCCCGGTCGGGGCACATGCCCGGGTTGTGGGCTGGATCAATGATTCTCTCGTCATTGATGTTTCTATCTCTCTCTCTCTCCCTGTCCTTTCCTCTCTCTGAAATCAATAAAGATATATTAAAAAAAAAAAAAATAGATTTCCTTTGTGTGAACTAAAGGGGCGGTGGTGAGAGGTAGAGGGTGGTGGCTGTCCATGATTGGATTTCCACTGACTGTTAACCCATTGTCCCACCCACACCGGCTACATTGGCCGCCATATCTCTGGGTCAGTGTAGGCTTGAGCTGAGATTCTGCACCCTGAAAGGCTGAGAGAAATTTGGCAGCAGCCAAAAGAAGTCCTAAGGAGGAGAAACACTTCCATCAGGCTAATGAAATCTGTCAGCCACCGCAGGGCTCCAGAGCATGCTCTCCCAGAATGCCAGAGGAGTGGAAAGGCAGCCAAGAGGAGGAGGAGGGGACAGGAGGAAAGGGGGAATTCTTCATTACACCCAATTATACCAGGAGTAGGAGGAGTTTGATGGGAGGCTGTCATGAAACAAAATCAAATTAAAGTATGGTTCCATAATTAGCAAAATGCTGACTTTGTTCTCTGGGCATTACTTCTAGGGTGCAGCTTTGCTGGGGCTGGTGGCAGAAGCAGGCTTGCCTAAGCTTGAGGCCCCCTTGTGCACTGCTCTTTCCAAGGCCTTGGGAGGGGTCCTAGCAAGGTACTCATATGGTCTTAAGTTTTTTAAAATTTATGGAATTAGGGTATTTTAACTGCAGTCTGTTAAGCCCACAGTGTCTTTCCATCTCTGTTTCTTTCATGCACAGTTTTGAGATTTGCCAAAGGAAAGTTAAGTTAGGAATATACCATATTAACTGCAATTTAGAAAGATGTTATGGAACATTTAAATTAAAACATAAGGAACTATAAACTATTTAAATATACAGCCTCGTGGGTGTGGCTTAGCTGGATGAGTGTCATCCATGCACCAAGAGGTTACCAGTTCAGTTCCCCATCAGGGCACATGCCCAGGTCCCGGGCTGGATCCCCCATAGAGGGCATGTGGGAGGCAGCCCATCCATGGCTCTCCCTTGTCAACTTTTCTCTCTCTCTCTCTTCTTCTCCATTTCTCTCTCTAAAATCAATAAAAACATTTAAAAAATAAATGTACATAAAGGTAGCTTATTTTCCATTTCCTAAAATTAATGGAGTATGAAACAAAACAGTTAAGAGGAGTGGTTAAGTCAATAGAAGATTTCTCACATCAAGAAGGAAAGCATAGCACAAAAGTTTTAGATCATACTAAAACCAATCATTCACTATGAGGAAGGGACATTCTATTAGGAGAAATTGATGGTATCTGGATTGTTTGAAATCCGATTAATGAAGAATTATGAATTATAATAATTCATTGGAAAATAGTTTTAAATTCTTATGAATTAAACACAAAATATTGACATTGATGAGAACATAAAACTCTTAATACACCACTACAAGGAGGACTTTGATGAGAAACCAGCTATTGAATACTGTCAGTTTGAAGACATTGACAAAACAACCTTAAAATACATTGAAATATTACAGCTCTTATATGAAAGAAACTTCTTACTTCCTTAAAATTTGACAAAATCCAAGGAAGTTACAAGACATTACTAACAACTAGTTGCAAAGTTAAAAGAAACTTTTCTAAGTTTATGCATTCATTGGTTGTTTCTTGTATGTGCCTTGACTGGGGATCCAACCTATCAGGGCCATTCTCTAACCAACTGAGCTAACTAGCCAGGGCTTCAATTTTCTTTTTATGGCTTCTGCCGTGGTCACGGTTGAAACACAGCTCAGTAAAGCCATTCAGTAGTGCTGCTCAGTGTTTCTGTGTAGTTTGGTTTCTCCTTTTCTCTCTCTTGAAGTCCTTGGTATCACTTTATTCAAACTTCCTCTTGGGTGATATCACAGATCCCAGCTTTATGGGTTTATTGTTTATTTCTGTCTTAGAGTTTACTGTGCATACATACATACATTTCTATCTCATTTGACAAGTGGATCTATTCTGCATTCTTATGCATTATATTGTCTGTCAGAAAACTTCGTCAGTCTGTAAGGATCAATTCTACGTGCACTCAATGGTGATGCTCTTTCTATGTCTGGCTGGTATTAAAGTGATATAGTTGGTACTGCAGGACCTGTTGCTGAAACACTGAACTGTGGCCTTACTGGCTGACAAATAGCCACTACCTTGCAACTCTGAGTGCTTCCCTACCATCTTGGAATCATAAAAGGGTTAATGGCTGATGGAGAAGAGGCCTCCAGGCTTGTGCTTAGAAGGGCCCCTGGGCTCTTGTAATTCTTTTGAACAAGAGGCCCACATTTTTATATCCCACAGGGTCTTACAAATTATGTAGCCAGTCCTGAAAGGATTATGTAGATTATAGTAAATTATGTAGCCAGTCCTCAACAGAATCATTACCCTTTAGAGCTTTTTCCCAAGTGGCAAAGAGATTCTGTCTTAAGGTTTCCTCCAGGGTACAATGTAGGGATGCTACACTAGGCCTCTTTGTGCGAACCACAGATTCCCTTTGGCCCTGCTCCTCTGCCATTTATCCTGGCCAACATTCTCCTGGAGCCCAACCCTGGAAAAAGTTTTTTAGAGATCAACATTTTTGTGCTATGAGAAATGGTATATTTTTAAGAGGCATAACCCTGTTACACATTCAGTTTCCCCCTAATTCTCACTTCCTTAGTTTTTGAAGCTACCCCCCCATCTCTTTAAACTATATTTTTATTCTTTTTACTATATTTTCTAGAAAAATTGTGTAAATTTTGCTAAAAAAATCTTTTCCAAAGGAAACTTGTTTTCAGGTCCTATTTCAATCAGTAAATTGAGGTAGACATTTAAAAATCATGCAGAATTCTTACCTAATTTCTGCTGTATTGGCCAAAAAATAAAATGAACAAACACCATTTGCTTTTTTGGTGTCACTCAATATTTGTAGAATATGAACAGTGTTCACAAATAAGAGCAAAACTTCTGATTACAAGTGGTTAAAAGAGAGTAAATATATGAGGCTAATTCAAAGAGAGAGAGAGAGAGAGACAGAGAGACAGAGAGAGAGAGAAGTACCCTTGGGGTCAGTTGGAGGATTTTTAAGGGTTTGTAGTGTGCCCTACTTCTGGAAATGGATGTCTAAATACTTGCCACTCACAGAGTAAAGCCTGCAGATCAGCACCATGTGCATCAGTGAAGTTTGACATCACTGGGGAGCTTGTTAGAACTGTGGAATTTTGGGCACCACGTCTGACATTCTGAATCAGAACCTGCATTTTAACAAGATCCCTAGGTGATTTATATGCCTAATAAAGTTTGAGAAGCCCTGGTCTTGATGATCTTTTAAAGACCTCATATTTCATCTCCTCTGGGAATCTCTCCTGACTAAAATAGAAGTAAAAGAGGGGATTATATTCCTCCAGTACCATTAACCCTAAGTGGTGTCTGTAAACTTATATGTTAGTTTAATTGCATACCTTTCTTCAGATACTCTCTATCTTGAAGGAAAGGCTGTGTCTTCTATTTATGTTAGTAAAATTTTAAAAAGCTTTTTTCTAAAATTAATCAACCAATTTTCTTAGAAAACAAGCATTATAAGAAACACTTAGAAAATGAAGTACAGTATATTGGTTCCTCAAGATATTAAACATAAAATTACCATATGATCCAGCAACTCCACTTCTAGGTATATACCCAAAACAACTGAAAGCAAAGACCCAAACAAACATTTACACACCCATGTTCATAACAGTGCTATTCATAATAGCCAAAAGAGGAAACAACCCAAGTGTCCATTGATGGATGAATTGATAAAAAAATGTGGTATGTGCAAACAATGGAATATTGTTCAGCCTTAAAAGGAGGAAATTCCAACCAATGCTAAGTGAAATAAGCTAAACACAAAAAGAATTATATTGTATGAATCCATTTACATGAGGTACCTAGAGTAGTCAAATCATAAAGGCAGAAAATAGAATGGTGGTTGCCAGGGACTGAGGAAAGGGGGAATTACCATTTAATGGGGAGAGTTTCAGTTTGAGATGATGAAAAAAGTTCTTGAGATGGATGTTAATAATGGTTGCACAACAATATGAATGTACTTAGTGCATTGAACTATACACTTAAAAATGGTTAAAACAGTAAACCTTACATTACATGTATTTTACCACAATAATACCCCCGAAGTCTATTCACCATTAGATTGTAAGAATCTTTAGAATTTTATTATTATAAATTTTGATCTCTAGTAATGCTTTGTATGTGACAGAACTCATGTTTTTTGTAAAGTAAAAGGTTCAACTTTCATAGGGAAAAACGAAGTATAAAATTAATACATGCTTCTTTTAAAACTGCAATTAATGCAAGGGTAAAATAGAGAAAAAAAATGAATGAATGCCTCCCCTTCACTTTCTTGGATGCTAAAATCCACAGGTCTGACTATTCTTTACAGGTTATTTTTTATTTATGCGAAAAACAGATGTGCTCTTTCAAGATATACCTGGAAAAGATTTTTAAAATTATGTTTCATTAAGATACAAATCCTATGGCAAACCTAACAAGAAAACAATGCAGTAAGAGGTTATTTAAACATGGGTAATACTTGAATTACAAATATTTGAGCATAGTGCAGTCATTTATATGCAATTTTTCAAAACAGGCTGCAATTATATCTCATCTCCACTACCTACTAGTATCGTCCTCAACTAAAGAAAAGCTTGCTTTCTACAGTTTTGGGAAAACTCCTCAGGCTAAAGTGGATGGATGTATCTTCTACCACACCTTAAACACCATCCGTTCCCATTCCATGAGGAGGAGCCTTTGCCTGGAGATGACGCTCCTTCTGTAAAGGTGTGATTGCTTCTCTCCAGGAGTTGATGCAGTAAGAACGCACACAATTCTAGGTGGGGGTTTAAAAAAATATAGTCTTTGTTAAGTGTATTAGTTTCCAAAGGTTGCTGCAATAAAATGTCACAAATTGGTGGCTTAGAACAACAGAATTTATTCTCTTACAGTTCTGGAGGCTAGAAGTCCAACATCAAGGTGTCAGCAAGGCTCCTGCACAGGTTCAAGGGAAGAATCCTTTTCCTGTCCAGCTTCTGGTTGTTGCCAGCAGTTGTTGGTGTTCCTTGACTTGTAGATGCATCATTCCAATCTCTGCTTTTGTTGCCACATGGCCTTCTCCCTGTGTGTTTGTGTCTCTCTTCTCTTCTCATAAGGACATCAATCATGTTGGTTTAGTATGACCTCATTTTAACTTGGTATCTGCCAAGACCTTATTTGCAAATGAGGTCATAGTCTAAGGTACCAGGATTAGGACTTCAATATGTATTTTGGGGGGACACAATTCAACCCATAACAGGAGGACCAAGTTTCTGCTGAAACTTAAATATGAGAAATGTTCCATTTGTTAACAACACACTTGACCAGGAAGAAGGGTCTCAGCTCTGGTTGCTGGGAAAATCAGTCTTCTTGGGCTTAGTTCACATTTCCATGCCTCCTTCTCTGGCTTTAAGAAGTTGCACTTGGTTAGACACTGCCAGTGACTACTGTCAGCACCTTATATACCATCGCCTGCTTTCTAAATAAAAATCTGCCAATGCTAGCATATAATGAGTCAGCTAGCAAGCACAGAATTCAGAGCTGGTAGAGATGAGGGTGAAATTAGAAGAAGGTTGGGAAACGCCTCACTTTCCAGATATATGTTCTCTTATACAAAAAAAAAGAAAAAGGCCCTGGCTGGGTAGCTCAGTTGGTTAGAGCGTGGTCCTGATACAGCAAGGTTGAGGGTTCTGACTCCGGTCAGGGCACATACAAGAAACAACCAATGAATCCATAAATGAGTAGAACAACAAATCAGTGTTTCTCTCTCTCTCTCTCTCAAATCAATCAATAAAAAATGAAAAACAAATCACAATAGCTAAAACTAAAATAAAAACAAAAAAGAAAAAACTCACAACCTTGTGTGCTTTTGTTGTTTTTAATATATATATGTAAAATTTGTTTACCTTCTATTAAAGTACATGTTTTTAGCGACCCTAGTGAACATAGTGGTTAAAGGTTTGTGCTATTTGGAACTTCTTCAGGAGTCAGAAGCTCAAAGGGAAATCTTAATTTTGGATTCTCATACTAGCATCTGATAGTTCAGGTAAGAACTGAGCTGAGATACACCAGTGTAGCTCAGAGGTGTAAATTTGGGGTATGGTTGGTCCAGGGTACCTATGAGAGAGAGGCAGGGTGCGACTGGCCTGTACTTCCCTATCCTACTGGGGTCACCCAGTCTACTCTTGGAACAGGTGTGGCCTGGGAAATGTCTAGGCCGTTCCGATTTCCTAGAGGAAAGAAGTTAGTGTGTGATTGCTTTTATTATCCACATATTACTTGTTTTGTTTATCTTCCAGCCTGTCAGGGTCACTCTTTGCCCCGTCTTGCGTTCCAGTCCACCAGGAAAACAATCCGCTCCTGCAAGCATGTGCCGAGCGCTGATTGCATGCCTAACTTCCATTCTTATTATGTGCAGACCTGCCCATTAAGTCCTGAACGGCGGTGTTTTGCTTTCAGCCCTGGATTGGTAGTTTTCTCTGCCATTTTAAGATTCCGCTTTAGGCCAGTGTTCGGTTTTCTGGCAGGGTGGGACGCAATGGGCGGCCTCCTTCCCCGCCGTGAGTGCCGCTAAGACGCCCGGGGACACTAGCGCGGGAGGAGCGGCGGAGATTCCCCGGAAGGCCGGGCGCAGGCAGCCACCCCACGCGCCATAGCAGCCGATCCCGCAGGTAAAAAGCTGTCCGTCAGCGGGATGTGGGCGTGGCCTGCGCAGACCGACCAATCATCGGAGCCACTCTTAAGAGGGTCCCTGCCCCCGGGACCCGCCCAAACCCAAACCACTGAGCATGCGCCAAGGGCCCGGCGCAACTCTCCCTCCCGGCGCACCACCCCCACCCGCCCTGGCGGGGTCAGGCTTAGGCAGCTCAGGGTTTCCTCAAAGAAGAGGGGAAAGGAGAAAAGGCGGTGGATGCCCTTTGGGGATGGGAAACCGGCAAAAGCTATGTGAAGAAGTTCTTCAGAGTGGTGGCTGTCGCTAGCAGCCGCCAGCTCTTGGGTCACGCTGGGCTCGCAGACCCGCGCTTCAGGGTTTCCCCGGTCCC